>NC_133901.1:60510196-60842071 GCF_964199755.1 Larus michahellis
CCCAAGCTCCTCCTTTGATTGCTTCTCCTGCAAAAATTCCTCTTGGCTTAAGGGGAACAAGATAAAAATACGCAAATTCCATGGCTTTTTCCCTCATGGACTGAAATGGGAGACGGTGAACAGTAGATTCATGCGGGAAGGATTTTATTTGCTGCGGGTGTAAGATCAGGGGGGTGCAAATAAAGCACGCAGCTTTTCTACAGCAGGAACTGAAATACTGTTTTGTAAAGGCATGGTCTTGGCTGCTTTGACCATTCTGGCACACAAAAAAAATGGCTCTGTGTTTTGGAAATACTGGCTTCCTCATGTCATTAGTTGCCTGAAAATAGCTTTCTGCCCTTTGTACAGATGTTTTCTCTTCCTGGACTAGGATATTTTATTTTAACTTTGTGTCTGTGTTATTTACTTCTCTAGTGTATTTTCAGGTGCGGTAGTAGGATGAACACTGCACAAAATAAGGCACAGTTTATATTTGTGTTGGAGTGTAGATCGCCATGCATTATGGAGAAAAAGCTGTCTTTGATTCCCTGCCATTAAATACTTGTTATGTTGTTTATAGGGTTTTAAAATCAAAACCTCACCTAGTCAGTGCAGCACTAGTTTCCGTCTACCTTTCTGCCTCTCAGTAGAGCATTTACAAGTGTTTATAATTTTTTTTTTCTGCCTAGCAACATTTGTTGCAAGTAGTTTAGGAAAAAAAATGGTTTGCCATCATAAACCCAAAGCTGCAGCAAGTCTTAACAACCTTTAGTTATTCTTCCTCAGAGTTCCCTTTAGAACGAAAGAGCTATCTAATGTGATAAAAATGAAGACTTGGTGCTATGAAATCTCTGTTTACATTCTGCAAACATGACTTTATTCCATCAGAGTCTTTTTTTTTTTATGAAGCAAATTGTGAGATGTCCCTGATTTCCATTTGCTTTGTTGAAACAATAGAAATGATGCTGTGGTGTCTGTACCTGATGGCTGTGGCGTGCAGGTGAGCTTTGGGGCTGGTGTGTCTGATGCTGTAGGCTAAGGGAGGACCCACATGAGAGGCTGGTTTGAGAAATTACTCTGCAGAGAATAGCCTCTTCCCTGCATGCTCGTGCTCTCTTCTTGCTGCATAGGTCTAACGTGAGTGGTTAGCTTTTGTTGCATTTGAGCAATGAAGTTTTTGTCACTTTGGGAGCCAGTTCCATGGCTTAAGTGCCAGAGCTGCCCCAAACTTGAATTTTCTATCTGACAAGAAGGTGGTGTTTCAATTTCTTTGTCCATCTAGACATCTTGATGAAGTATCTCCAAGCAGCACTACTGATGATTCTGCAAGTTACAGGATTTACTGACATTTGGCTTAAAATTTCCTTTTTCTATTTCCTTTTTCTGTTTTTTCTTTTTTTTTTTTTTTGCTGTCTGAATCCAGCAGGAATTGGGTCAAACTTTCAGACCTTTCACAATCTGATGATGATTATTATACAGCCCCCCAGTCCTTGCTTTGACAGTTTGTATGCCTGATTACTTGAATCTTACCTGCAAAGAGTACACTTCAATCTGGAACACTTAATTGTTTTTATTCTATGAATTTAACCCACATTCTTGTTCCTCACTACACAATGTGAAAACAAAAAACAACCTGATTTTTTTGGTCAGTGAATTGAGAATAAATCTGCTGGATTCATTGGAGATCCCTAACACAGCGTTGCTAAGATCTGACTCAGATTTGTTTGTCTAAGTACGGTTTTCCCAGTACTATTTATAGATGGATTTGAGGAACACAATTTTTTAATATTTTCCTACTTAAAGACTGTTGGTTACACAACAGTCAGGGTGACTGCGGTTTTCATTGAACAGAAGCTTGCTTTCAATGTCTTTGGATTAGATTGTGGTGAAATACCAATAACCTGGAAGAAGAAGAAATATTTCATGGGGTAGAGATGGTTTCATATGCCTTTTTTGTAGACAATGTTCTTCACACGGTATCATTTTACCAGAGGTCATATATGACAGAAAGTGAGTCAAATGTTGTATGAATTGAATTGTGCAGATTGCAAATACGCATTTTTTTCTTAGCACCGATCTCTTATAGCGCTCTTGAGCCATGTTTCAATCATTAAGACCCTGTGAATCTTCCCCTGCCATGCAGTTGGACTGAGAAGTCAACTTCTGTGGGGTACACTAGCGCAGAAGCCACTACGTGTGCTTTCAGAATCCTCCAGGAGGGAGATATGGATGCTTTCCAACAACTTGAGGATCTGCCTTTACCATGGAAAACTTTACATTTTAGTGTCCATCTACTTGCGCTGGATATTCAAGTCTGAAGCGTGTTCATTGGAAATAGGGTCTAAAAGCCTCATCCCTTGACTCTTGTAGTTGGTGCAGATTGAGGAGACTCTTTAGGTGAGGGGCAAAACTCGGGGAAAAAAATATCGGTTTCTGTGCTTTTCTCATTGGCAATACAGAGATGGTAGTGTTCACTCACTTGAGGAATGTGTAAGTTGTTGCATTCAGACTATTGTGGAAATCGAAAGAGTTGTATTATTAGCTATAAGCATCATAGGTATCTTAAGGATAGAGCTTATCTGTACCTGTATTTTTCTCAGTACAAAGTTAAACATGGATTCACTGAAAGCATTTGTTGTAAAAAGACCCCCAGAGCTTCACCTCTACTTCCATACCCCAAGTTGGGTGCATTAAAGCTTTAATGCTTTATTCTTTCAGTTAATATCTGCAAGGATTTAATGCTGTCTTACTTGCCTAACTGACAGTTTTCAAAGGACAGCCTCCTTTCATGTGTTGTCAAAGGTAAAACCTTTTTGCATATTTGATGTTCAGAGTTTATTGCTCAAGTTGTGTGGCTGGTGGGGGGCGTCACATGCAACAGTGTCTGTAGCAAGACTGGAGAGCTGGAGGGAAGGTGCTGCTGACAAAATTAATCTTTCGGAGACAAGGTAAAAAAGATTTTAAGAAGAAAGATGTTTCAGGAGATAGATGTAGGAAAACTTAGGACGTTTTCATTGAGATTGTCAAAGCTGCACATTTAAGCTGAAGATCAACTCTCGTTAAGCTTAATTGGACATCTATATTAGGTAGGTGGCTTTGGAAATCTTTCATTTTTCATACATCCTTTCCTGTTTTTCTGCACAAAGAATATTATCCACAAAAATACATCTGGCCTACAAATTTTATAGCTGGTTTTTTTCCCTACTAAGGGAGAAGGTAGATAAATACTTTATTTATGGGATAGAGTAGTTATTTGTCCTGTTCAGCTGCTAATTGTATTTATATAAATCAGTTAATAAAATGAACATTGCTGTTCTGATATTCCTGTTGGGACTCAGTATGTTTTGTTGCATGGGAATATTTGATTAATGCCAATATCTCCCAACCAAGCATTCATACTTGCATCTTTCAAACACCTGAAAAATGACTGCTGGAGATGGAATGCGTGTTTGTAAAATAGTAATAAGACTTACAGAGAGCACTTGTTTTTATCTTTGGAGACTAACAGTTTTTCTAGAAGGATGATCTGTCATTGCCTGGGACCACAGTCAATAAGAAGGTAGGTTTCTGCATCTTGTTTGTTGCTGGAGATCCTTCTCTCTGGAGATCCTTCTCTGGATTCTATTTCACCTATTCTGCAACGTGGTAGTTATCATGAATCAGGGCAACATATTTCTGTGGAAGAGCATCCATGGAGCAGGAAAGCTGGGGTGTAACTGGCTTTGGGCGACACATGGCAAGGAAGAGCTTGGTGCTGCACTTCAGGAGCTGAGCTGGCAGGGCTTGTGGTACTTGGCACATGGTTGTGGTCCACCTGTCAGGTTGCATGCCATGGTGGGCATTGTGTTTCCCTCCAGATTGCAGAGTAGCCAAGAAAAAAATGGCTTTTATTTCTGCAAACAGCTTCATCTTGGGAACGGAACAGTATGAGTGCAAAAGACTAAAGGAATCCTTGATTTGACCACCACTCTGGCACACCTCTGTTTGGTGTCACTTGTCTCTTGGATGAGTGGACGAGGGAAGACTAGTGCAAAGTGAGGGAGCTGTTGGGGTATGGTGACAGTGGTAGTTATCTTTGCTGTTCTCGGGCACTGCAGCTGTCATCTTGAGAAAGGTGTACCTGGCACAATGCCCCCTCATGCTTCTGCATCACTTCGTTCCTTTCTAGAAACAATTTTTGTTTGGACCAAGTGTAAGTTGACATCAAAGATGCTTTCACTTTTCTCAAAGAATATTATTTTAAAGGGCAAATAATGCCCAGAGCAGGATTCTACTGCCCCCTCCTTTTTACTGGTGACAAGCTGATTATTTTTCCTGCTATTTTTTGTTTTCCTGGTTTTGCTATTCCCCAAACTTTCAACTGCTATGAAAACTCCCAAGTGGCTTTTGCCCAAATGCATGCAGGTGAGCTTTTAAATGTGAATTGCTTGGTAGATAAATGAGAATCAGTTGCTAAATTTAATTATGCAGTCTTCTGTAATGTGTCTGCAACAAGCATTCATCTTGTGGATAGTAATTATTCTTAGCATGCCCATCTGAGCAAGATTATGCTTTGGTAATTGGTTTTGAATCCTATATCCATTTTATTTTAAGCAGCACTCTCTTTAATCCTTTCTATCAATGTTTGGGGATTGAAGGTGAGGTGAGCATGTGGCAGGAGCAAGGGAAGGATTTCTCTATTTCTTTGTTAGGATGCTGCCGAGCCGACATGGTAGAAGTGGAGGGTGGTTGCTGGCAAGCACAGATGATGACAAACGAGGCTGCTGGCTTGTTTGTTCTGCACACAGACACGCTGCGTGTTGAGGCAGCCCAGGCGACGCTGCCAGCAGGCAGCTTGTGCAGACCCTCGCACTGTTGCTGGCCCTGGAGTTGCAGTGACAGCGGGAGACTCTCTGGTGACGCGGGGCCACACTGATGATACCGCTATTACTCATCTGCAGTGGAGGTCTGATGATTTGCCTTTGTGGCTTCTGTACAGACCAATGGCCTGGCAGTCTTGGACTGCAGGTGGTCAAATAGCTCTTCATGCTTTTGAAATGGAAGTTATGATTCTTCAGCTAAGTGCCTGAGCTAAGTGCTTGTATTGGACAGATCTGAATGGAACCTAGGGTTCTGATTGAGTTGTGGCTTTATTTTTCCTTTTCTATGCTGATTTGTCCCTGTTGGTCACAGTGGCAATTTTATTTATGCAAATGACCTCAGAAGATGCTTTCTGCAAAGTTGACTTCAAGATCTCCATGCTCATGTCCTCTTTTCAGTGAGGAAACTGATGCAGAGGAGTTGACAACAAAACGTTTTCATGATCCTAGTGAGTGCTTCCAGCCAGAGGTAATAACTCTTGGGGGTGGGGGGAAAGTAGCTGATCATGACCTTGTTTATGGCTGCTGGCAGAAATGTGCATGGAAGCTCTTTATATTGCCCTTCAGAATGATGTAGCCCTCTGCCACGCACCGTCTCCAATATGTCTGAGTACCTCCAGAGACCTCTCCTTTGAAAGCCTCTCTGGTAACCTGCATATCCATCCTTGTTTAGCACAGTCCATGTGCTGAGCTGTGTGGAAGGACAGGGAGCAGAGCACCCTTCATCCTCCCTAACTCCCTGCCCTCTGACCTGTGCAGCATTTATGAAGGCACTAGACTTGAAGAGTTCTTATACTAGGGAAACATGGCATCCTTTGCTAGGTCATTCCCTAGAGCAAAGGGTATTGTGTTTATACAGCATAGGTAATAATCACAGCTCTTGGGAGCAACTGAAATCTCTGTTGAAAGACTGGTTGCTAAAATATTCAACTCGGCAATAAAAAACAATCTGGCATACTAAGATAACTCCTTAATTCTCTGGAGGAAGAAAAGCTGCTTGCAGAGTACCCATACCACTTACTACTTCCCCATGTGCTGTGCTCATGTCTGCTACTAGTAACTAGGATATGTTCAGTCCAAGGCAGGTGTGCCCTGAACTAGTTTTGTCAAACCAGATGGATCCAAGTGACTAGTCTGAGATCCGTAGTTCCATTTGGAGTCTTAAAAACATGGCAGCTGTCATATGTTATTACAGATGAATGTTAACGTGGTTTTAATTTTGAGCGGCATGATGCATCTAGCTCCTGGCAGGGAAAAAATAGCATTCTGCCAGTGAACTTTGCCATCCATGAAAGGTTGTTTCTACAAGGGCTGGTATTCCATTTGCAGAAAGGAATTTATAGTTGCACTTGCTCATACAACAGCAGCAACAACAGTGTTCTTAAGAAAGGAGTGAAAAGGGAGATTAAGAATTCATTTTTTCAGCTCAGGAGAGGTAAGATGGATACATATTTGAGAACATGGATTTAGCTGTCCACTGTTAGAAATAAGGTCAGGAAACCCTGTGAGTAGAGTCTTGAAATAGTCACATTACCATGCAGCATTTCAAAGTCAGATTTTAAAAGCCTGTGTCTGTCTATTCATGTTTGGGTGGGGGTTTTTTTGGTGGTTTTTTTTTTTTGGTGTTTGGGTTTTTTTGTTGTTGTGGGTTTTTTGATATTTTTTTTTCTGGGTTGTTTTTTTCTTCTTCTGGGAAGACCAGTGTGATTTTCACTATTAGCAGCAGGGATCTAAGGTACTGAGTCTTTGAGATACTCCAAGGTATGCTGTGTGTTGGCAGACTCTGCAGAGAGAGGCCAAAGTCTTGCATAGATGAGAGAAGGTGGTCCTGTCTGGAGAAGGCAAAACTGTGTTGCTGGCTCTGGTTAAGAGAATCTAGAAGGTGCTGTTTTGCAAGAACTGTTGGGCCCAGAGACACGGCTTGTCCTCCTGAGTTTGTTCAGTCTGATTTAACTGGGGATCTTGAGCATAGCCTGAGTAGAAGGCTTCTCTTAGATGAACAAAGGGAGGAAAGCACTGCATTGTTGCCTGGGCCACTTCCCTCTAGATCACCCTTTTTTTGGCCCACTGATAATGCTTTCCAGTGTGACACTGTGTGGTGTAGACACAGTTGAGAGGGTGGCTCAGATCTGGAAGCGGTGGCTGGTGAGCGATGAAAGGGAAGGGACACTGCTGTTGAGGAAATGCAGTGATGTTCTCACTAGGTACTTGGGGCTGCTTTTGGGGAAGCCAGACATCATTGGAAGTTTCTTGATATGCTACAGGCTTCCTGATGATTATGGATAAGTCAAAAAGTAGTCAAGGCCCCATGTCCAGAAGGTGTCATGGCTATTTAGTTACTTGGCTGTCCCATTAGTTACTTCTGCTAGTGGGGAAAGCTATGTCCTACAAGAGATGAAATACTGGAGTGCTCTCAGATGTGGTACCTCATTGACTGCAAAGATGTGGGCTCAGAGGTACAGGGTGATTCAGACCTAGCTTTTTCTCCACTTGTGGGGTAGGGATCCTGAAGCCAAATGTCTGAAAATCAGTGATGTGAGCATGCTCCCTTGCAGATTTAATGAAAAACATATATTAGTTCCTTGTTGATTGTTTCTGATTCTTCCCTCCCCAGGAGGACATTTTCATCCTGGGATCCCTGCCTGTTCCATCTTTGTGACTTGGCAAAAGTTGGATGAGCTTGGGGAGTTATTTCCCACTGAGCTCTGTCCTCCATCTGTCTAAAAAAAAAAAAAAAAAAATAAATTATCCTTCCATCTTTCTTTTCCTTGTTCTTTGGGGTCAAAACTAACTTTCCAAGACAAAAGATGAATTTGAGGTGCTGCTAACAGGAGGGGAGGTAGCTTTCTCATACAAGTGTTATCTCCACCAAGGGATGAACACATGGTAAATGTAGCTGCTCGCATTAGGAATAATTGTTAACATCCTGGAGAACTGTGATGGGGGAAGATAAGGATGGGCATGCTCTGCATGTGATAGTCACACCATCAGCCTTTAGAGCCAATCTTTCATTTTTATTATAATTGTGGCATCTATTTAATTTCCTTGGCATAATGCACTTAATCCATAATTATAAAATACGCAGCTAGCCCTTGGCTTTGCTGTGTTCTCGTAATGTGAGAGTGATTCTGTGTTTTTATTAATTTAACTTTCTACAAGCTAACAGATTGCCATAAAGGAAAACGGAATTTCTCAACCAGTACAGCTAATAGCTGTATTTCAGCAAAGGCCCCATGGTACATGTTGAACAATAACTACCACTCCTGTGCCACTTGCAATTTTTAATTGAATTTCTATCCCATGGATATCATGTCAGAGCCATTCATCTGCTCCACTAAGTCTTCTGATATTAAAGAAGTTCTTCCAAGTTATTATTGTAGTACAAATACTGCTTGATGATTGATTTGCATTACATATGCACTGGTCTGGTGAAGGTAATGCAGTGCAGAAAAGCTTAGCTTGCATAGGCACATGCAAAGGAATCATATTATTATGGATAAAACTATTGTACTGTACCTTTCCACTTCTTTTCTTGTTGGAATGATAGGATCTGCTTTGCCTCTCCTGCTCAGAGTGAGACACCGACATTGGAAAAATCATTGTACAGCTGTGTGATGGTCTTGGAACCAGCAATGGAGATCTACCTGGATCATCAAATATGGTCTTTGTTCTCCAAGGAGGTGGCTCTTGACAACCACCATTTGCAGCACAGCAAAAGTCTTTCTTGTTCCATGGCTCACCGTGTTTATCTGGTGTTGATGAACAGAAGTCACAATGCTTGTGTAAAGAGCACAGGCTAGATCAGTGGTGGGGCAGAGCTGGGAACAGATCACATCTCCCAGTTTTGTGCATGGAGCAAATCACTCCTTTTTTCTTAGGTGGTGTTCTTTCTTAGAGGCTGAGAATCTTGGAATTGACTGTCCTGACGTGAACTTGCCTGGTCTGCCTTGTGGTGGGGTCAAAATATCTCCAGAATAATAAACTCTGACACTAGTGAAACTGTGCTCTTAGGTTCAGTATGTGTAACTGAAGGAGTCCGTAGTTTAGACTTTGCTGTCACCTCAGCTCAGCCCTTTTCTTTCACCTACATAACCTTTTTTTAAAAGATGAGTCAAAATATTATGTTTTGTGGAAAGAAGTGATTTCAGCCCCACTTTCCGCCTGCCAACTTCAGAGACTTCTTATGTCTGAGAGAGTGTTTCTGATACTGGAGCATTACAGTCTATGACTAATGACTCATCTCTGGGCTTTTCTGACTGAATGGTGTCTCTGGCTGATAGCACAGGGTAGACGAAGGCAGGGTTAGTTTTCCATCCAAACTGGGGAGAGGGTCTGCATAGCTAGACTGTTCAGGAGGGAAGGTCTAAACTGTGTTCACTGGCCGACAGTAAGAGAAAGCAGAAGGAATGTCTTCATTCCTAGACTGGAAATGAAACACTATCATGCAAAGCTCTTGATGGGAGTTTTCTCAGGGATTGCACAAGAAGTGAAAGTGTGCCATGCTGAATGTTAGTTACATGGAGATTCTAATGGGCAAAGTTAAAGGTGATTTCCCAGCATGCTTCTCCTCTCTCCACTGTTTTCTGTTGATTAATATACTAATTCTGTTGGGGAATTAATAACTCAGTCACCTGAGAAGTCATAGTGACCCCAAACATCTGGGCTCTGGAGTTGCTGCTCCCAGATGAAGTTGCGGCTGGCTGTGCTAAGCGTGTCTTCTTCCCCGTTCAAGTCTGAATTACACGCTTGGTTGCACTAGCAGGGTGCAGAAAAGCACTCAAACAACTGGCTGCTTCTTGGTTTGGTGTTGTGCAAATACATAACGGTTTTCAGTGTCTGGCCTTTGGCACATTAGCAAGAAATTGTCAGGAAATGGGAGCTGTGTTGCTCGTCTGCAGCTTACTGGTGTGAGGGCAGGTCTGTGCAGGTTGCAGGTAGTGTCAAGGCCCCCAGGCTGCTGACATTTGCAGAGAAGTTGATCTCAATTCTCCAGCCACAGGTTTCAACTAGGAGCCATTCAGTCTCTCTCTAAAAGCATCTTGGAGTATAAATTGTCTTAATGGTGTCTAGATTGTGATGACAAAGGGCTTAGCTGCACAGTAACTTTTCAGTGGCGTAGGGTCCAAAGGGCATCTTGGTACTTCTCATTGGGGAATTATGGGAATCTCTTTGATGCATGAAGAAGCAGCTGCCTGTAGATATCCTTGGCGCCCAAGGAACTGCCATCAGAGGTGTAACCTTTGCTGTAAGGACAGTGCTTGCTGTATTTACATCCTGCTTTCTGGATCCAGCACCATTGTGGGATTTTCACAGGACAACCCTAGGTTTAGTACTCTCTGCTTTTAGTACTCAACCTGCTTTTAGTTTCCACTGCCCTATGAGCTATCCAGGCAGCATTTAAAAGCATGTAGAAAAATCCCATTTAGAGCCTGTCTAGAAACCATGATCTGAAAAAATCTGCCTCTTTATCTTCCTTGTAAGGTTGCAACTCTGATATTAGCTTGTGACAGCAATTATTGATGGTGTCATTAGGGATGAGATCCCATTCCCAGCAATGCATTTAATATTTTTCCCCGCTTTTGCTGCAGGGACGCTGATAAGTGGTGGCAGAATGAGATTTTAAAAAAAGAAGAAAGAGAGAAGGTGGGGGTTAAAGAAGCCCATGTTTATCGTTTGCCATCATCCGTGAGGAAGGGAGATTAATTCATGAAAATATTCTGTGTACTAGAGTTATTAAAGTGTAATCTTTGCAAAATAATGACTTGTAGCAAAAAAGTCATCATTACTTATTTTCTCCGTTTTCAGCATCAGTTATGTGGTAAAGTATGGGCAAAGAAATAACCCCTTCAGATAGCACTCCCAACATGCATTTACTGTTGGCTTGAAAAGACAGCTGCTATTTCACCATGATACTCTGATTATTACAAATACATTGTTTTAAAGCTTAGCAGCTGCATAATAGATGCATATGTACATGATGTAATATGTCTTTCTGCGTTCCCTCTTTCAATAATCACAGCACTTAAGTCTCAATATGAACTTTATTGATCCATGATTGTAGCTCATTAACATGGAAGCATTCCCTTACATCTGAATCAAACACAAATAAGTGTGTGTGTCTAAAATGGAGTCTAGGGAAAGGCATTTTTGACTGCATGGACTGTGATAAATAGAAGCACAGACTAGAGGGGTTAATGAGGTGTTGAGGGGGTGGGGGAGGAGTGAAGTAGGGAAAGCTTGGTTAAAGCCTGGCCATTTTCCTGTAGTGGGAGATCTTCTCACCTTTTTGTTTATATTTTCAACTTGCTAAATGACGCAGGTCCATTGTGGTACTTAGTTAAAAGTGGGTGATGGAGCTGCGTGGAGTTCTGAGGAACATACTGTACTGTATTGAGGCTTCCAGTTTTGGATGTGATAAGTAGTTTCTTTCAAACATATACGATCTGAGGGTCTAATGTTAAAATATGAGCAATCAAGCAGCGTACTCAAGGCAGTGGTGCGAATCAAGCAGATTCCTGTCCAGATGCTCTCCCAGGGACCTTCTAAAGGGACAGAGGTGGGGGAAGAAAGTTCATCTGCTCTGAGCTGTTGGCCACTCATTACTGCTCTTATTCTTTGCAATAAACTGCAGAGAAGCATAGCTTTCCCTACATGTTCTTATGCTCAGTGTGTCTATGCACTGCTTGCTGACATCTTGGTCACGACTAAATGCTTTCGCTAGAAATCATGGGACTGTGTGAACCTTCCTCTTTTGTACCCATATTTCATTTTCTTCTTCATCCTCAGAGTAAAACCTGTAGAGATGGGTACAGGCAAGTCTGCAGAGCTGCCCCTCTACGGAGTGGTCGATCAGATGCTTGTTGGCTGCAGGGGGCTTGTTTTCAGAGCATTACTATTCAGCCTGCAGGAAGATTCATTCCTAGAATGTTAAAGCTGGTGTTAAAACAAACCACGTGTCTTCTGGTAAGGCAGCTAAAAAGGATAAGGAAACGGCCAATGATGAGCTGCCACTATTTCCTAATTAATGACAGGCTATTGCAGTCTACCTGCTAGAAGATGGGCAACCCTTTATGCTGACATTATCCCTGGGGGTCTTAATGGTGCCCTCCGGGAATGTAGTATCATGCTTCATTTTCTCACTGTCTTTTGAAGCTTCAGGCTGACTAAAGCAAAGAAAAGAAGCCATTTCTCTCCTGGTCTAAATAATATCACTGGAAGAACTTAAGTGCTGCTGCTTTCAAACTGTCCAGGGGCTGTGAGTGAACCATGCTGCCTTAGAATACCTTTAAAGATACACTGCATAATTTATTGAGTTCTGCTCTAATTTTTTTTTTTTTTTTTGAAGCATGGACACATGGACAGTGCTGTCAGAAACATGAGCATCAGTTGGTTCATCAACAGGCAGATACCCTGTGTGGGACTGGAGCCTGAGTTCAAGTAGAAAACATGGCCAAAGGCCCAAAATGTATTGAGTCATAGACTTCTATGCTAGGATAGACAATTACATTGGTGGACTCTGAGCTCTGACATAGGACAAGGCATGGAACCTCACACCTCACATGGTCCAGTCCATCTGTCATGGGTAAGAAAGTGTGGATCTCCGTTTACAGTTTGAAATGTCTGCATCTATGTGAACCTTTGTGGGAGATGTCATACTCCAACCTAGGTGGTTGGAAAAACAAAATACGTCATCACGTGTAACTGGCAAAAAGATCACACCCACACAGGAAATCTGTGGCAAAGTAGGAACCTTGCAGGTCTCCCAACATACCTTCCAATGCCTTTAGTGCAACAGAACTTTTTCTTCAGTAAACCTCACGGTTTGCATCTTGGGTGTTTGCGTTTGATCCTTTTCATAAGTATTTAATTTACGATTAAATCCAAAGACACAAAGAAAATCCGCGGTGTGTCTAGAAAAAGGACATTTAGCATCTTGGATCACAGACAGACAACTCTCCCCTTTTGTTTGCTGTGATAATATGCTAAATGAAATTAGCATTTCATAAACTCCATTTAGGGGAAAGTCATGATCTTAACATGAATAAGAAACACATTTTCAGCACACTTAGAAGAAATATCATTCTTCAGTGTAGTACTGGAGCTAATTCTTAGTTTGAAGAAGTTTAAGTTAGTTCTTTCTAACAGCTTCTTGAGACAGCTTATCAAGCTGGAGAGATGGCTGGGCTCTTCCTTTTCTCTCTCTGCTTCTCAGCCTAAGATACCCGCCCTCATGAGTTTGAAGGGGTTGCACATTTCCTTGTGCTCCGTTTGCTATTCCTTCATTAAAATGACAATCCCCCAGGCATCTCCTGGGGGACTTGTTGAAGCTGATTGACTTTTCAAGCTGTTCCCACTTTATTGATCTCCTGTCTGAAAAAATTCCAACAGGTTTATTCTCCCAAGACAAAGTGTTTTGTGTTAGATGAGCTTCTGTGTGCCGAGCGCAAAAGATGATAGGAAAAGGAGGATTTCCTGGGGTAGAATTAAACTTGCAGTAACTGTGGTTTGAAAGATATTGGGCAGTGAGGTCTTAGGGCATGATAATGCAGGAGGGATCAATGGTGTGCTGAGCTGCCCACAACTCACACCCAGTTGGTGGGAGAGAAGGGGATCCCTGTGTTGAGCATCTGCTGTATGGATCACAATCATTTATTAACCTTGATAATAAACAGCAAGCTTACCTCTTTGGGAAGTCTGTATAGACACAAGCTTAGACCTCAGTGTCTGCACTTTGAAGACATGCTAACGAGAAGCAAGGTTGTTAATCCTCATGCTTAGGGAATGAATACGACTCGCACTCAACTGCTGCTGGTATGAAATATCTGCATGCAGTGTAGCACTGGAGTTTAACTGTATTATGAGAGGCTTAATCCAGGTCCTGATCTGACTGTTGCACAAGCCAAGAAACTGGGTGAGAGATGACTGGTTTCTTCCATTTTTGCACTTACATCCCTGTCCTTTTATTTCTTAACCAAAATTGTCTGCTCTGAGTAACTAGGAGAGGGTGAAGTCGCATAACCTGACTGTCTGGATGAGAAACCAAGGGACCATTCAGAGCAACCTTAGTTTATTGCCCAGGGACGCAGCTGTATAACCAGGCCACTTTGCAAAGCAAGTGGTGCAACCTACATAAAGGACTTGTCAGATGTGTAATCCAGCTTGAGAGCTCCTTTTATCTTGTGAATTATGATGTCTGTGTTATGAGATGCTCAAAAATGTTAGTGTGTGGTTTGGAAGGCTGGGAGGGTTTGCAGGCCCTGTCATGGATATTTCAATGGTAACTGGAATAGGTAAGCCTCAAAGGATTTAGGAGTGGGCTGACTTTATATTTAGTTTTATTTATTTATTTATTTTTATTTATTGTATTGAAAGAGAGCTTGTCCTGGAGACACTTCTGGTTGGAAAACGTCACTGTGAAAAAACCTGTTTGGGCCAATATTAGCCTGAGACTTATTTGTATTCTTTTATGACTCCAAATTATCTTTGCTTCTTAAGAAAACCAAACTTACACTATTGCTTTTTCTTGTCCATGCAGGTTTAAACTTCTGAAGTTTCTTAGAAATGCAGAACTCTCACAAATGCAAAATTAGGAAATGCTTGTGAGATGCTAGCATCTTCTTCTTGATGTTGCTATTAGTCTGTATGTTTATAGATATACAGAGGTATAGTGGGTCCTGACCTTTATTCCGTAAATGTGTGTAGATCTGCCAATATTATTCATTCACATGAATGTAATAGGGTCACAATGATTTAAACTAATTGGGAATCTGGTGCTGTCTTATTAGTTGTAGAAAATTAGCATGTAGAGGCTCTCGGTAATGGTGTGACTGGAGGTAAAGATTGGTTCCTAAGTCTAGAAGGAGTCTGCATCGTCAGTCCTCAACCATCTCAGGTGGCTGCATCTCATGAGCTTTTTATTTATTTTGGGAACAATAAGAGCCAACATTTTCCCAGAAGCTATGTTAACTAAATGGGAAATGAGTGCTGAGGAGCCTTGCCTGGGGTCAGGCAGGATTTCTATGGTATTTATGTTCAGGCTGCTGCTGTGGGCAGTAACCTTTATGGGCCATAAGGAGGGGAATTTCAGATAGACATAAGGCTTGTGGGAGAGGGGTTGGCTGAGGTAGGGAATGGAACGTGTTGCAGGCTGACTGTAATAGTTGGTTTGGGAATTGTTGGCAATTTTTAATATCTGTGTCTAAGGAGCTGGACTAAACTATCTACATCACTGCCCTCTTTTTTTAACCACAGCAGTTTTGTGAAGATTTGCTGATAGTTTGAAAAAGTTAACATGCCTTGTGTTACATTAGAGATGACTCAGGTTCATCTAATGTCCCCACAGTACTGCCTACCACTGATCCCAAAACAGGCGGACAGTATAAAAGGCAAGTTTCTGGTAAACCCTGGCCGCAGCCACCACCCCAGGGGGCATGAGTAAACACTGATGTTGGTATCCCCAGTGGGGAAGCTGAGAGTTGAGTCACCTGTCCCCCTCTTTTAGAAGGGTGAGGTGGCCTACTGTCAGAGTAGTTTATATTGCCCTGTGTGTACTTACTCTCTGTGGGGTTGGAAGGGACTTCTTTGTCATCCACACCTAGCACAGAAATACAGAGCTTAATACTGGGGCAGCTCCATAGTCTTCCCTCGATATTTTGCTCAGTACACATTTAAGAGGAATTCCAGTTTAAATGCATCTAGTAGCACGGATGTTAAACTGAACCTCTACAATTTCTTCAGGAAATCCTACATTCAAAGCACTTTCCTTTTGCTACAAAATAATGCAAATCAAAATAATTAGGTAAAGAGGTTGTTACAGAAGCATTTTTAGCTATAGTAATAAAAGTAGAAAAGGGCTTGGGAAGGGCCTTGTTTCTAATTAATAATCTAATTAATATCTGATTAATTAATGAGTCTTTGTCATCAAAAATGCCTTTTATCTTTGAGGCTATTAAAGTATCCTCTAGACCAAATTTCTTGAATAAGTCTTGATAAGGCCATCTTTGCTGAGTCAGTCAAGTGCTTGGAATCAAATCAGTATGCTGCCTTATCAGGGATGCATAAACCACCTCTTTGGAAAATTAGAGTACATCAGAATCAAGAACACGATAAATATGTCAGATATTTTAGACAGTACAAATGGGAAGTGAGTAATGATGCCATGTAGTTCTTCACAGCTGTACAAAAATAATGCTTTTACATAGGTTTCACAGTAGTGAAATGACCAGAGCAGAAAAAGGAGAGGCCTTTGTGAAGCCAGACTGTCTTAGCTCAGGGTAGCCCCTGTTTCATTGCAACTGAACTGTGTCTTGGGTGGTGTCTGCAGGGATGTGGTGTCCTAGTCTCAGGTTTGCAGCGGTAAGATGATGATTCAGATTCTGATGTCCTTTCTGAGGCTGCTGATGTAGATATTACACAATGCCTGTACAGTTTTCATGTTTGTACTTCTGTGAGGTACAGTTTCTACCAGTGGGCACCAACTGCCTGGCCACGGTAAGGACTGCCAGCAGGTCATCAATGGTATGATGGGGCAAACATGCAATAAAGGCTTTTGCGTGCCATGAGGTGTTAGGATCCATCAGTTTGGGTTGTGTTTATCTCTACTTCAGAGGAAACATTTTGCCATTCTTTGGGGAAGAATGGTGAGACAGCTTTAGAGATGCCTTTCGCCAAATTTGTGTCCCACAGTAGTTGAAGTATACTGCCTCTAAAAGTCCTAGAGCAGGGTGCTCAAGTCAAATTCTGGTGCTCAAAGCGGTTCTTTGGTTTGATCTGGCATCTCCTACTTCTGCTTTGCCGAGCATCCCTCACTTCTCTGCCTTTCTTTTCCTGCAAGAAGACCCATTTCCTCTAACATCTCCGCCTTCCCTCTTTCTGTCTTGAAAGAGGCTCTTTCTAGTTGGGGTGGTTCTACAGATTATTTTAGATCTGAAACTGTGTCTGCCTTTCCACAGAAATGGTGTATCTGGAGGTAAGGGGAAGGTCTGGGTGCAGAAAAGAGAGGAGGCTGGGAAAGGACAGCCTGTTTCCTGATGGTGAATGCTATTTAGGCACTGAATGGCACATTGTTCTGGATAGTCAGTGTTTGTTGGGGATACCCAAAGAACCACTGTGTTCCTACAGGACAAGTATAATAAGAGTCATGCAAACATACGGCTTTCAAGTTACCTCACCATCCCTGTAGGCTAACTAGACAAAAACTGCGCCTCCAGAGATTGTTCAGGCCCATCTGAGCAGTCATCTCTACTAAGGAATGACTGGTATGAACAATGACCCTGCCTTGTGGGATGGTGATCAAATGAAATGCTGATGAGCAATCAACCACTAGAAACGTGACTGATATTCGCATCTCCTATACTTTATTGCCCATAAATCCAGAGATGGAATATTCTGTATCCTTTTGTCCAACCTCTGAGACATCCAGGGTCCTCCCAAAGGCTCGTATTGAATAAAAAAGAGAGGATACCTTTCCTGTCAAAAATGAAAAAGAGGAATCTGCAAGAAAAAAAAGAGGAAGCCAGTGTTCCTAGTTAGCTCCTATCCCCTTCGTTTTGAACTATGAATCACAATGACTAATGCATCATGGCAGCTCATTTTTGCCTTGCCAGTCTTCACTGTACATTATAAATTGAAATTTATCAACAAAGGTCATCTTCAAGTCTTTCGGATGTTTGGTGATGGGAATTGTCACTAATCAAAAAAGAAAGGGGATTGAGGAAGGGTTCTGATATCATAATAGAAATTGGGGTGGGTATTCTGCTTGTTTAGACGACAAGCAAACCAAGAGGAAAAAATTAATTTTTCAACAGAAATTGCCAAAACTATGATCTGCTTGAACTTCTTTTTCCCCAGTGGGATCTCTGGTTTTAAATACTTGTGAAAGTTTGGGGGACTGAAAGTCCCCTAGAATGATGGGTTATTGTTCCAGAAGTATGGAGAATGTGAAACCTTTTATATGATATCAGGAAGTGGTTTTATTTAGGTATTTTTAAATACTCTGGGTTTTTGCTGTTATACTTGGATAGTTGTTTTATTTTTGAAGAACGATCTTCTGTTAAAGGTTGGTCTCTGAGGCATCCATGACAGAAGGTGTAATCGGACTAAAAGAGTAGTCATAGAATGATCAGAGATATGAATAGGTTGTACAAAGAGTGGCTAAATAAACGGGAAGTCTTCAGACTGGGAAAAAATATCTATAGGGAATATGACAACAATCAGTGAAATCACAAATGGCAGCATGGGGCTCCATGGTTTCATACTTGTTAAGTGGTAGCAGTGGGCTCTGAATTATATTATCAAGTTAAAACGAAAGGGAGCATCTCTTCATACAGCACACAGTTGTGGTGTTTATTAACACGGGATAATGAAGTTGCCAAGTTTCCCTGTGGGATTAGACAGATTTATGGAACTAAAAGCCCACTGATGGCTCCTGTACACAAAAGCATCATCTTCAATTTAGGAAATCTGTGATATCGCTGTAGGCTGGGAAACTATTCCAGGAAGCAGTACCATATGCGTTCTCAGTTTCTGTTCGCTTCCTTAGACTTTCTTTGTTGTCCTTAGTTTTCCTTAGTGGGATGGAGAAAAAGGGAGGCATTTGTTTCTGTTTGTAGTTGTAAAATATTCTGACTTTCTATTTATTACACTCACTCTAAAATCATGGTTGGGTAAAAGCAGGCTCTCAGCACAGCAAATGTTGTGCTCTGCTAAGTGAAAGATTCGGAGTACAGGTACTTGGATTTTCTTGTTTAGTAAGTAGGTGCAGCTGAACATGGTTGGTTGTTTCTTGTTTGTTTGGGTGTTTTGTTTGTGTTTGGTTTTTGGTGTTGTGGGTGTGGTTTTGTTTGTTGGTTGGGGTTTTTGGTTTTGGTGTGGGTGTCCCGTCCCGTCCCGTCCCCCTCCCCCCCTCAAAAAAGTGTCCTCGTGCGTGGCCAGGTCAGCCAGACAGGCTTGCACAGGTAAGAGTGGATCTTTCTGGCAACTGCCTCATTGTAAGTGAAATTAGGCTCCACTGTTGCAGGCCGGGACCTGGACCTGGACCTGGACTCCCCTGGTTGCCATGAGGTTGGGAAAGAAGAGAGAGGCAGAGGAGGAGCGCTCAGGGAGCTGGCCTGCCAGCGATGGGTGGCACCATGTCTGCTGGTTCTGGACGAGCATTGCTTGACTTGCACCCATTCCCTGCCTTGTCAGTGGCAGTGGTCACCCTGCCGTTCCAGAGCTCCAGCTGGGACTGGATTAGCTGCAGGGCCAACTCCATGTTTCTGTCCCAGGCATTTGGCTGCCCAAGTGTCCCGGTTCTTGGGGGAAACAGGGTTAATTTTCCCCAGGCTCTGGCAGGGACACAGGTATTCCACCCCATGTGAGCCATGCCTAGTACATAGCCGGGATGTGCCAGGGGAGGAGGTGGGAAGTCGCAGCTTGGAATGGGCTGGGGCATCCTGGGTCCAGTCAGTGAGCAGTGGTACAGTGATCATGTTTGTGCATTCCTCTGTCAGTGTTATTGTTGTTGTTTTCCTGTTCCCTTTGCCGTTCTGTTAAACTGCTTCTGTCTCAACCCACAAGTTTTACCTTTTTCTTCTGATTCTCCCCCATGGCTGCGGGGGGAATTGAGAGAGCGGCTGCCTGGTTCTTTGTCACCAGCTGAGGCTGAACCAGGACACCAAGGCAGACTCTGGCTTTGTCTGGGCTCATAATCAGCCCTAAGAGAGCACAGGTTGCTTCTCTTGTATCTAAATATGAAAAATGCTTTGGGAGTGGAGGATGTTCAGCCACCAACAGCCATCGTTGCCACAAGCTAGGAACTAGTCTAAAATGTTCAACGAGGGAAAAAAGGAATAATTTCAGAGAGTTCAGCGAGGCCAGGCCGGATCATGCTAACTGGCTGATACCCTTTTGAAGAGGAGCAGCCCTCTGCCCTGCCTGTCAGTTAGTGGGACCAGCTTCCCACACGGTGCCTGTGTGGTTGGACTGGTTCCTGATTTAGGACTGTTGGCGCAAAGCAGTGTGGTGGGGTTAGCGCTGAGCCAGCTTTTGCCTGAGTCCTGAACCACTTATGGTCATTAGGGTAGTTGGGCAAAGGGGTTTAGAGCTGGGGCTACTGCAGGGGGTGGTCAAGCCGGACTCCGACTCTGTAGGAGTCTCTTCTCAGTGTGTCATAACTTTAGGAAGGCCTTTATCTCAGGGAGGGTAATTTGAGGGCGAGGAAGGGGAAGGGAGAGGCAGAAACAAATTGTTTCACAAGCAATGGAAGTTTGGCAGCCTGACTTCTTGTGTTGTGCAGTTGGGTTCTTTGTAGTGTATGAATATGTGAGCTGTGTTTGAATGTTTTCCTGCAGCTGGATGTTCAGAGAGATGTGCCTGCTCTCATGTCTCATGGGATTTGGTTTCATGCTGCAGCTTTTCTCTGAGCGCTAATAAGTTTGCTCTCCTTTTGCTGGCTGCTGGTTTTCATGAAACTTATAGAAACTTTGTTCCTCTCGGGTTTTTGTTTCTCTGTCAAACTGGGAGAAAATTGGCCAATGGGTAAAAACAAGAAGTTGTTTGGGGGGTATGGTGAAACAGGCACACTGCAGGCAGACAGTTTGCAGGCACGTGAGAAGAGAAGCAAATGTTAATCTGGGCTGTGTGTGTTGCTCTTGCTCTCTGAAGTGCACAGAAATCGGGATATTCTGCTCATTTAAGCGGAGCTGTGCCCCCATGCAGTTCCCAACCTGGGGCTGCGGGTGTGTGTGTAGCGGGACTCTGATCTGGTGATGAATGCATAAGTTTTAGTATTTTAGGAAAAAGGCTGAGAATCTAAAATCAAAACCATACCTGCTCCTTCTCCACACACAGTCGGGGAGAGTTGCAGGCGCAGAGGAGAAACCCCCTGACAGGGGAGTTGGTGGCACATGTACACTCCAGGAGGTTGACGTGTCCCTCCCAGCCATCCAGTGCCAGCGTTTGCAGCCCTTTTTAACCTCAGAGACTGATACATATTTTATACCCTATCTCCATAGTTGAGACTACGAACAAACAAAACCTTTCTCTGTCTGACAAAGCCCTGAGATGGAAACCATCTGAAGGAAGGACCTCTCTAAAAGCTATTCAGATGGCATTCTCTCTGCCTCTCCACGCCTCTACTTCATATCCCTGGGATGAGCAATTCTTATCACAGTATTAAACATGGATTTTGTTAGCTCTCCGTGCACTGAGTTATGACCAGGTTTGGCAGAGAAAAGCTTCTCTGTCTGGGTGTTCCCCGTAAGCCCTGCTCTGCCAGCCTGTGGGACAGCACTTGCAGCAATGGTTAAAACACATCCACAGCCCGTCAAGGGAAGGGCAGTGGAATCAAGCAGGTGATTTTCTTTCCCAACTGTTTATAATAGAATATGATTATGGGAGAATTTGCAGCCTCCCAGTAAATGAATTACATTATAAACCTTGCTTTTCCAAAGGGAACGTGTAGAATTTCGTGCCACAGCCTGTTCAAGGAAAGCCTGCATTTATTTGGTTATACGAATATGACACTTGTGTTAGACTGGATCAAGTCTTTCTTCATGTTAACCAAGACTAGCAAAAAAGAGATTCTTCCTCATGGCCGGTAGGAACTGATAATTATAAAAACCAAAAAGCTGAATTGGAGTAGGCAAAGGTCCATTCAAGGCTGGATGACCCCTTGAGTTTTATTGCTTTTCGCTGTGCAACCTTTCTTGGGGTGTTGCCAGCAGCTTGCTTTGCAGGATAGATGGGACAATGAAAGGTGTAAGATCAAAGTATAAGGACGCACAGGACAAAATGCATGGACTGAGCTTTTTACAGGCTTTGAATATATACACCGAGAGTCCATTCCCCAGTGTGACAGTTTCTGTGCTACCAGGGGTGTAACGAGGTACAACAATTTGTTTTATGAAAGCATTGTTAATAACACTATACACATGTGTGTGTGTGGTTAGAAGCAATCTTGCTCAGGGAAGTTGTCAATGCCCCATCCCTGGAAACGTTCAAGGCCAGGCTGGATGAGGCTTTGAGCAGCCCAGTCTAGTGGGAGGTGTCCCTGCCCATGGCCGGGGTTTGGAACTAGGTGATCTTTAAGGTCCCTTCCAATCCAAACCATTCTGTGATTTGGTGTGTGACTCATGGGAAGGATCTGTTGTATCACTGAGTCCTTTGTCATTTTGCTGTAACTACAACCTTTCTTCCCCTCCACTTTTTTAATAATGTGATTTGAAGTGTATCCTATTCTGACCAGAGGAATGGGAGAAAACATGGTATCCGGTCTGCTTGTAGTGTCAAGCAACTGTAAGGACATGTGGGCTAGTTAATTTGCAGTTAGAAGTCTTTAACTGCAAAGATAAGTAATTAGTAAAGGAGGAGGGTTCAAGTTAAGATTAAAAGTTGAGCTAGAACTTTTCTGTTCTGCCTGTGGGTCACATATCTTCAAATGTTCAGGCTTGGATTGCTAAAATTAGGCTGCCGACATTTTTTTGTTGTTGTTGTAAATACTTGTTTTCAAATTAGGCAGCTTGGCGGTAAGGGTTTAGCAGGTTTGAGTATCGAGCCATACACTAGATGATTATAGAAGCTGAAATGGCTAATTGTAGATGCCTGGTTTTGAAAAAATGAACCATTACCTATGCAAGCTTTCAGTTTCTTCATCTCTAGAATAGAGATAATATTTCCCAGTATGGCCCTTGGGACTTTGTTAGTTTGAATGGATTAACACGAGACAAAAGCTTCAGATTCTTTGGATGGGAAAGTGCTATGGAAATACAGTATATTATTGTGATATCCTTTGAGACGTTTCTGTGAAGCCAGTGGTGACTGTCATGATAATAAAGAAAGCCTTAGAGAAGCTAACGAAATAATGATCCTACTTCCTTTCTAGCTATTCTTTGAAAGGGCAAATGCAATGAGTGATAATGGTTTAATGAGAGAGAGTCATTAGGGCATCCAGCCTGCATCTTTAGAAGTGCAAAGCATTTTGGGAGATCTGAAAATGACTCGGAGAACAAAACCAAAGTAGCTCTGTCAGAATATTAAACTGTTATTTGTATTCTCTTTGAATGCTGATTGAAACCAATGATCTCTTTGCCTGGCTGGTGGCTGGTACGTGTGTAGTCACGAATGTGGCTTGTTCGGAGCTTCAGTACTATTGGAAGGGTGAGATCAAGGAAGAACCTCAGTGCTTGCCCTCTGCATGTTACCCTCTGCTTAGAGTTTAGTGTTACTTGAGGATTCCTGACCTGTTGAATTTGCGTGCAGTGGAATTAATTGGCCTGGATTATTCAGTTTTATTAATCAAGCTGTTTCAGTTTCAAGCTTGGATGGAGGGGGAAAGCTGCTAGGTTTTTGTGTGGTATTGATACCTAGTGAGACAAGAGCTTCAGATTCTTTGGATGGGAAAGTGCTATGGAAATACGGTACGCCGTTGTAATATCTTTTGGGGCATCTCTGGGAAGCCCAGTGAGTATCAATACTATGCACGAATACAAATGATTATTAAGTGTAAATAGAGCTAGTATTAGCTCTATTTTAGTATTAGAGAGCTAAACCAGAACATAAAGAAGTTGTTCAGGACTTGAAACACCCCTGACTCCTGAGTGTTCAAAGGAGGAAGGTTGGTTCAGCCCATTTAAGGAAAGAACCAGTTTGCAAAACATTTAGGAATTGTGCTTGACAGATGCACAGAAGCAATTGTGTTGGAGCCACATCAGTGATAAAACAAGCTTTTGACTTCATGGGTCTTACTACTTGGAAGCCTGAAATCAGCAGGCTGGTTTTGCGGCCTGGCCCTTTCCATGTCGTTCTGGACTCCACTAAGCAGCAAGGAAAGCAGTGGAGCTGGGTGCAGATTCTGGCATCTCTTTCTGCAGCCACTTGAGTGGGAGCCTCGAGCCACTGGGCACTGTTTACTCTGATGCCAGAAGGGTGACTTGGGCCATTTCTCTGCCAGACAGACAAGGAGCAGAGGATTGGTCTCAGGCAGAACCACAAAGCTGCAGATGCTGGAGGCTTGTTGAACTCAGAAAATCAGAAAATTACTGGAGCTAGTTACTGGGAAAGGTGCTGCAGTACTACATGTTCTCTAATCATCTGTTCAGTAAAAAGCGTGATTAGAGAGGAGCGCAGGGGTCATGAATTCTCATCTTAATAAAATCATAGGTATGTCCAGGTAGGTTTTTTGTGAGGGACTTTCCTTGTCCACCTGTTAAGGGTTGTATTTGCTCTGTCCATATGATAGAAGCTGTGTAGGGTCAGCAGCCAGGCTCTCCCCGCTCTTTGGATGGGGTGGGTGGGCTTTTCATGCAGGTTGTAAAACCCATGCTAAAGCAAGCTGGTGCTGATCACCTGCCAGGCGTGGGATCCTGTACTAGGTAGCTGTTTTGTTCTGGTAGGAAAAATCTTGTTTGTTAGGAAAATCAGAGTATGAAAACATCAGAGAAACAAGCAGGGCAAAGTGAGGTTTCAAACATGCCCACAAATGAGGAGGAGGACGCTACAGAAAACCCTCTGTGACGAAGCAGCCCTTTTCCCCAGTCACGAATGGGTAATGCCACCCCCAGATCATCTGCTCCTCCGGGTGGGATTTGCTAGTGTAGGGGCCTGAATCTGTCTCTGGAACGCAGAAAAATTAAATGCCTGGCACAAAGTAGGATGGGGGTGACTGAGGACTCAAGATGCCAGTTTAGGTACATTTTTATCTAGACATGAGTTCAGCTGTTACAATTCTGAGCCACATTTAAATCCCCATCTCCAAGTCAAAAATCAACCTACTTAAATAAAACTGTTGTTGATGGTTTTAATTTGGATTTTTCTGTTGGATTTCTCTGAAATGAGAATTTGTGCTAAGTGTGCTGCTGAGATCAGTGTCCTGTCAGGTAAATATCATTTGCAACCCCGCACTGGCACATGAGAGCAGAGTCTGCCCCCAAAGTCCACCTTCATGGGTGCACCACAGCTCCCCAGGTGCTTAGGATCAGTTGATGCCGAGATAGACCCTGCCTCAAAGAGCTCAAGTTTTCTTCTCTTTTCTGACAACCACCCTGAATGAAACATGAAAGCTTGGGTTTTAAGGGTAATAATGCTCAAGCTGTAACTTTGAGCATCTGTTCACACAGTTATTTCCTTCCCAGAGCTCTAATAACCACATAAACTCTCTTTGTCTCCTCTTTTCTCCAGGTCAACAGACTATGGGACTACCTATGAAAAGCTAAATGACAAAGTAGGCCTGAAGACTGTGCTGAGCTACCTTTACGTCAGTCCCACTAACAAGAGGAAGGTAAGGAGAGCCATCGAACTGGTAGCTATAGAAACAAAATTACGGCATTCTGTTCATTCTGAGAGGAATTATGATCCTAAAGTGAAATCCGTTGGTAATTCACAAGAGCTTGAATTTGTTGTCTAAATTGCACTAGTGCAATTCCATAGAATCCAGTAGAATTATGCCTGTTTTTGTGATAGGGATGGAGTCCTTAATCTCCTGCTGAATGTGTTAGAGATATAAAAGGTTTGCTTTTCTTCGCTTCTGAGGGTTACACCTTTAAAAGAAGCTGAAGTCACACAAACATCTCTAGGACTCTTGCTTACACTGACTTTGGCTAATGTGCCTCTCCCTGCCTTCTCTGTCTCCTTATTATGAGAAATATGGAGTAAAAGGCATTTATTTCTCCATTTGACTCTTTTCCCCTTCATGCTTTCCCTAGTTAGAAGTTGGAGGTAAAGATGTAAATGACATTTTCATTGGTTACATCATGCAAGGGGGCTGAAAGCAGAATATGCCTGGGAGAGTGGGTGGGGGACCTAAGATTTGATTTGAGTGTGTAGGAGAGAAGATGAGGTCACAGCTTTCAAACCCCCTGCTCACGCATCCCACGTGATGCAATTAGGGTTGCAGCTGGCTCACAGAGCGCAGCCCAGGAGTTACTATTCAGTGCCTTTTTGGTTTAAAATTATTGCCTGTGTTGATTGAAGGGAGGCAGTGGGACAAAGACGCTTTCAGCTACCCACAGAAATCAACGTGGGAAGGCTGCAGCATGTAGCTAATTGCTGGCAGTGGAGTTGTGTTTGGATGGGGTGCAGCCCATTCGACTTGATTGCTTCCAAACTGCCCATCTCCTGTCTCCATCAATAGGTTTCCAAACTAGTATTTTGCTACTTGTACTGTTCTTATTACTACTATTGTGTTTTCCATCACTGGTCAGTCTACAGAGGTTTCAGGATTAATGTTTATTTTGATGTATGCAACCTTAAGGCAGTCATAGCTCTCATTACTATCAGCAACAATGTGTGTGTGTTTGGGTTGTATAGAGGAGAGCAAGAATGCAGTGAGCAGGGGTCAGCTTATATTTTTTTCTGATGCAGAAGCTGAATTATTGTGACAACTTCCTTGACTACTTTTTTCTGAGCAAAATGGAATGAAGATGTTTTGTAGCAAGCTCTCTTGGCCTTTGCAGCCCTCCCATATCCAATATGGTGGGTACTGAAGAGTTAATTCTTCTTCATTCTGTTTCCAAAGCAACTCTGCCCACCTAAAATCAGAGGCAATATGCTCAGTTACAAATCCTACGTCAGTAGTGTAAAGTCTCCCTCACAAATCAGAGTACTAGGATATATGATTATGTTCTAGCAATTTCTCAAGCTATCAAGCTTTACAGATTAGCAATCTTTTCTCTCCTTTTTTTTTAATAACACCTGTATTTCATTATATAGTGGCATGCAGACCTATCTTTACCTGCTGTTTTCTTATTTCAGATTACAATTTTTTAAATTTTTTTTTTGTCTTATATCTTAAGGAAATGATTTCTGGACCTGCCCTATCTGTCTGTCTTCCCTGTTCTCCTCCCTTCTGAAAAATCTTTTGAAATGGAGAGACGAGCTGCAAGGAAAACCCATAGGAAAGCAGCTTCAGTGCTGGATGCTGTGGGAACAACTTGTTTTCATTCGTTCTCTCTCTGCTAAATATATGGGCACTGTTACTATGCATGGTTAAACAGCTGGTTTGGCCGAATCCAGAGCTGACTCTGCATTGTTGACCGTCAAAGCAATTCCAAACATCCACGCAGCATTTGAAAAATGCCTGGAGAAGGTGTCATTGGATTGGAACATCTGGGATTTGTCAAATTCAATATCAGGTTTATTGTCCACCCACCCCTTGCAGGTTCATGCGTTTGTGCACTGCAAAAAATGCACTTGAGTTGTAATCTTCTCCAAGTCTCTCTGGGTGAATATTGTTACAGTGGCCTGCAGAGTAAGCATCGTGGTTTTGCAGAGCTCCTGAGGACAACCACCAGTAATGAGTCACAAAGCAGTAGGTGAGGTGAATCAGTTGCACCCCAGTAGAGAAAGTCTAGATCCCTTGTGTTTCACCTCTTAGAGCACAACTTCTGGCTAATTGAACACAATGCCATGATCTCTTGTGAGTCTCAAAAATAGGTCTTTGTTTAAGGCAATAGACAGGGAGGGAGATACCAAAAGTGACACATGTGCAGAGGGCCTGGGCACACACGGTGAACCGCACAGACCCTTTCCAGGCAAGATATTTTCTCCTGAGGCATTAGCTCTCAGGTGGTGATCGGACCCTGTGTGCCTCGCAAGCTCCTGTTGATTTTTGATGGGTTTGCACACTGTTGCTAGTCCTGTCTGCTCATTAGCGCTTAGAGGATTAGCAGTTACTTGGAGGAGGGGAAAAGCTTTCCATACATTCATTTCTAATTGATTTACTAGTGAGAAGGATAATTACCTCTCAGCTACCCTGCAGAACTACAGTGGGAATTACCTGTCAAATTTCTTTGAAGACCCAAAATGCCTCTCTTCAGCTGTTAAATAGGAATTATGCATTCAGACAAATGCCAGTTATATAAACAGCATTTACCTGAATTGTGGCATAAGACTAGGCTCAATTATGAGGCAAGAGGATTTAAATGCTGGCTTTTTTCTTTCTTCTTTTAAAAGAAAACCTTTTTGTTTCCAGTTTCTTTTTTGAAAATTTTGATGGCAATATTGTAGGCTTTTTGGCAGCTCCTGCTGTATTTCTCTGCTCAGTGCTGTGCCAGGTCATGGTGGGACACTGATTTCTCAATACCAACATCTCTCCTTATTGCAATATGGGGCATCACATGAGGCCAGAGTTGAAATGCAGAGGCTGAGCAGCTGGATGAGGCGTGGCTACAACCCATGGTTTGGAAGGCTGTGTTATTCCCCTTCTCTTGGTCCCAAGAAAGCCACACCTGATGCACACCTTCCTTTCCTGAATGACGGCATTCTGACACCCTCTTCTTGCAAAGTGGATTCCTTTCTAGAAGAAATATTAAGGTTAATGTAGGAATGATTTGGTGAAATTCTGAAACATGTGCTAACAAGCGTCATCAAGACTTGATGACCAAATGGCTCTTGAGGCCTTAAATTATTTAATTTTCTTCGTTGGGGACAGAAAAAAACCCCAAAGTTAATGTCTGAGCACCTGCTATGTAACATTGATGGGAAAAGCAAGTCCCCAGTTGGCCTTCCCGTTTTAAGCTAAAAACTCTTGTTTCGTTTGAATTATGTATTTAGTCAATTTTATTCATATCATGCTCTCTTTAGGCTTCCTTCTAAGCTGCTCTCATGTGTCTCTCATCTCTAACTGGAGAGCCCCATCAGGCTGTTGAATATTACCCCATCTGTATTTGGCATCCTGATGAGTATTGAAATGTCTTTCCTGACCCAGCAGACCAGAAAATGCTGGAGCAGCCTGGAAGCAGCTGATCCCTCAGTCCTGCCCTTTGCTCCTCAGGGAAACATATCAGTCACTAGTGTTTATCAGTGGGCAAAAATCACTGTGGAGAGATCGTGTCTTTGTGCCTGAAGAGGAAAGAGGTGAAGAAACACAATCTCTCTGTTTTATCATGGTGATAAATCCAGGACAGCCTCAGTTCTCACTGGGTACCTCTTGGCTGTGCTGGTGTTTGGCACTTAAAGACCGGATTTACTCTATGGGTGTTTCTTGGTTTTACACGTTGCCACTGGGAGATATCAGCCCTGCTCATGCACAGTTAACCAAGGGACAAAGCTTTGTAGCCAAGACTGAGCTGAGGTGGCTTTGTCTGTGTCCCCACGTGGTGCTCGGCAGAGGCAGGGCTGGGTCCCAGGGCGCCTGCTCCCAGCTGTTGACCCAACCTGCTGATGGCTGGTTTTGGAGCTGAGAATAAGGGGTGTCCATTCCCTAGAAATGGAAAGATATAAGAGAGTATTTGGAAAATGCACCTTGCCATTGTGTAATTTGAGGTTTGCAGTTATAATTAAATCAATATAACAACATGCGGATACCAAAGGAAGTTGCCAAGAATACTTCTACCCAGCTATGATTCCTCTTGCCTCTCAAGTATTGTTGCTAGTCACCAGGGCCAGCTAGGTCAGCTGAGAGCATACACAATTTGAAATGAGACCACCCTAGAGTGCCAACATAAGGAAACAGTCAAGCAGACTGCAGCCCATTGTGAATCCATAGCCTCTGGCTGCACCGGAGCTGAAACAGTTCCTGCTGAGAGCCAGGGAGTACTTCATCTTCCTGTGGAGCAGTTGCCCTGCTAATTCCCTTCTCCTAAGAGCTAACAAGCTCAGGGTTTCACAACACTTTGCAACTGTGCATACAGCCTCTGCTGCTGGGAGCTGACACTGCCAGGCTTGTATCTGCTCTCCTGCAGATGTTTGGGCTGCTGCTTCTTTCCCTCGCACACTAGAGACTTGCATATGGATCAGGAAAATCTGCATTGAGTTCTCATTAATACTATGAAATTCCAGGTGATCATTAGACCTAGCAGTCAGACAACTCTGAAGTCCTAGGGGCTATGGTTTTTTTAAGAGTTAATGTTTTGAGCCCTGGTGAGAAGCCAAGTGCCTGCAGTTTTGACACTTCTACCACCGTGAAGATGCTCTAACAGGCACAGTGTATTCCAGGGCACATCTTCCCCTTCAGTGCATCTGCCCACCCGGTTGTTTGCCTGGGAGACCACAAGAAGCATTTGCTTTGCCTGGTTAACACAACAGGTTGCAACAAGCCTGATAATTCTGTGGCGAACTTTAGAAAGGAGAAACTTTGATATTTGTTTAGCAGCACCCCTTCCTTACAGTTGAATGGGATTTAAGGGCAGATGGTTGAGTGCTCTGAAAAGCTGAGACTTGCAAAATGCATAGCTTTGGCTTTTCTACCCTATAGCCTCTTGTCTGTCTTTAGGGATATGACAAAAGGCTTTTTACTTGCTGCTGGGCAGAGATCTCAGTTCCCTGCTGACCTTTAGTTTAATGCTATATTTTGGGCGTTAGTTACATTTTACTAGAGGCGGATTTTCACAGTACTCTGGGAATTAGAATTGTTTATTTCTTCCAAAGCACTCAGGGAAAAAGTCTCTTCTATTTTAATAAGAACATTTCTCTTGACTTTTTAAATTCCCGTTTTCTTCTATCCCATTTTTTTTTTCTTTTTCATTGTTGAAAACTTTCTGTTAGAAAATTGCATAATTTCCACAAAAAAATTAAGCCTGTGATTCTTTGACTAACTGCCTGCTCTTCAGAATGGCACTGTTTGGAGCTGAAGTGCCATGAGTCCCTATTTTCTAGCATGAGTTGGTCTGCTGGGTAAGATGCCCTATACCCCAAGAATGTTTGCTTTCTTCTTGGTTGTCAATAACAGGATTCATTTTAGAATTGATGCCTCACAGAAGGATGCAAAGTCCTTCCAAAGGGTGCAGAAAGAAGATGAGAACAGACGTTCCATATATCTGAACGACTGCTCCTTTCAGGCACTGAGGTGCCATTTGGAATCTCAAGGAGTTGTTTTTGAACCATAAATTTAATGTATTACTTTTTCCATGAAATGTTCTGTGAAGAGTGCGTATTCTTGATGAAGGTGTTATTTAGTTGAAAACCCAGTTTTCACTATGAAACTTTTATCTCTACCCTTGGGATTCCTGTGGAGGTTGAGAGGATGGAGTTAAAAAGCATTTAAAAGAAAAAGAAGGGAAAAAGGAAGAGAAAGACAACTCTGACAAAATCAAACCAAAAAGCACTTGCCTGTATATAGTATTGCTCAGATGAGATGTGGATAAACGGGAGGTCCTGATTGCATTTAAGATCTGGGGTGACAGTTCTGATGTCTTGGAAATACCTTCATGAATTTGCTTTGCAATTCAATTGGATGCAGTAGTCTTTAGCTTTTTCTCGTGCACTGTTACCATCCATCGTTGTTGTAAGTGATAACTTGAAGAATTAAAAGGTCTGTAGTCTTTTATTCTGACTGTCTGCACAGAAATATCACCTAGGTGCAGTGATTGAAATGAGGATTCCCCCTATTTTTCCCTTATACCAGAACTGAAACATTAGAGATTTTATTTATAGATAGAACTTTTAGCTAAGGGATTTGAACAGTAGTTGCAAACAGCATAAAGCAGAAATAAATTTACAGTGCTCAGTTAAAGAGCTTTGAGGAAAAGGTTTTGCAGACTAGTTTCCCAGTTGTCAGAGTCAAAACGGAGGGGCAGTCCAAATCACTGAAGCTATAAATGTGAAGGGCATGCCGCACCTCTCGTACCTAGTCACGCCCCTGAACTTGGCCCATCAGAATGAGAAATGTTCAGAGGTATTTGGAGAGTCAGAAGCTCTGAAAGCTAAAACTAATTACATTTGTTTGTTTCTGTGCAGCTTCTTGGGGATGAAGCGCAGCAACTGTTTATGAGCTGTCAGAGAGCAATGCTGCGTTGCAGTTCAGGTTAATGAAGGAAGAAGTTAATTGTGACTCTAATATTGAAATTGCAGAGGAATGCATCTACCTGACTGGAAACTAGCTAGCACATTGGGAGTGACACCTCCTCTTACAGAAGTTGTAGATCCTAAATGGGCACAGACAGCTTTGACCTCCTTTTTATTTCTTCTTACTCGCTTGGAGAGTAACTGAGAGCAAACCCTGCCCTGGCCTCGCGTATCTCCAAAGAGAATTCCTCAGCTGTGGTTGGAGCCTCAGGGAAGAACTGTGGTCCAAAGTGATTTTGATTTTTGCCTTCATTTCTTATTTCATTTGATCCTAAAGGGAATTCCACAGTATTTTGTTTTCTTCTTATTCATCAAATGTGTGATAGGCTGATGAAGCAGAGGTTCCAGCATGCACCTGATGCTTGCCAGCCCAGCCTGAACTGAGCTGTTGTTCTTTGCCACAGCTCCTGTTAGTCATCTGCCGCTTTTTCCTAAGATTGCATCCCAAGCTATTGGTGAGGAACTGAGCTCTGGAGTATCCTAAAGCCATTTGGCAGATGGAAGGTTTCTTTGGATTCTTTTTCCTTACTATGCTGACACTGCGATAAACAGCACGTGCTGCAAACTGGCGCTTGCTGATGTGATCTCAGAGAACGTATTTATAATATGAAGGCAATGGGTCCGAATTAGAGCCACAGGGCTGATAGAACTAGTTGTTTCTACTGTCTTTTATCCCTAATCTATTCCTTTGGCCCAGTGAAATACAGTTAATAAATAGCTCTTGGTTTTGCAGCTGCCGTTAACAGGGCCTAAATTATCTGAGCTGCAAATGCAGTTGTAATTGTCTCTTCGTGCACCCCTTCTCTGGACCTGTTGAGCTGCGTATGATCATAGAATCATAGAATGGTTCGGGTTGGAAGGGACCTTAAAGATCATCTAGGTCCAACCCCCCTGCCGTGGGCAGGGACGCCTCCCACTAGTATGATGTTCCTGTGCTTCTCAGCACTCCAAAACCCATTCCTCTCAGTCCAGAGGCTCTGTGGGCAGAACCTGCCTACTGCTTTACAGGAAAGACTGTAGCTCTAAACCACAGCATCTGGATTAGCTGAGCTCAGATTTGTCTGCTCTGGTTATACCAGTGGGTTGTACAAATGTGACTGCGATCTGGTTAACACGGCAGTGTATTCTGTCTCATAAATACACTTCAGGGACTGTCACTGTCAATCTCCAATTTAAAGAGGGGAATAAAGATGGGAATGAAGAAGTAATATTTTTCTTCACTTACTGATGAAGCAAAGATGATTTCCCCAAGGTCACCCACAACATCCATGGCAAAGTCAGAGGATGTGTGACATGACGTGTTTTATCTACAGGGTGCAGTCTTGTGAGCTGTTGTGCATGGGACTCTCTCTACTTGTTCGATTAATTCAGCTTGAATTTGTCACCTGAGACAAGAGAGCATTTTTGTAAATATTTGCAGAACCATGACCTGAAACTGTGTGAAAGAGATCTGTCGAGTTACAGATGTGTTGTAATGTTTGGAGAAGAGGACTTTAGGAATTCCTCCTTTTGAAGGGATTTTTATTCTCTCTCTTGAATTCAGAAAAGTCTTGTTTTCGGAGTAGGTTTCTCTGACCTTCCAATGTAAGAAATATAGTTTCTTGATGCTGGATGACTGAGTTTATTAGTGTTTTAAACATGATTCAAGATCAACAAATGGCAGATGTTGAGATGTGAAGGCAAAATATGAGTGTTGTTAGAATCCTCTTAAAATATAGGGTCTCTTTCAATATGCCCAAATAGGTGTGGGGTGTTTTGTGTCTGTGTTTTGTTGTTTTGGGTTTTTTTTGGCGGGTGGTTTTTATTATTGTTGTTGTTATTATTACTATATTTGGGGATTGTGCCTCCTTGTTGATCTTTGTCGTCAAGGGGCTCCTGCGAAAGAGCGCTCTGCTCTGCTGCAGCCTGGGACTGTGGGGCCTGCCATGTCAGATGCCCCACCTGGGACCTGATGGCTCCCACGCTTAAAGAAAGAACAAACTAGTATCTGTTTGTAGGTTTTAATTTTACTATTCTGACTTGACATAAATCACAGAGATAAATGGAAGTCGTATAGCATCTGTGGTCTGGGATATGATCATTTGTCAGCACAAACAGCACAGAATTGGGGCCCAAGCTCATGAGAAATCCCCAGCAGTTGTTTTCCCTTTTCTTAAACAGGGACAAACTGATTGTAGCACTCCAGGGAGGGCTGTCCCTTGGTAGGCATGAACATGAAAACTGCAGATTCTGGGGGCTTTTTCGGTTAATTCTCTGAAAAAGCAGATGCACTAAAAAAAAACAAACAGAAAACCCCAAACCCCAGTGAACCTCACCCACTAATCAGCTGGTTCTAAAAATAAACACAATTGAGATAATTAACAAAATCCTCACATATGGCATTAGTTAATGGGGGTGGAAGGGTATCTGTTTCTGTTTCTACCTATCTTAAAGATAGTACATTGAAAGCCAGTGTTTCAGTGTTCATGAAGAAAAAAAATTTCATATATTACGAAATTCCAGAATTAGGGTTGCCTGTGTGTGCCTTTACACATCTGCATTTTGTGTCTTTGTGGTTATGCATTCCAAGAGCTTTCACTTGCATTTTTCGTAGGCTTCTGAACTCATTTAATACACGTTTGGTAAGTGCTGAGGTAAGTATTGAAAGTGAATGGAAACCTAATGCAGGATTTAATTAATAAAGATAGGGAATAAAATGAGGGCTGTCTAGGTTGGCTTTATGAAAACTGTTTTGTTAAATAAATGTCATTTTAGTCTTCACAGATATTGCAAGTCTGGTTGATAAAATTAAGCATGTAGACACAAGATGTATAAGTAAAATAAGAAAAAAGCAGTCAGGTACATGCTATGTCATTTATCCACCAAGGACTGGAACTGTGATCTTGAAATCCCTGCTTAGATGCTGCCTGGGGCTTTGGGAGGGAAAAAAAAAGACCACTTGAATGAAAGCAGGCACAGATTTTAGGGGAAGGCAAATCAGAATTCAAACCTTTTGTACTTGACTTATTTACACACTTCCCTGAGGTTGCTTTGTGTGCAAGAACTGAGTGGGTGAGCAGTTTGGCACTGTTTGTGATGGTAAATGTAGGTATCTACCACTTAAAACATACAATTCCCTGCCCCATCATCCTAAAAAACCCTGAGATTGGTTGAGGATGGTATCACTGCACTTCATTGTCTACTGGAGTGGCTGGAGGGTCAGGTTGCAAGGGGGAAAGATGGGAAGAACCCAAGCCAATAAGTCAACCTTTTTTTTTTTTTTTTTTTTTTTTTAAATAGGACTTGTGAATAATGTTTGGAGAAAGAAAAAAAGGCCACTTATCAGGTAAAACTCAGCTTGGCAGGATACTAGCTCAGGTCTATTCCAGGGCTGCCTTGTCTGGCTTCCTAGAAGTCAGTCCACCTTTCCAGTTGTGTGCGCTCTCTCTGCTTCACCTTGTATTGCTAGAGTCAGAGCCCTACAGGGCCTTAGGGATTGTACCAGGTTGTAAAGAGAAGAGAAGGGGTAAAACTAGAAAGGTCATATCCACATTTAGATGTGGACTTCCCAGAGTTGGCTGTCAGTATTTAATAAAGAGGTAGTTTGCTCCAATTTAGCCAGCAAGTGTTAAAGGACAGATCAGAAGTTATAATATCCCCTAAAATAAAGCTGCAATTTTGTCACTAAGCATGGCCATTGCTTTTATGAAGTGGGCAGAGCAGTCATGTGTGAGTTTTCAGAGCCCTGCCTTGGTTACAGGGACAAAGAGGGACTGTCAGGATGCATCACCTTGTGAGGGGCTGCTTGTACTTAACACCCAGCCTGTCAGCAGGGCGGACACAGCTGCAGATCCTGATGTAGGGCAGGTTTATGAGACCTCCTTCCTTTCTCCACCCTCCCTAGTTCTCTATGAAACATGGCCATCTCCTTTACTGCTGCTGCTCCAATAATATATTAATTTATGAAGTATGAAAAATGAGGTAGTTTTGAATTAACGAGGAGGGGAATGGTGCTTCACAGACAGCAGGATAATCAATCAATAATAACGAGTCAGCATGTCCTGTTATTAAAAAGGAGGAAAAAATAATAGAATGGGCGGAGAACAGCTCTTGGAAAAGGGGCAGGTGGGTCCTTTTGAAAATTGCATAATGCTCTGACCTTGATCTTTAGTGATAAGAGCTGCTTCACCAGGACACAGTTGTGGGGTTTTTTTGAGGAAAATCCTCCCCCTGCCAACCCCAACCCCCAAATCCACTAACCTGTGGCAAAAAGTCTTTTTATTTCACTCTTTTTCAAAGTGAAGAATAGAGAAATTCAGCATTACTCATTGAGTGAATTCTCATTTTTAATGGAATAGATGAGCAGAGTCTGCAGAGTACATGCTGGCCATTGTCTCAGTTTTTGCCATATAGGCACATCTGCCTCTTACAGTGTAAGTGCAGTAACTCTAATTTCAGCTCTGATGTGATCAATTCTGTGTAAAAAGCACTGCGAATCCTGGAAGCCCTTGCATGGCAGTATTAGGAGCAGTTTTTCTTCGACATGGAGCTTGGCTGGGGTAGATATTAGAGAAACATTTCAGCACGTCTCAGAGTACTTGAGGCTTCTTTTTGCACTAGCCAGAGTTCATTGCCCTTCACTCTGTCTGTCCTAAAATGCCTTTTTCATTGTATACGGGCAGACATTGTTGGACTCTGAAAGTAATGGTAGGGATTTTCTAAGTGATGCACAGTTACAGTTAGAAAAAACTCAGGCTGTAGTTTTCTTATGAATCTGGGGAATCAACATTTAGCCCAGGCCTTATGTCTCTGTCTGGGGAGACATTGGTGCTGTCTTTTGCAGTGGGCCCCACAATATTTTAATTCTCTGTTGCAACAAATCAGGTTGTCATTTTTCTGACAAAAAAGCTTATCTGACAAAAAAGCTTATCTGACTTCTTTTTGCCTCCATTGGAGTCATTCCATGGCAGGCCAACGTGATCCTTAAAAATGACTGCAAGAAACCAACAAAACTTAGGAAGCAGCTGTGCTCAGAGACGTGAGTGGCAATGGAGTGGAGGCAATGAATGTAGTGCTCCGGACCTGGAAATGGGTGGAAAGATGGAGTCAGCTTGGCAATTGTCTGGTTTTGACAAGTGATTCCTAAATCAAAGTGTCAGGTTTGTGCTGCAGAGGAAACCTTTGCCATCTCTTCCAATTCCCTTTCCTCTTACACTAGTTCTTCAGGCCACTGCAGTAACCAGGGCTCATGTATGCGTGTGGAAGGATATGGAAAGGAAAGTATGTGATTTTTCCCAAGGTATCAGTGACCCGGTTTGGAATAGGACATAGTGGCTGTGGTTCAGTCACTGGGGCAGTCATTCACCTTCTTGATGTGTAATTGCAGACAGGACTTCTACCTTCTGCAAGGACTGTATCATTGGGAGCTAATTTTGCAAATGTAATGGAAAATGTCAAAGCCAATGAGCTGGTAGTTGTGAATCCTGTTCTTAGGTCCTGAAGCTTCCCATATATTAGGAACTTTGGCCCTTGCGTTAGTGTGTGGAGCTTGCAACCACAGTGGATAGCTTAGAGCTGACTGCTACTGCGCAGAGCACTGCAATGCCATCATGTTTTGGAACTTTAATCTTTAATTTCTGGGGGCCTTATCCTTCCATCCAGAAAATGGACAGGCCTTCTCCTACCTCCTCGGCTTTTGCCAGTGGTGGGATGTTAGGAAGAGAAGTACATTAGGGACAGTGAGGGACATGAGTAATAGATGCCAGGTAAATAAATTGAGATAGATCATTAGCATCTGGATGTGAACATTGATAAAGCTGACTGTTGTCTATGTTCTCTCTGCAATCTGACTAAAAAGCAGAAAAATAAAGTGTGTAAGCAGAGGAGAAGCAATGATGCATTTAAAATTGTATTCGGGTTTAATGGCCTCAAGGGAGATACATAATACAATTTTTATTTTTCTAAAGAGTCATGAAACACTCTACTGTCCTCAAATGAAATAGACTGTTGTATACAGGCTGCAAAAGTTTACCCCCGTGAGTAACTATCCATGCACATCTCTTTGTTTTCTGTAATGAGGTAACTACTGTGAGTAAACTTATTCCCACATGTAAAGTGTTCTCCCAAGTGAGACCTATAATCAGAGGAGTGTTTTCATATAAATGGTGTTCTCAGTTCCAGCAGCTGTGGTGCACGCAGTCTCTCCTTACTGATAACATTATTTTCTGTAACTATTTCTGCTTACACGGTAAGTTACCATAACGGTGCAAATTACTTTGGAGTTCTATGGAGAATAGCACAACCATGCATTTACTCAAATAGCATATAATTATAACAGTGAATGCCGCTTTTCTCTTTCTGTGCGCACAGTTTGGGATCAGAGCTGTTCTGTGTCACTAGAAAAAGCTGGTGACCACAAAACAATGTGTCAGATGTTGCAACAGTTAGGGATTTCCTATGTAGATTAGAGAAGAGTAAGAAGGCATCGTGCAGAACTATGCTATGCAGAAATACCAGACTCCAGAGCAAAGCATAATAAAGATCAGAAGCTTTACGTTTCTCTTCTGCTTATTTGGTGTCTGTTTTTCCTGTGGAAGCACTGGTTGTTGCCTAAGCTCTCCAGCTGGGTTTCCTTCTACATCTGGTCCAGGCCCAGCCATAGAAGTGCTGGTCAAACTGGGTATATACAAAACCAGCCGTAAGCGGTGATGCTGGTAACCCATTTGGCAGTTCATAGAGGGGAACTGTGCATGAACGTGCTGTGATACGGAAAAGCCTTTGGCAACATAGCTGAACAGCATGCAGCACTGAAGTGGCCTCAGGAAGGTGGGATTACTGCGGCAGAGGACTTCGCTCTGATGATCTGTGGGGAGGTGGAGAATGTGCAGCTGTAATGAGAGTATAATGGGATGGAATAACCTTGGGTAAACTCTGCCTTGCTGTGACAATGAAAAGGTTTTACAACCAAGCATGTGGCTGTTGCCAATCAGTCACTCCTTGCCAGGTCAAACACATGCTTTTTGGATGGCTTCCATCCCCACTGGCACCTGAAATTTAACAAGCAAATGCTTGCTGTGCCTTGTAATTAAAAGTGAAAAGTACATGTGTCCAGTGCCAAAAAGACAAGAGAAAGCGGGGAGACATGTTGTTCTGACCTGCTTAGCAGTAAAACAAAGATGAGACGTTCTGCTTTGTTGAGTCTAGTACGATGGCTTGTTCCACTCCTGTGCATGCAAATTGGATCCAGCCTAGGATTTGGTGTTGTGGGCAGGTTAGGATGGCAGCTTTACAGCACCTGAGTTCTTTTCCCAGCTCTGATTTTTGCCTAAACCTTACAGCCATGATATATTTTCATTTCCCACCTGCTAAGGAGGGTGGCAGAGTGGTTTTCCTTGGGGGGCTCTTGCACTGTATCCAATTTAGCCTTGATTTGCTCCTGATCCTCAGGGCATCCTGCAAGGTGCATCTGTGCTCTTGCACAGCTGCTGGAGGTGGTAATTAAATGAAGTGCTCTCTCCATAGGGCATGGGGTGTGCGAGCTTGGAATTCTGTGAAGTGTTTTGTTTTGGTATGGCAATTTATGGCAGGCATGGCTGCAATGCCAAGAGGCTGTTTTAATTTTGTACAAACCTGAACAATTAATTTGTCATTGTAATCTGGATGTAATTGGATATGAGAAACAATAGAGGTCAGAAAGATTAACCAGGGTTATTCACTGTAACAAGCATGGTGGGCTGATGTGCATCTCCTTAGAGAAGGCAAGGTGGTGCTGGTCCTCATTTGATGTGCTTTTACTAATCTCTTTTCTCAGAGTTAATAATGTAAGATATCTCTCCTATGGATTTTCAGACAGGAGGATGATAGGTAGTCATTCTTTTACCACCAAACTGCTCTGTCTCAGAGTCTCCGCAAAGTCTTTCTGGCATCTCCATCTTTTTTAATCTTTATGAGAAGCAAATGAAAGAATTGCTGAGATGCTCTCATCTTAAAAGTGTACTCTTCCCTGACTGAGCCAACTGCATGTAGCACATGCTGGGACTATATATTCCAATTGCATCTTTAGTGTCTGAGTGTGATATTAGTATCTCATGCCTGTAGGTTATTCATCCTCATAGGCCAGACTGATGCTCCCTTGAACTGCTGGTTCCAGGTTCTGTTGAGACAAGGCACATATTGGGTTGATTGTAGCTAAAATTCTTAGCTTTATTTCTGACAGGATTCTGTTGAGGGGCTTTTCAAGTTAACAGTGAACCTGGGGTGCTTGATCCTGGTGGGGAGGGTGCGCTGTTTGGACACCCGGCTTATGCTTGCATCATTTCTGATTGACAGAATGGTCTTGAAATCTATGCAGAGTATTGTCGTGGTACAACTTACAAACCTTATGATGAAACTTGCTCTCTGTTTTGAAGATGGGCTGTCTAAATACATATAACAAGGGGACAGCAGAATAATTACATATTGCGTTACAGAAGAGGATTTGATATTCATAAAAATGAACAAGCTTCCCAGTGATGTTCTCTTTTGTGTTGCAGTATCACCAGAAGACCCTGCTGTTTTAGATTAAAAAAATACTTTTTTTTCATTTTATAGCTTGTTTTCTACTTTGTAATGGTCCTCTTCTTTCATGTACCATCTACAAAAGACAAAAAGTTCTACAAAGACATAGGCCCTGCATGTAACATGAACAGCATGATGTGCTCTGATCTTTCTCTCTCAATGTTGGAAAGATGGGGAACCCACAAATGGGGTCCTCCTGATGCTAGTGTTAGGGGTCTGTGCTATTTTCTCAAACCATCTTCCTGGAGTAGAGACCCGCAGTCTCCAGCACAGCTGTAGGAGTCTACGGAGGAGGTCCTTCACAGGAGTTTGGATGCTTACAGAAACAGCTGTTGACATCTGGAAAGTTCAGTGACAAGTGATGAGATTCTGTGGAGTAGAAATTGGTTTGTAATTACAGAGAAGTCCTGATAGGAAGGAAATTGTGGAGAGAGGTTAGCATGAAGTGCCTGAAAGGTCTTGAGAGAGCTATTTGGTTCTTTGGTCACAGTACATATAATGCAGACCCAATGCAAAAGTCTAAGGAAACTCTATTTCATTGCTCAGTTTCTATAGGTGTCTGACTCATTTTTCATTATCCAATAATAAATACAGTAGTGAAAGTCACCTTTAACACTTAAAGATTGCTTGGATTTTATGGGATTGTATTGAAGTGAGTGCCAAGGTATAAAAGCCTTATGGTTGAGGTACTTTTATAACACATGCTTCATAAACCCTTATAAAGTGAGTGCAGTGCACTTCATCCTTTAAAATTACAGCATTATGGTTCTGAGAGATGGTGATCTGGTGCTGTATTCATTAATTAAATCTGTTATTAATGTTAAATTTCGGACAATAAGAAGTGAAGTTACAAGAAGTTGAAATGGGGTAAGTCCAGACAATTTATCTCTCATGAAAGCTCAGTGCACCTTTGCTGCTTGCCTGAAGCCCACAGGTTATCCTTACGTTAAGGTAGTTTTTGAGCCATGTGAAGCAAGGAGGATCCCCAAATCTGGGCTACTCTGTAACACAAGTGATTGCAATGAGTGTTTTCCTTTCAGAATGCAAAGTTAGTAATTATGTGGTAGCTGTTGCCCTCTTCATGGCTGTCTTGTTTGGCTTCCCAGAAAGCAGATGTCCCTCTTGTCACAGTTGCTGATCACTGAGCAATGGGGTGTGTTGCTTTACTTGTACATAAATAAATAGGATTTCGCTCTAGAGCAGATTTTTATCACTGCCATCTCACATTTTTTCCTGTCTTTACTGATATGCTGGTTTTGGTGACTGAAGAGTAGAGGTTGGCTTCCTTTTCCACTGATTATTGCAGGAGTCAGTATATCTACAGGGCAGTGACCAGGTGTCTACCCATTTCTCAACATCTTCTGTAAAAGTTTGTAGGGTTAAGGTGTGTTTTCTAAAATAGTGCAAATCATGCAAAGATATTTTTAGCTTAATGCTGATTTATGTGGGTGTTATTTTTGCTGGTAAGTAGACAGTTACTTGTGATACCAGTACGTTTTTTATCTCAGATGGGTTTGGGCTGAGGGTTGTTAGTTGAACTGATGTGTGGTGAGGAAAGAAGAAAAAAGGATGAGATTTTCTTTGCAACGAGTTGCATCTGCCCTCCACAGGATTGGCATAGAAGGGCTTCAGGTACGCTGTGTAGCTGTGTTCTAAGAGGTTAAGGTTGTGTATATACCTCTGAGGGCATCCTTTAGCTTGCAGGGCAAGTAAATTGCAGTTATGATGTAGGAGGGGAACAAATAACCAAATATATGCTAGTGGGAAATTTCAGGTGGTCAAGCATTTAATCTAGAATGCTTCAGCAGGAAAAAATTACTTTTCTCTTAAGAGAGTTCCAAACTATTCGCATGGAACATACTTGTGATTAACTGATTTTTTTCGAAGAAGAAAGTGATTTTTGTATCGGGAAGCCTTTAAATGTCATTTGATTTTGGTTTCTCAGTTTCAAAAGGAGGAAAGGACATCATAAGTCCAAACAAAGCAAAAATCCTCCATTTGCATTGACATTTCAGTATAAATTGTTGAAACTTTTTGCCTTTTTAAACTCAAAGCTAATATGGAACTTTGGGAAGTAGGCTTAGCTCCATAAGTCTTATGGGACCACGCAATCCTTTAAATGATTTAAATCAAAATAGGAAAGCAAAAAAACCCACCCCAAAACAGCTTTTTTTCGTTTTTTAAATCAGATTTGTGTTTTCTTGTTGTTGATGTAGATGTAGCCTGGCTTTAGGAAGGACCTAAAGTGCTTCTGAGTAGAGGTTCTAGTAGGAGGAGGCCAAAAAAAAAAAAAAGCCTTTTCACATGTCAGCTGAGCACATTTGCTATGGAAATCACAGTGATGCTGTAAACATGAAATGTTAAGTTTCTGTTTTTGCAGCAGTGTTTGTGGCAGAACTACCTTTTCAATCGCAGAAGGGGACAATGCAGTGCTACAGAGCAAATTGCTAATACTTTGCTAATGAGCTGTACTTCCTTTGTAGCTATGGAGGCTTGGGTGGTTTGTAGGTGTTTTTTTTTTTTTTAACTGTTTTGTTTATTTCCTTTTAGAGTAGCACTTTATATAGGCAAATGAGAATGTAACCGGGACCGCTGAAAAGGACCACTTATGAAAAGCACATTAAAATGAAGAGGAAAATCAGAAGGCAGTACACAATAGTTTAATGCTATCTACTTATTTCTGGGAACAAAAGACATTTATTTTGAACCTGTCTTCTTTATTCGTTTACTGGGATGCTTCCTGCTAATGTAGCTCAGTGGTGCTACTGCTACAGATATGGTACCTATAAAACTTTTTCACGCCGATTTAAAGAGATGCACTTTGGTAATTTACAGTGACAATTTATGTTGGCTGAGAAAAATAAAAGGATTCAGTGAAAACGAATATTAATAAGAATGCCTTTTGTGTGGCACGTTGTTTCATTTTTTTTGTTCAGAGATAGTTTATTAAAAGATTCATTTGTGTACAAAACAGATCGGTTGTGCTGGGATAACACAGAACCAGGGAGCAAGAGTGGTGATAAAGCTTTTGAATCTGATGCTATGGATACAGGTAATAGGATGGGGGTGTGTGTGAGGGTGGTTGTTCTTGTGCCTTGGGTGCAGAAGAGGAAGGATAGCAGTGATGTGCCAAGCAGGCCAGTTAAAGTGAGGGCAGAGCCATGAAGGATGCCGAGAGAAGAACTGAGTGCCTGACTATAGGGGTCTTTGGCATAACTGCAGTAGGCAGGTTCAGGCAGATATGAGCTCTGGCTACCTGTAGCTCCATGGCAGTAGAGTCTGGGCACATTGTAGTGTTGTGCCTGTGAGAAGTGATGTAATCGGTGATGTCAAGACTGGAGGCAACATGGGCTGCAGTGATCATACACTGGTGGAGTTCGCAGTCCTGAGGGATAAGGGTCAGGTGAAGAGTAAAGTCAGGACCCTAAATTTTAGGAAACCAAGCTTCCAGCTCTTCAAGGAGTTAGTCAATAAGGCTTCCTGGGAAATTGCCCTGAGGGACAAGGGAGCAGAACAGAGCTGGCAGACCTATAAGGATGCTTTCCATAAAGCACAAGAGCTCTTGATCCCCAGGTGTAAGAAATCAGGAAAGGAAGGCAAGAGACTAGCTGGGGGGTGAAGAGATTGAGAGCAGCACTCAGAGAGAGGACTTGGGGGTACTGGTGGATGAAAAGCTGGATGTGAGCTGACAATGTGTGCTCACAGCCCAGAGAGCCAACCATATCCTGGGCTGCATCAAAAGCAGCGTGGCCAGCAGGTCAAGGGAGGTGATTCTGCCCCTCTACTCCAGTCTCATGAGACACCACCTGGAGTGCTGCATCCAGCTCTGGAGCCCTTATCACAGGAAAGACAAGGACCTGTTGGAGTGGGTCCAGAGGAGGCCACAAAAATTATCATAGGGCTGGAGCACCTCTCCTGTGAGGACAGGCTGAGAGATTTGGGGTTGTTCAGCCTGGAGAAGAGAAGGCTCTCGGGAGATCTTATTGTGGCCTTTCAGGACTTAAAGGGGGCCTACAGGAAATACATGGGCAAACTTTTTAGCAGGGCCTATTGCTATAGGACAGGGGGTAATGATCTTAAATTGAAAGAGGGTGGACTTAGACTAGATATAAGGAAGAAATTTTTTACAATGAGGGTGGTGAAACACTGGCACAGGTTGCCCAGAGAGGTAAGTAGATGCTCCATCCCTGGAAACATTCAAGATCAGGTTGTATGGGGCTCTGAGCAACCTGATGTAGTTGAAGATGTGCCTGCTCGTTGCAGGGGGGGTTGGACTAGATGACCTAAAGGTCCTTCCAACAGAAACTATTCTATGATTTTTATAAGAAATGTGCTAGCTTGTTACTGGTGCGGTTCGGCGTTCCAGATCACAGTTGTCTTTGTGCCTGGCTATCTTGGAACAGAGGAAGAGGAGTGTGTTACCATCTTGACTCATCCACCTGGACATAGCCTACGTGAAACCAATACTGAGAAAGATGTTTGCGTTAACCCAGTGGCACATCTGAGATTTTAATCAGGGTAGCAGGAGCTCAGATTCTTAGTTTACAAATCCTTCCTTAGTTTTTATTATATTAGCCCCATCAGAGTGCATGCTGCTTTATTGGATTTGTGCTGTGATATGGTATCACTTTCCTTCCTTCCCACTTCTGCATTTGTTCAGAGCTCCTTTAAGAGTCCTAAATACTCTCCAACAAATCTGAGTGACTCTTAGCTACTTCTCTGGATTGTTTTCAGCCCAAATACATCATGGCAGGTATAGGTATGACATGTCCCCACCTTGTTCTTTCTGCCTGCAGCCTGTGCTTCTTATTTCCTGGGATAAACCCCCTCAAAGTATTCAGAGCTGGATGTGTTTCCTGATCACGTGCCAAAGATCTCAGACTGTTCATTGTACTTTATGTTGTTCTTGCGAAGTGGCCTCTCCGAATCGTCTCCCTTCTATGTGCTTCCACCGCTGGTGTCTGATGTTCTGCTGAACTGAAGTTCATGCAGAGCAGCCCTGTGTGTGTCATCACTGCCCCAAAAGCTCCTGCTTTAAAGGAGATACACCACGTACCAGACAGCTCTCTTCCTCTGCATTCATCTCCTAAGGAACTACCTGAAGTTCAGTCTGATTTTCAGCCTGGTTTGTTTTGTCTGGTGCCTGACATTCATTGTCCACTGAATTTTGAAGGTCAGGCTATAGCCTGTAGATGAAAAGCTATGTAGTATAAAACCACCTCACCTCAAGTATGTTTTCAAGGACTTACCCTTACAAGTAATCAATCCTGCCTCCCCTTCCCCTCTCCATGTAAACTAGAGAAGGCAGCAACTGAAAATAATATTATATATATGTGTGTGTATATATATATATATTTTAGACTGTAGTAAGGTGAAATGTGATTTCCTTTTTAATAAAGGCTGCCATTTAATTTAATATTATAGAAAATTATTAGATCTTAAAGCCCTATAAATTACATTTGACAACTCTCTGGTTCTCCTTTGCAATTCCTTATGGCAATTATAAATGGCAACCCAGGGTGCTGGCATAAATGCTTATTCTGACCAGAGTTTGTTTATTGTCTCTTAACGAAAAGCGATTAATCTAAATCACTACTGGGGCGGATCCTTTGCCCTGGGCCCATAATGAGAAGTGGTGGTTTCAGGCCTTTGACAAATGTCCTGCTATTTCCTCTGCCAAAAGTTGTCCCCTGCATCCATAACTTCCAGCAGAAAAAAGACATACAATTTAAAAAAATAAATAATAATAATAAAGCCCAGGGTCTCCCACTCTTCTTTTCCTGCTTGGCACATAACAAAACTCTGGACCAGTCCTAGCGGCATGACTGGTGGTGACCTTTTCTTTTTAACTGATTGAGCCTCCTGTTTCTTCCATCCTGCCTTGTGTAGGATCAGCCTTGCCTGGGAGGCTGGGTGACAACAGAGATGTCAGGTTTGTTCTTCTCTCCATTTGAAGAATGGAGAGTTGATATCAAACTGGGTGAAGAGGGGTGGGTGACTAATGGATGGCACCTGCAATGAGATACGACTGTTGTTAGACTCTTCCAGCTTTCCCTCTAGCTGTTAATTTACCTAGTTTGATGGCTTTCTTATTTGGTCTTACAACCACTGTTATGCTTCCAGAGGAACATATTGCCTGGCTTTGTTGAACCAGCTGGTGGAATCATCACCTTTTCTATCTTGTTGCTTGAACTAGCCACTGAAGTGTTGCAGATCATGTGTGAAAGCACAGAGTGGATGTTTTGTGTGTGTACCACATCAGGTCTATGCAACTGGTAGCTGTCTGGTGCTCCTTATCTGAGGGCAGAACTCTAACAGTGACCTTTTAGTATACAACATTATTAACTTTGTAACCTTCTGTGACATCAGGTGGAAAGTCTTTTTATTCCTGAAGTATCCTTCCTTTTAAATGTGAGAACTCTCTGGAATATCTTGTTATATTGGCAATCTTAACATCCTTCTTTCATTCTGCAGATGCAAGTGATTTTTACTAAGCTATGTTACAGTTCTCTGCCTGGCACAGGCAATATGCTTTTGATGAACACGAGTACACTTGGGGGACAAAATGTCTTGAAGTCTCAGTCATCAGTGGCAGAAAAAACATCTTGGAACAGTCGGGAAACCTTTCTTATTTGGAGCAAAATGAAATATGTAGTTTGATCTGGTTAGAAAGAAAAGGATGTACCAAAGCCTCCTTGTAGGTGGAGGTCATCGGGACCTGTTCTCAAGACTAATTCCCAGGGAGTCAGTTGCCTGCGGGGATGTTTCCCACGTCCCATGCTGTGCACCAGAGCACAACGCAACTGCACTTTTCCAGGGCTTGTGGTGTGGCTTTCTGCGGGAACAGGTGGAGATTGCTTTATGAAGCTGGTAAGCAGTATATGTGAGGGATGTTGAAGGAGCTCTGAGCCTAAGCTGGACTCATACAGGTGGCTTCACCCTGGGACAACACTCAGTTCTAGTTTCAAAGGCCCTTTTCATTTCTTAGTAGAAAGGATCAGAAACCATTTACATTATAGTTACTTGCCCTTGGTGACTTCACGGAGTTGATGAGGCGCTTAAGGTAAAACAAGCGCTGAAATTTTTTGCTTAATCAAGTTCTAACATACTATGGATCTCACTATTCCTTGCAACTGATTTTGGCTGTCAAAATTAATGTGTTTCCCTATTGTAGTCTTGAAGTTGGAGCTCTGTGAAGGTGGATAAGAAAAGTTAACGGGGACATGTGAGTGTAACAAAACTGCAGGGGTCTCAGCTAGCTGATCATCCTGCAGCTAGCTAAAAAAGGCAGTTCCTGGATCTGTTTTCCTGCTGAAAGGCAGTTTCTATATTTGTTTCGGCTACTGTATCAATAACCTGCTGTGTTTAGCACAGCTCTAATTTATTTCCCACTGTTTGCCTTTATTTTATGGTACTGGCATTTGCTTTAATGTGATGTCGTTTTCTCCAGATGTTAATAAGATGGTGTTAATGTTTCCACAACATTTTTCTTGATAGCATTTATGTAGAGCATGCCATCTGATAATGTGGAATCAACCCATTTAAAAATATTGGTAATAATTTTCTAATTAAAATTAGAGGCTCAGAAGTGTTTTCCTCCCTGTACAAATTGAGGTCATACGCTTTCCCGCACTTGGGGAAAATTATGTATTTACTGAGTGAATGAATATCTCCTACTGTATAAATTGTAAGCATGATATATGTGATCGTGTATCAATGTTTATGCACTATTTCATTATTTCAGATGTCAGCAGCTGATCTAGGTCAGCATTCTGTGTTTCCAGTGAGGTGATGCTCTCATTTATAGCTCTGCAAGCTGCCAAATAATGAGCCTTAAATCTCAGGAGCCTCTCTGTTGTGTACTTTTGGAGAGAGTATTCCACATTTGAGAAAAGAGAGGTGGTAGACTGTAAAGGGAGCAGGAAGGCCTGGTGGGCTGTCTGAAGTTGCTATACCAAACCAAAATCAGCTTTGCTATCAACATAGCATTTTTCCTTTTTGTTAGGCTTTCTGAATTTGTCTGGATAAAAATAAAATGAAAAAAGGAATCACCGAATGAATCTATGGATGAATCACCAAATAAAATGGAAGTGAAACACTAAACCCCCCTCCCTCCTATTGGGAAATCCTGTGAGCTGTTTACACTGTTGGGCAATGTTCTGAATACATCTAATAGGAATCAGTGCTGTATGACCTCACTTTTAGATGATGCTCCGTTTCCCTTTTCCATTAACAGTCTTTCCCCTCCATTTTTCTGTTTAGATCATGCTTCTTAGTGATCCAGAGATCGAGAGCAGCATCCTCATCAGCTCTGATGAAGGGGCTACCTACCAGAAGTACCGTCTGAACTTCTATATCCAGAGCTTGCTCTTCCACCCCAAGCAGGAGGAGTGGATCTTGGCCTACAGTCTGGATCAAAAGGTGAGCAACTTCAATGATTCTTGAGCCAGGTGTTGAAGGGATAGTGTCTAGAACTGTGCACTTCCAGAGATGGTAAAGAAATTACGGTCTGCTTTTCTGCTCTCACCTTGCAGATTTAAATGTGCTCAAAACCCTGTCAGTCACTCCAAAGCAAGCTTGGTAAATGGAGCAGAGTTATACAGTGATCATGATAGGTATGGAAACTTTAGTAGTGGTGATAGTATGAAAGATGAAAAGAATCTGAGATTTGGCATGACATACCAAGTTGTTCTAAAAATCTATTGATTTGTAGGCCTTGGTGATTGCTGAGCTGTCTTTGAGGATCGAGCACTCAGGCTGACTTGGTGCCTAACAGCTGGCTGTTAGGCATGAGAGGCTGCTCTTTCTGCTTGCAAACTCGACTGGGTTATCCGGATATCAGTGAGCAGCAGCAGATGACAAATTCCTCTGTGCCACTTTTTAAGTCACTTTGCAGTGCCTTCTATTCATGAGAACTCTGAAGCCTGTTGCTTTGTCCTTAGCAAGCCTGCTCTTACATAGCACTCATCTGTCTTGAAAGATGCTGGGCAATGCAGGTGCAACGTGACTTGTAACGTGTTGTGGCTATGGAGTGTGTGCTTCAGCTCTGGAACAGCAGTCCCCACCAGAGCCCAAACCTGAGACACAGTCTGGATGAACAAGTTACAAATTTCAGAAAGCTTAAAACTTGCCAACCTTTTATCTTTCCTCTTTTCTGTTTCTGTCATCCATAGACTCTGGAAAGTGAAAACATGCTGAATAGCCACTTTAAGATTTTTGCATTAATTTTTCAAGTGTGTGTGTGTGTTCTGGGTAGGATTTAAAATTCCTACAATTATTTTTGAAGTTTTCTGAGCTAGTCAGTCTCACATCCCAGCTATAATGACAATACACACAAAATATTGTGCCTCTTGTATTTTACAGAATTTTCTTTGAAAGGCTAGTGCAAAGCTTTACCCAAGCAGTTACTGAGAATATAATCAAATAATCTACTACTGCTGTACTTCCCGATGCAACCTTTCCATCCACTTGTTAACAGAACACTATGGCAGGCACCAGGTGGTTTGCTGCTATGCTACTGATGATGCCTGAGTGACATTTGCAAGCACAAAGCTATTGTAAATACACTCCTTTCATGGTATCAAGTCCTTCCTGTGTGAAGGAGTTAGTCAAATGTCAAATAGTTTTGTGCATTCAGATCTTCGGTGTAACAGGGATTTTGAAGTAGGCTAGAAAGACCAATCTATTTATTTGATGTCACAGAATGGTTTGATGCCACTTTTAAACCGGAGGTAAAGATTTTAGATGGTACTGCTGTTTGTACAAAGACAGCTCTGAAAGAAACAGACATCTGCTGAGGCACTCATGGTTGTGAGAAGCCAGATATGACATGCTGAGTATGCGTTTGCAAAGAGATCCAGCTGTAGTGAGTACGGAGCATCTGCTCTTGTGGTGAAACACTGTACTTCTGTTTCCAGTGCTTTGTACCCTTTTTATGACATGTTAGCCACTGGAAGGTGAAATTAAAATACAAAGTATGCACACACACTTGACTGTGAGGTTCTAATTATGCTCTTCTGGTGCAGTACAGCAATAGTGGCTCAGGAACATTTTTGCTTCTGCTTCTTCGGAGTAATGCATTTGAGTGCCCGCATCAGCTCTTCTCTTCTGCTCAGATGAGAGCCAAAGAAAATGAACATCCTGAGGCTGCTTGCATTTTATCTCAGGAGCTGAACAAATTTGTTGACGGTGTAAGAGCAAAGATGAGGTCCTCTGCAGCTTGTTGGTCAAAGGAAATAGAGTAACACAAAGTTCAGGCTTTACCTTTATGTCTGCCTTTGCGTTCAAGGCCACTCGTGATGCTTTTATTCAGTGTTCAGAAAGATGGCCTTACGTGCTGGTTGAAAGTTGATCCTTGAGCGGAACCATGGAGGCAGAGCTTTTCCCAGTTGAAGTTTTTGCTTAACATAACCCAGGTATAATTATGCTCAGCCACACCTTGGCTTAGTAAGAGCTGTAAGAGAATTGTCCCTCTGGCTCAGGATCATGCAACTTCACTGCAGTTACAGTTGATACTGAGATAATGGGCAGTGCTGTTAGAGCCCAAAGACGGTGCTAAGGTTGTGACAGTGGTGCTATGCGAAGTCACTAGATGAAATCTTCTGAGAGGCCAGTGTAATACGTTCCTGCCTGACTGGAAACAGGAGTACTGCCACAGCCGAGTGGGAACCAGAGGTCAGCCATGACCTTCTGCTAGATGAGGGTTAGGCCAATGTCAAGAAGTGAATTTTAGGCTAAAAATACTAAATCCTTAAGTAGCTTTATCAGTTCTTGTGCATCTTTGTAAGACTATTGCAGTTGTTCTCCTCTATTGTTGTCTAGAAGCCAAATCCAGATCTCACACCTTCCCACGCTGCTATGCCATACCCTGTCTGTCCTATCTGCGATCGTGGAATCATTCCAGTGACAATGGCCATTTGATCTCTCTGCTGCTGACCAGAAGAGAGATATCAAGAGCTCCTAAAATTAGTGGTTAGAGAGGCTGCCGTAGCAGCTGTGAGAAGGCTATCCAAAGACATGTCATGCTGTTGCCAGGGGCTAATTCTCCCACTGCAGCCTCGTCCTGCTGGTACTTCTCTGTCCTTTGTTTTTGTGCCCATTTTCCTGTGAGGCAGCATGAAGTTGCCTGGCACAAAATAGGTGGTGCTGGATCAAATAGTGCTTGCGTTCTCCTTTCATGTATCCAGGTTTTTGCGATACAACTGCTCTGAAACACTTTCGATTTAAATGCATGATAAGGGCAATAAAATAAAAAGTTTATGATTAGTCTGTAACTTGCAGGAATACTCATCCACAGGTACTGTGACAAGGGAGGTGCCGATAAAAGTACAGTGCCTTCAGTGGTGCAGCCAACTCTACAGTGGGAGACCATAGTCTTCCACTTCTCTAAGCTTTGAAAGTGTGTTTGACCTTTAAAGTCTGTTTGTAATGACTACTTTAAAGGCAGATTTAAAAATGCAAATAACTCTGAAAACAAATCAAATACATACAATTTGACTCCCAGCAGTAGGAACTATCGAGGGAAAATCTAATCCATCCTCTCATAACTGTGCATGTGTAAACAGGTTTGCAAATTTAATTTAATTTCTTAGATTAAAAAATAGCTTTCAGATTAATATTTATTTTATTAATTTTCTTTCAGTTAAAAATAATAATATGGTGTTGTAAGCAAGCTGTGGTCAACTTGGATTTTAATGAGAATGATGAATCTGAAAATCCATTTTGCCTGGTATGTTGTTCCATACAGTGAAATGAAATATCAACAGGTAGTGCCCTGTTGGTCTTATAATAATTGAGTTGGTCACTGCCTAGATAAAAAGACCTTAAAATTGTTTTGTGTCTAAAAATAGAAAACAATATTAAAGTTTTTGTTTGAAATAAAAATACTCAGTGTTTTGAATCTTCCTGTTAGAAAGTTTTCCTCTGACCTACGGTTCCATAGCTGCAATTCCAGGCTCTTTTTTAATCATTCTTTTATCCTAAGCATCCCTCCTTCTTTTTAGCGAAGTTCTACACGTTTGACAACAATATTAGGCTATTTATCCAGTTGATTAAAAAAGCAACCAGCCATCTAAAAAAACGCAACACATTTTGAATTCTGTCCTCTAACAGAATTATTGTCCCTTCCAAGCTGATATTTTAGAAAGCATATTCACTATTCCAAACTTAGAAGTTGTATTCACTATTCTAAGACAGTAGTGAATAAATGGAATAATGTAGAACTCTGTGACATCCTTGTGGAACCACAGTCTGACAGTGGCCAAGTGATAACTGTTTTCAGAATATGGCATCCAGTTAGTTTTTTACCCAGCCAATAGTAACTTCCTACAGTCTTTTAGCCTACTTAGGAGAATGCTATGAGAACTCAGAATGAGTGTATGTATCTGTGATACGCAAGGCTCGTCCTCTCTTTCCTGAGCAAGTGATGCCTTCCTACGGTAATCTTCTGGTTGTGAATTTTCTCAGCCAGTCACTGTTCTGCCACTGTTATGTGTAATTTTGATCATAAGTTTATGCTTCAGGCTTTCCTGCTGGCTCTCTTGTACTCTCAGCCTTGACGTTCAGGCATTGCAGGATGCTCTGCAGATAGACTTACTGTTCTCACTGCTCCTCTTACAGCCTTGTTGAATAACCCCACTCCCTTAGCTTATCCCTTGCATGGATCTGTTTTTATACCTGCCTGTGGACTTTTGCTATCAGTCCCGCACGATTCCAGGTTAAAGCCCAAACCTCACAGCAATCTTATCTCCAAAAATGACCTTCTCCTTCTTTAAGAGAAGAAGCCCATCTCTTCTCAACAGAACTTCTCCTCGAGGTATGACTTCATAGCTGAGAAAGCCAAAGGTTTTCTGACAACACTGTCTTTTCCACTGACTGAAATAATTGAATACAGCACCAGTTCAGTCCCCAAATCTTTGTTACCACTCCCACATGGGTATTGTCCCACTTTTTCCTCTTGGAGCTATTCCCAAGAGCAAGGGGGAAGATTCAGTGAGAGGGGTGGAGCTCGGCAGGCTTTCTGAAAGATGTTTTGCTGTGTGGCTGCTGGTTACTTTGTTCATTTAAGGACAAATCCCAGCTACTGCCATTTATTTTCTCTTTGGAATATCCAAAGAGTTGAGGATACTTCCTCAGTAGGAGTCGACACAGCATATCAGTTCCTGTTCTTAATTTTTGTAGCCAATTATGACCCTCGTATGCCTTGCTAACTCTCTTGCATTATTAAATAAATGCAGTATGGCTGAGCCAAGAAATGTATTTGTGTGGCACAAATGTGTGGCAAGTTCGTAGACCCTAATGCCTTCTTGCAACATATAAAGCATAGACAGGAGGAATTTTTGCAGGGCTTTAAGCAAGCATGGGTGGGTGTACTACTTCCCCCTGAGCGGCCGTGTGGCATTGTGCATTTATCAAGCCCTGGGAGATTAATTGCAACTTGTGAGTTGAAAATCTTGGATCTCTTCCCAGTAGCTTTGTGTGTGTCTGCTTTATTGATAAAATAGTGCAATCTGATGTGTGCACGTGTTTGTTCTGTTAGTGGCCCCCTGTGGCCTTTGGCAGAAGGTGGACGCTATGTAAATGTTATAGCCAATTTTGCTGCAAGTCAGGCTGGGTCTCACTAGTGGTGTCTGTGTTGGCACTTGGGTGCATGAGCCCATACAAAGGGAAAATGGGGCTACGTCATCCACTTTTCACAGGTTGTTGCAGAAAATGTATAGGAAGCCATTTTAAATGACCCTTGTATCAAAGTATGATGGGAAGGGGAATATATGAAAAAGCTGTGATATTCTGTGTTAGAAAGCATTGGAGACTGCTTTATGGAGTGCTGTGAAAGCTCAGAGTATGCCAGCACATACATGAAGTATAGTTTTCGTTGCTGCCATTCATAGTGGCTGGGGATGAACTGGTCTTGCATTTCTGATACTAATATTTCAAGTGCCTCATCATTTGTCTCATTTATCCAGGGAACCAAATAATTCTTAATAAGCTCAACTTTTCATACCTCAGTACCCCTCTAGGGAATGGATCAGTCTGGAGGTGGAAAAGGAGGGGAGTTTCCAGCTCCATGGAACTTCTGTCAGAATGACATTGAAAATTCTTTCAGAGCAATGTGCACAACTTTCTTGCATGAATATTTGTGTAAAAGATAATTTAAAAAAATAAGAGAGAGAAAATACTAGGGAAATAGGGAGAGAGATATTTAAAATATTTCAAATCACTGTTGTTAAGAGAAAAAAAATTATACAAAGAGATACTGTCCCACCTGTTCCTTACAGGCCAAACTGTGATTTGGAACCCACTGGGAATAGGTGAGAGACTGAATAATTTGATAACAAAACCATTTTAAATTCCCCAACTACACCATCATGAATTTGAGAACAAGAAGTTTGGCAATCACTGGCTTCTCCCTCCATAGGGCTTAATCTGCAGCAGGAAGGAAACAAAAGAATGTGGGTGTCTTAGTATCTCTTTGAATGAGGTGATAAATAAAATGTGCAAGATAACATTCTGCTGTATCACCAAGTTGCACCTGGCAGACAGTATCAGGTCTGGCTGAGGAGATTCCTTCAGTGTGGGAGATGTGGCAAGTAATGATCTGAAAAGTGAATGTGGTGCATGTCAGAGCCCTATCTTGACTTGACGCTGCTGAATTTATCAGAAGGAATCACAGATAGCACTGGGACTACCTGGGAATTTTTTTTTTAATAGCCTAGACACGCAGATCTAGAGCCATGAAGGCAGTGCCTTTCTGCTGCTGGGCGAAATTCTCCCCTGGAATTTGTGCACAGGCTCCCAATACAACACAGGGCAGTCAGACAGCTAAGGGTGGGATTTTTTTTTTTTTTTTTTTTTTTTTTTTTTTTAGAGTGTCCAGTTGGGTAGAGTGCTGCCAAAGAAATTCAGTGGGACTTGCTGAGAGGGCAAGGCTGGGTTCATATTCTTCTCAAAAAGTAGGCCTTATTCCAGGCAGTCAGCCATCTTTGTTTGGGTTTCTTTGTGATGAGCCATTTTCATAGAATTATAGAACAGCCCAGGTTGGAAGGGATCCCTAGAGATCATCTGGCCCAAGCTTTTGTGGGAAAGGGAGCCTAAATGTGATTATCTAGTACTCTGTCCAGTCACGTCTTGAAAGCCTTCGGTGATGGGAACTCTACCATGTCCCTGGGGGAGAGGTTCCAGTGATTGATTGCTCTCACTGTAAATTATTTCTTTCTTATACCAAGATGAATCCTCCCCCGGTGCAACTTATACCCCTTGTCCTCTTCACGTGGCTCCTTATGAAGAGGAGTCAAATAAAGAAATTAAGTCAGACTTTCATATGGACATTCACACGTGGAGAAGACCACAACTCCTCATCTCCTCTTTCCCTGTCATAGCAGGTCACTGCGTTTGGTTCCCTGAAGGACCCTTGGTTGCTGTGTCTCAGGGGGTGCCAGTGCTGCAGACTCTTGGGCACATGGGGACTTCAGGGTTGTGTTCAGATGAAGATATTGCAGCTCCTGATGTTAGATAGTGCGATTCTAAGGTAACAGCTGCACACTGCAGCCATGCTGAAATTAATCAGTGTGTGCTGCTGCGTGTCCAAAGGGAGATGTGACTCCAGCCCAGGCCTGTAGGTTTTCTTGCCTTAGGACCTGAGGTATGGGGCTGATGAGGAGAGGTGGGTTAGTGGCTGCCTCACATCTCATTTTGATATAAATCAGCAGGCACCCAGACCTGTCACCTGGTCCTCAGCAGCACTCCTGGGCCTGGAATTTAGATATAACTGTAGTTGTCAGAAGTGTGAGCAACCTCTCCTTTTATCAGCAACAACTTGAGACTGCACCTCTTGGGTAAAACTCAGCTTTTCTTAGCAAGATGTGAACATTATATTTAACAAGGAAATTAAGCTCTTTCTGCTCCTGCATGGATCCTCACGGTAGAATCATCATTTCATTGTATGATGTGAGAGAACACACTGGGGCTAATTTCTCATTGTGGCTCATTGATATCTGAAGAGCATGATGACTGTGGTTCCAGGCCTATGGATACAATACTCGGCTTTCAAATTTTTCTTGCACCAGTCACTTGGCATTTGAACACCCTGCAGAGTGAAGCTGGAGGCACACCTACTGCTTTCTTTTCTTCACCCAAAGGGGAAAAAAATCGAGGAAGCTGCCATAATAACAATTACTCCTACAGGCATATCGTACTGAGGAATGAAATAAAGTCAGTATGTTGCCCAGCTATAAAGGAACACTTAGTGTTTCGGGTTTAATACAAGCCATATTACAGTAACTGCTCTTAGAAAGTCCCCACCATACTGACTGGTCCATTGTATTATACATTCATAGTAAGAAGCAATCCCTGCCCCAGAGAGCTTGCAATTAAACGTGAAGCTGACAGACAAAGCATTGTCCCCAGAGTATCCATAGTGTATTCAGGCACAGGTCATTAAAGTGTTTCATTGCCTAACTACCACTGAGGACTATAACAAAGTCAGAAACTGAACCCAGATAGAGTCCTGTTCCCATGACTTAGCCACAAATAAGCCTTTCATCTCTTTGCCTTTTGAATGGTCTTCTGAGAACATCAGGTTCTACAAACATATCATGTGTCCTTTGCTGGACAAGCCACCTGCCAGCAGCTCTCCCAGGCAGGCAGGGCTCCATCAAACAGATAAACTGAAATGTTAGTAAAGCTAAAAAAACCCAAACCAAACACCCACCCACCCCCAAACCCTTGAGATTGGGAATATTTAAAGGCAATTTACAGAAGTCTCTTCTTCAACATGGTAATGAACTGGAGAATCGAAATCACTTAACTTCATTTACAAATCATGAATATGTATCAGTGCCTTTAAATGAAAGAACGACTAAAACAGATATAGTGTTTGTTCAATTCATTAAAAGGAAGACAATTTATCAGGAGGGTTTTTTCCACGCTTAAACTAAAGCTATATGCAAATGTAGGGAAATCAAGACCTTGCGCTAATTCTGCTGCATGATGAATATTTTTATAATCCTAATTAGAACTAGTCATTTAGTTCAGCAATTTCCCCCAATCTAGCCAATTTGAAATTAAAATAGATGCCTTGATTACAAAACTCATTAGCAAAGAAGCACCCTTTTTGCTAACCAGTTCATTTGGAATGCACAAACTGAATGAAGTGAGGAGCACTTGTGTTGTCAATTGCTGTAAGTGAAGTGAGCCTTAATTGTTAGCATTGTGAAGTATTTGTATTGCTGCATGTTTCATTGCAGTATAATATATCATTCATTAAATGTAACAAAAGCAGTTTTTAAATGATTTAATTAAGTGGTATTGGTGCACCAGGTAATTTTTATAAAGTCAAATGTCACAATTGTTTGCATTTGAAGTATTGATGGGCATTACTGTCGGAAAGAAGACATATGACTCTGCATTTATCATTCTGATTATGGTAAGCCTGGCAGTTTTAATAGGAGATGAGAAATTAAATTATGCAGCCTTGGCTCTACTTCAGAAATGCCCAATGAATTTTGGCCTAGCAAAATAGTGAACTTCGGGCTTGTGATGATTTGTGGTGGTAAAAAGAAAGTAACTGCTTGTGAAACTTGATTTAGCTGGAACAGACTTTCCTATTGCTTTTTATTTATGTTATAGATACTTCATGAACAGGTTTTACTTTGAGAAGGAAAATATAGAGATAAATGGAGGGAGACACATTCAATGCTTGAATGTGCTCTGCTGCTGAAGAAACCTAGTTTATCGTTTAACAGAGCAAGGATCCTGTGGTTTATTCCTGGGCCGCGCTAAATCATGGCTGTATATTGATTTTATCTGGAGCCTAAGTGGGGCGAGGGGTGGTTATAAATATAGCAGATGGGAATAAACATGAAGGAATGAAGAAGGTTGAAGAATAAGAACACCGGGGGCAGGATTTATTTTGCCTGACTGTAGAGATCTAAAATGTAGCAATGTATACCTATCTTAGGTGTCGGGGCTGTACATAGTAATTGGTGGTGATCTACTGAATGGTGTTGATTGATTTCTGGAAGCAAATGCAGGTGACTATTTTAGGATGAGGTAAATTGTACCTTAGACTCGTTTGTATTGACTAGCCTCCACTGACTGTCAAGAAAGTAATTTCCTTTGCAGAGATGTAAGTATTTGCTATATTACCTGAGATTAAGGGACTTGAAACCAACCCTGCTGTCTGGATGTGTGCAAAATTGATTACATGGGATATGATTCCAATATGATCAAAGCAACAAAAAACATTAAGTTTCCCAGTTCCTGCTATCATGCCTACAGGTTATAATGACCCCCTGCCCTGGAGGAGAGAGCAAACATGATGTGCAAGCAAAGATGGAATTCCAAATCTTTTGTTTTTCTTTATCAGGATTAATTTGTGTATATATGAGTTACCTACCAGGCTGCTTCAGTGAAATTAGATGATTCCAGAAGGGTTTTCTTGGGCTTTTTTCCCTTTTCCTTTCGCTCTCTCTCTTTCGCTCTCTCTCTTTCGCTCTCTCTCTTTCGCTCTCTCTCTTTCGCTCTCTCTCTTTCGCTCTCTCTCTTTCGCTCTCTCTCTTTCGCTCTCTCTCTTTCGCTCTCTCTCTTTCGCTCTCTCTCTTTCGCTCTCTCTCTTTCGCTCTCTCTCTTTCGCTCTCTCTCTTTCGCTCTCTCTCTTTCGCTCTCTCTCTTTCGCTCTCTTGTTTTCTTCTTTCTTTTTTTCTTCTTTCCCTTTTTCTTTGCCTTCCAAAGCTATGTCTCAGTATTTGCCCAGCCTGATGGCACCATCAAGTCTCCTCTAAAATCTGTTGAGCAGAATTATAGATGATACCACTTTCAACTGAAGAGAGAGCGCATTTCAGCTGTTGACTCCACTCAGATATCTGTTGATGCTGACCATGGAAAACTTCAATTTGGTGTCCTTTCCCCTCTCATTGAATTGACTCCATGTAGTGCTTGAGTTTAGAAATGTGACTATTCCAGGTCAAAGAACAACAGGATTAATTTTAACCAAAATATCATAGCTGAAGTAACAGAGAGGAGCCTGTGACAATGAACATAAAGTTGTGTGAATTGTCATCAAAAATTCATTTTGAATAACACTACATATAAAATGTAGAACTTAATAGAGGGGGAAAAAAAAAAGGCAACTCTTACCTCAGAGAAACCAAATGGTTTAGCCTGGGCCTAATTTTAAGGTTATGCATAAGTGCTTTCATGGATTAAGGCCTGTATGTAAGCCTTTACACGTTAGGGTGTGAAGTGGTTATACAGACAGGCTTTCACTATTGTAAAGTACCTTCAAGAACATACAAGTCATGTGTGGGCTTTTAGTGTTGGGATTTTACGTAGTTTCACTCTCTTGGATTTTGCTGTTTTCTCTTCTTTCTTTAATGCTTCAGGACATTAAAGCTGAGGCTTGGGGAAGATTGGTCTGCCAGCACCTGAAAGTGTGACAGTGGGCATGTAGAACTGAATACAGAGGGACACTATTTAATTCCCTTGGACCAAGAGCGCTTTCTGGAAGGTGGCGGTTAAGAAGCTGTTACGTTTTGTTAATCAAGAAGGGTCATGCTTTATCCAGAAGGATTCGGGACCTAGCAGCTGCCATTACTGCCAGTGATTCAGGCAGCAGAGAACTATTGGAAAACTGCCCAACAGGGACTATTCTTTCTGTCTGGGTAATAGTGGCATTAATTAGTATTTGCACATTGCTTTGACAATAAAAGTCATTGCTGTTTGGAAGTGTTGCGCGTTAGCATGGCAGTGGACTGCTTAAGATGATACTTCCATCTTTAATGTCCTCAAAGATGGGTGACTGGGGTGAGATAGAAGAGTGAGAGACAGAACAAAGAGGCGGCCAGCTAGATGGATGATGCTGAGGGGTGAAGGTACAATCCTTCTCCCCGTACGTGCACCTACACGTGCCTATTTGCTACACCATCAGCAACAAAGAACTGTGACAGTCCATGAGGGTGCTTCCTGAGGGGTGCATTTCTGTGTGCCAGATCGGGAGGTCGCAGTCAGGAGTGGAAATAGCAGGCCTGGGAATAGCAGGCTGTCCCTTGCTCTCAGTTCTGCCTCTAAGGTGGGAGTGTTTCAGCTATTGAACCTCTGCCATATTTGTATAACCTGAAACAAATGATTGCACTTGGAAAGAGGGCTATGCGAACCATGCAGGGATGGGAATCTTTAGGAAGTACACAGTCCTGATCCTGATACAGAGCCTTGACTGTAGTTGGCAGTGCTAAGGACTAAAGTCTTTGCCACTGTTTTACTTCTAGCTGCTGTTGTAACTATGCTTTCCATTGCAGTTGAGGATGTGCAGGGCCCAGTCTGGCCATCAGATCCTACAGGCTGGCCACAGACCACACAGGGCATCTGTAACTTGATTTCAGTGGGGATCTAGTGCTACAGTGGTAACATCTGCTTAGTGCTTTCCTGCTGGGCAAGTCACATCCATTTAACAGGACGCTGGTATTATATCTTATCTCTACCAGTATATTATGAAAATCTTTTTATTAGGCTGAGAGATGCATATCTGAGAGCCAAAGAAAGAAACTCCAGGAAAGGAGCAGGCAGGAGCTGACATTTCCTCTCCATGACTGCTCTGTGAAGCATAATTAGATTTTGTACATCCCAGGATGCCCTGGTGATTTTTGCACCATGCAGTTCTTAGTAGATCCCTTCATGCAATGACCAGGAGGAATCATCTGGTTTACTCAGCAGTGCCACTGTTACCACAGTCTTGTCCTGGTCATATTAGCTACCACTGTCATGGAAGAGGTTTTTAAATGGCTCAGAAATCACAGCTTGATGGTTGACAATATGGAGGCAGAGTCGACAAGGCAGTGAGAGAGGCTGAAGGGACATTGAAGCACAGGGAGCTGAGGTGTGCTATGCACGGTTAGCCATCTAACCAGCAACAGAGCTGCAAAGGTACCCACACTTCCTAAATCACGTTCTCTTTTCCTTTCCTCTGGCCCAGGTGGCCCTATAGAAATGTTACAGGAGTTCTTCTTGCAACCTCGTTTCTCCCCAGTCTTCAGGCCGTGGCAGAACTTCCAGCGTGGTTGGGGTGGGGACCCCCCCAGGGAATTTCACATCAGCAAGTGCTGTAGTTGTAGATGTGCCACAGGGCGGAGAGGGCCCTTCTTTCATAGTGTAGCACAGCAGTATACTAAAAAGCTCATACATTTAATTTCAAATAATTTAGTGGCTACTGTGTGAAACAGATTTCTGCAATACTGGAAGCTGGTATGTGTCCCTAGTTTTGTTTCAGATTGCCCTTTGCAAATTGGTTTCCTCTCTGTCTCCTTTCCTTTTTGACTCACTGCAAACTATCCCTGCCTCCAGTGCTTGGTTTCAGTGGGGAAATGGACCATGTTCTGATCTAATAGCACACCTGAGATGGTTTACAAAAGATGTGTGCAGTCATATATGTAGCAGCTGAAATTCAGTGTAGGTCCATTGATTTTAGCAGGGAAATGCTGATTTATGTCACTGGGGGATCTGGCCTAAAAACATGTATGTTACTGTGTTCCCTCAAGAAAACAAGATAGATGTAGTTTTCTCCTTCCCAGTGTACAGGTTTTTTTCCCCCTAAAATGCACTTGCTGAGATGCAGATTCCCTGGGCTCATCTGCTTATGTGCAAGCCATTGCTTATGTTAAGGCAACTATTTGTTTCCATCATTCAACCTCGACATATAAAAATTCACCTCTTTAATTTTTTTCAAATTTCTTTTATTTTTTCCTCCTCTTTTTTTTTCTTTTTTTCTTTTTTTTAAATTTTTTCCTTCTGAAGGAAACTGCATGTAATCAATATTATTCTGGGGAATAAAGGTTCTAGAGGAACAGCTTTATGTTCTTTGTCCCCACAGTAGGCACAGACGATTCAAATTTCCTGAACACTCAATGTTAACCCAGTATGTGTTTCAGCTTTTCATGCTCATTGCTTCAGTGGTGTAAAAAGAGTCAGTGCCTGGATTTTCTGGTCTAGCACCTCAGAACTAGCAATCCCAAGGTTTTAGAAGTCATGAATTTGTCCTTTGAAAGTCCTGAGTTTGGCAGAGAAAAAATCAGGAAGGTGTTTGGATAACTTCAGTTGTCCTCTCATGTATTTTTCTTGATGCTTTTCTGACTGAGGAAAGGTTGTGAATCATGTTTTTCAGTTCTTCCCTCCCAGTTAATAAAACCAGAACCTTTATCTTTAAAGAAAAAAAAATAAGGCAAAAAAGCCAAGATTTTCATAATCTGATTCTAGCATTGTTCTGCTGTGGGCCATTTATACTTCTAAGAGAGATCTTTATTCATCATTGCAAGTGTGGCATGTCTTCAGTTGTGTTTTGGTCAAACTCGTCTTCCATATAGGTCGTCTGGGAGAAGGCTGGTGGCCTGTTTGTGTGGGGTGTGTACACACTTGCTTGCATACATGTTTGCATTTTTGCAGTAGAAGCCCCACAACAGTTTTGTGTCAGTTACAAGAAGTTCTTCCAGTATAATAAAATTCTTTACGTTTGTGTTCAATTGATTTTTATAGGACCATGGGTGGCTATAAAATGAAAGTTAGGGCATCATCCAGTAAAATTTTGGCACATCCGAAGTATTGTGGGTATGATAAAAGGAGGAGCTGAGGCACCAAAATGAAGGGTGATATTTTTGAGAGACGGAAAATTGATAAAACCAACAACAAAACTTAAAGCATTGTAGAAAATCCTTGGGATTCTGTAGTGCGAAAGGAGGAAAACCTGATCCTTCCCACAGCCTCCTACCTTGGACATCTCATTTCTGCCAGAGGCTCAGTGATCATAAACCATCTGAATGTAAATTTGGTAGCATTTTGTACTTGCAGCATTCAAGAGATAACAGCACGTACAAATAACATGTTAGCAGAGTATACTGTACCCAAGGGGACTTTCCTGCCATATAGTAAGAGAACAATAATGTCATCAAAAGTTTTGCTGCCAAAACAGGATTCTGGTTTTGTCCTCTGTCTGATGCAGTACTTGCTTCAGGCCAGTTGATTTCTTCAGATCTCGGTGCAGGTCCACAAGAGTTACACACACATGCCCAATGGCACAAATGTGATAAACCTGAAAGTTCTGATGCAAAATTGAGTCCAGTGTTCCCTAGCCAGATAAGTTGTGTTTTTTCTCTAGTGACAGCATGGAGACGGCTGCTTTATTTTTCCTCCGCAGCCTTCCCTTATCTTATGAATTATGCTGTACCATCACTGTGAACATTGGTTAAATTCAGGAATTAAAATTACATTATGTCATGTTTGGTGACTTGTTGACTATAGTTGTTGCCTTGGATCAGGTTTGCTTATTTTTGTTTATTTTATTTTTTTTTGTGTGTGTGGTGGTTTGTTTGTTTTTTTCCTTCACACTGCTCCCTAAGGTGGATTGAAGGTACATAGAGTTTGAATTAAATGGGTTAAATAGCTTAAATATGGACACCACAGAATATATAAAAACCTAGATAGCTGCTGAGAGAGGTTAGATAAGAGCTTCCTTTTTCTTGCATGATCTGCAATTGCAGATTCATTTATTCCAAAGGTACAATTTTCCACTGTTTGATTGCAGGAACCAGGTGATGGATGAATCAGAGATGACAGTGTAAATGGTGTATGCCCAGCAGCCCTAGGGGATCCCTGAAACATGCGAGTTTCTCATTTGGTGATTTTTCTGGCAATGATGCCTCAGCGCAGTGACAGTTTCTGCTACAACCGTCAAGCTAAATTGTTCCTGATGGTGGTTGGCATTTACAATGATGCTGTTCATTTGGGTTCGTCCTGTAAACAGCCGTATGCTGCCCTTCCTGCTGGGGAGTGGGTGGTATTGTCAGTCTCCCTTGCATGTTTGGATCAGGGTGAACTGAATCCCCGTGTAGTATAGAGAGGACACTATCTCTTGCCTTCCATGAGACCACTTGCTGTTTAGAATGAAGGAAAGGATATTCCTCTAGAGCTTCCCAGATTTGACACTCCTTCCTGCATATGATCTTTGGCTTGGCTCTGTGTGTTTGTAGAGGTAGAAGGCTGTGTAAGCACGCTCTGCTTTTCCCTTCAATAGTTGCCTGTTGTCAATGCATGGGTTACCAGGGAACCTGGCTGATGAGAAATGTGTCTAGCTAGAGCTGGACTGAATCACCTCACAGGATTTTAAGTGTGTTACAATAAGAGCAGTCCTGGAGAACACCTGCAAGCTAGCAGAGCCTCTGGTGGAGACCAGAGCTGACTGGGGAGTAGGAGGGTAAGGCTGAAAGGAACTCTGTGTTTCTTTATTATATTATATGTTCAAGCTTGCAGAGGCAGGTTTGCTTTGGCACTTGAGGTATCCAATGCATCAAGACATATGGGCCATTTCATCTTAAATGTTAGTTCTCTTGATTTGTTATAGGACAGGTGTGACAACCGTGTGGTAATGAAGACGGCCTAAACGAATTAATTGTAGAAGATGGTACAAGAGCTAGGGTGTTCGAGTAGGAGATAATATTTGCTGAAGCTGCATCTTCAGTACAATCAGAAGCTGAAGTTTTCTACCTTATTTTTATAATTTTTTTACTCATAGAATTTCTTTCACAGTCATAGTTGTCCTATAGGCAGCATCTGTTTTGGGAGGACACAAGTCTCCCATTAACTATGGTGGACGTTTCTTTTTGCTGGTTTGGTCCAGTATCTGGCCTTGGTCACAGGTGGTATAGAGCACAGGCAGAGCGTGGGGACCTGAATTGTCCTGCGAGTGATTCCTCCCAGTTCAGGACCTGTACACGTTCTAAACAGTGCCCATTCATCCACTGTAGCTTCCCAGAAGCTTTTCAGGATGGCACTGGGGGCATATCCATGACCAAAGGAGTTGGAGGTGGCATAGTGTGTTGTGTCAGCCTATAAATGCCTGCTCTAAGGCCCAAGAAGCACAATCCAGCTAGAGTAAATCCAGGGAAATGCCAGTTGTGCCATCCTTCCTGATTTACGTATCTCCTGGCAGGAGGAGCTGAGAATATGCACTTTTGGCCCCTTTGCAGAATACATTGCCATGAGAAGTAATAGACACCAGTCATAAAATGGAAAGGAAATTATTAAAAATTATTATTTGCAATGCTTGTATTGAACTGTCTTAGGAAGTTTATTTCAGAAGAGTCTTTAAGGATTAAAAATGTCTGTCTCTGCCTCCTCACCCATGCCAGTCTTCAAAGCTTCCCATTTCCTTGGTGTTATGCCATTTACATACAGTCCCTGGAGAAATTCTGCACATTCAACTCTTCCAGTTTTTCTCTTCTTGGTTCACTCTTGTTATTGCCTTTTCCTGACTTCCCTCCAAGTTGTCTGTCACCTGCACCTGTGATGCATTTCTTGGTGTATGCATCTTTGCCTCAGACTGAGTGAAACCTGTGCCATGGAGAGCAAAGTGCTTAACTGCTCTGAATGCACAGGAGAGCAAAGTGCTTAACTGCTCTGAATGCACAGCGCTGGCTTGTGGACCTGCCGGGCTGATGTGCTAATGCCACTGAGCAGAGCAGACCCCTCCAGCTTCACAGCTTTGTTACTGTGTGTGCATACAGAGAGGCTGCAATGGTCTCTGGCAGCAGAGAAGGGTAGGATCAGAGCAGGATTGATTGGAGCAGCCTGTGTTTATCCAGTGCCCGGCCACAAGCTTCCTCAATCATCAGAAAGTCTGTCTTTTGTGTAGCTCAACCTTTGCTTGCCCTGATAGTGGGTACTTAAAGGAAATGTGCTTGGCACAATGGACCGATGCAATGCTGTTGTTTTCTCACTTTTCCTGAGGATGACAAGAGCTACTTGTCAACTTTTGAAATCTGGTGAGATCTCGGCTGGGTTCCTGTCTTGGAAGAGGTGCAATTTAGCAGCCAATAAACATATTGCAACAATCCCTTCTTTGCCTCATAAATCCCTGACAGAACCCATGGCCTCGGCCTGAGGGGGCACAGTGTCCTCGTAGGGTGAATGTGGTGGAAGAATGGGGGCACTCCTCTGACTTTGTGAAGAAATGGCGTTGTGCAACACCTCTGAGAAGTGGGGTGCATATCGTAAGGACCTGTGAAGTTTGCTGCTCTTCAAGTGGTGAGATGAGAACCATACAAGGAGGGTGGACACCTACCCTCTGCTGGGGCTGGCCTCAAGTGGGAGCAGCTTTACTTTACAGGATTTTCACCTGTGTGAGCTAGATTAGCTTCAGGTGTGTGTCTACTCAGTGTCTGCAGGGTGAGGGGTCACATAACTTGAGAACTTTCTTGAGTAAACTCCCTGAAAGTGCTGATGAATGGAAAACTGAAGCTGAATTGGGTGTCAGGGGTGTGTGTGTGTGTGTGTGTTAAATGACATACGATTTAACCTGGAGCAAAATACGTTGCTTTAATTTTGCCAAAAGGACACGTTCTGCTTGAGCCCAAACTAATATTTATTTCTTTCAAGCCATGTGAAATTTTTTACATGACCAACAATTACAACTCAGAATAAAATGCTGTTCTAAATGCAATTTTAAACCCTTTAATTAATGCCCATGTGTACATTTTCAGAAATGTTGTTTTTTCCACATAAAGAAATAACTCAACAAAATCTTATATGAATTTGGAAGGTGATTTGGTGGTGTTAAATTTCATTCTTTCACTAGTCTGAAAAAAAACCTCTTCCATTAAATCCTGTTCTGTGTAATATAGAGATTACCCTACAGATAGAAGAGAGGAAGAGCCAAGCATGTGATTGTAGCTTTATGTCCCACTCTGGCTAATGTCTGAGCCTCTCCTGCTTTGCTCGTTGTAGTCTTTTGCTCCATAAACATGAAAGATTGGTCTGTAATAGCGACGAATGTACCCAGACGCTTGCACTGTAATTAAAGGCATATATCACACAATAAAGCACATTTGAATGAAAAATCTTCCCATTAGACATGTGGTTCCCATTTATTTCCCCTTATTGTTAAACTTCTGGAGAATAAGCATTGATGGAGCATAAGGAGGGGCTTCTAAATGCCTGTAGTTTGGAGCCCCCAGGAGCAACCAAGATTTTCCTCTCGAGCTGGGAGGGCCCAGAGCAGCCCCACTGGATATTAGGTGACCCTGCTCTGGCAGAGGGGTTGGACTAGATGATCTCCAGATGTCCCTTCCAACCCTATGATTCTATATATCCAGGTGGTTGGTGGATCCAATTAGCACACACCTCAGACCAAAATCTGCCTAAAGATTTTTAAGGTGAGAAGAAGCTGGTCAAAGGGGCCAGCCCAGTTTGGAGGGAGAAAAGTCCGCAGCCATTAGAGCTGATTCAGTCTTTAGTCAGTGTTGAAGAGCTGATCCTAGGGAAAAAGGGAATGAAGCAGCACCTGGGGACAACAGGAGCAGCCTGCAACCCTCCTCTGCCTCTGGCTGAGCTTATCAGATAACAGTGGAAGAAATACTGCTAAAGATATCTCCTGGTGCACCTTGTTAGACCCTGGTAGCAGGAGGCAGCTCTGCCATCTCCATCCCATTCTGATCCCTTCACAGTCCCAGTGTTGTCCCTCCCTTTCCCGTTCTGTATCGCTGCCCCTTTCTGTGTCTGGTCTCGTGCTCTGCTCTGCGTTGCTGATGTGGGAAACTGTCCCCCTGCGTGGTACGTTGCTTGCCTTGTCTCTTATGTCTCAATCTTGGAACAGGCTGCCCAGGGAAGTGGTGGAATCACCGTCCCTGGAGGTATTTAAAAGACCAGTAGACAGTGCTTAGCAATATGGTTTAGTGATGATTTTTGTCAATGCTAGGTTGATTGTTGGGCTCGATCTGAAAGGTCCCTTCCAACCTAGACAATTCTATGATTCTAATCTGATCTCAGACTCTGGAAGTAGAGGGGGTTGGTTTCTGGTTTTTTTCCCCTTTTATGTCTTTAGTTTTCAATAAGGCTTGTTAACAAAACACTCATCGGAAGGGGGTCAGTGGCAACATATTGCTCAACCTTAGCCCTCCCCCAGACTCTAGAGCTGATTTTGAAGTGGTTAAAATGTCATGAGGAAAGGAATACACAAGCAATCAAAAAAGTTAGCCTTCCCTCAAAATGGCATTTCTATTTATAGTACCTTTTGCTAAAGCTAAATTATTTAGAAATGATTGAAATGTGTTTTGAAGTGACCATGTTTTTTCCTCAGGTTTTCAGTTTAAGAAAAAAAAACCCATAATCTGAAAATAATACTTTTCATCTCGGATCTGAGACACACTTCAGCATTTCTGGAGGTGGGGAGAAAGTAGGAAAAAGACAGGCTGCTTTTCACCCAGGACTGAAACACGCCTTAACTTATGTCATTGCTCTTGTTGCAGCTGTATTTGGACTTCGTGTTCCACTACAAACCAGTCATGCAATAGAAAAGCAAAATATATGCTGCTGAGAAGCAGAAATGGCAAATTTTTGGCTGAGTATGCTCAGTACCAATTAGGCTTAAGAGAAATTGAAATGTGAAGGTTTTTGAGTGGACCTTTTTTTTCTACTAGTTTAGTCCACTTTTTTCTTTTTGTTGGACATGAAGTGGAGAAGCAGAGAGAGAGACAAGGTTTAAGCATCAGGTTTAAGCAAACTGCACTGAGTGGACCCATTAGGTGAAAGCATGTATTTTTTTAACTGTAAAAACATGAAACGAGACATCAGTGCATTGTCTTAACCTACCTGGTTCCTTTAGAAGCCAGATTTGGATTGAACTATACAATTACAACATGAATTCAAATATTTTCAAGGTGTTTGGGCTTTGTGCAGAAGATCCCTGGCCAGTTTCTTGTAATAGTAGGGTGGAGTCTGAATTTCTTTTGTCTGAAGACCTACTTTTGCCAGCCAGCATGTGAAATGTTTAAGTATTAGATTTTAAATGGTGATGGAAATGCATTTAATTTATGTCTAGACCAGTTTCGTATTAAAATAGTTTCCAGTGCCCCTTCAACTGTGCAACATCTGTAGGGAAGTGAGCAGCTCTGGTGAGTCTCAGACATGCAGCAGTCTGTGGACAAGTTGTCTTTCCATGCCTAAGACAATCAGGCTGTACCATGGTAGAGAAGAACCTTGGGCTGTAACAAGGTCTTTTGATGCAGTCCTTAATCACCTGGAAAGGAAATCAAAGCAGAGAGATAAACTGGTCCATTTGTTTTCATTACAATTACTGGTTTTTACAACTGTGTGTAAACAAGGCCCATAAATACGGTGCTGGTAGAATTCTTTCTCCTAAGCTCGGCTCCACCAGCTGTTACGCAAATCTTTTGGCTCGAGAAGCAGGATTTATTTTTAGGTCTTTTAGTGTGGAGCTGTCAAGGATGCCTTACCTGAATTGTGATTTCCAGCAGCTTATGGCAAGAGAAGAGAGCGAGAAGCTCTTCTTTCCCTTCTCTAAAGATCCAGAAGCACTTCCAGGCTTCAGATCTTGGTTCCTCTGGAGCCTCAGCAAAGCAAGGGGGCAAGGACAGGTGTTTCCCTGGGAGGAGGTGGAAGGAACAAGCACAGATGATATAATTGTTCTTGAGTTGGTCATCAGCTTGAAGGTGACGTTAGCCTTTGTATCCCCTAATGGTAACTGCTTGACACTCCAGAGGTGTCTCACTAGGACCCAGACTGAGGGGAATGGTGGAACAAGGGATTCAGGGGAAGGCTGTGACTCTTTCCTTGAATGCAGCCTTTCCTACTGTGAGTAATAAAGCCTCTTCCATGGCAAGGGTCGCTCCTGACTCGGTTTCAGCCACCCAACTGAAGCATGTTAGACTTTAGTCCTGTCCCTAGTATCCTGCAAGTAACGTGTCCTGCCTCACCAGAGAACCTGAGAAGGGCGGATGCATAATCCCCACAGCTTAAACATTATACTGTGAAAGGTGGTGCTATGAAGAGGAAGGGTATCCATCTGTCCTCAAAAAAGGAGAGGTGGAAGATAGGCAAGGAAGGTAAGATGGAAGATGTAATATAGAAGTAGGGCATATTTCTGTAGTATCAACTGCTGTCTTCATGGCTATACCAAATTTATCCTGTCTGTCTTCTTATCCAATTCTTCTCAATCCTGTCATCTTTCTTTGGTTGCTCTGCTCTGGCGAGGCTTCGCAGTCTACTCTGCTCCTGAAGGCACACCATGCCCCAGTGCCTGAGGGCAACTGATGGCTGCAGGATTGTTGTAGGGGGTTTCCACAAGTGGATTTAGCACATGGAGGAAAACCACAATTTTATGACATCTGAAATGGAAAAATTAATAAGGGGAAGTGGCTTGTTTGTTGTGGGTATTGGCTGGAAATCTTTGAGTCAGTCTTGGCTATTTGAGAATTTACTACCCCAACTTGAATTCCTTAGGGATTTGGGGATCTGCTTACTATTTGTATGAATGAGAAGTTATAGAGAGATAGTGTCTCAGGGATTCAGCTGGAGCTGAACGAAAAAGACACAGTTTTCAAATGATGAAACAATAAAACAGAAAAAAAAAGGAGTACTTCAGCAGCTTGGAATTTCTGGGCTAAATTCAACAAGTAGAGAGCATGGTGACTAGATGGATCTGACTGTCAGGAGTGGCTGAGTAGCAGTAGGCGTTATTTTATAGTTAAATGAAAGAAATATAACAAGGAGAAATGCAATTATTACTCATATCCTTTCACTTGCTGGAGCAGTTATCTCCTACAGTGCAGACTCTTTTGTTTCGTTTTGTTTTGTTTTGTTTTTAGGTAAAGGCAACCTTATTAAATCCTCCCTATGTCTAATTTTAGGTGTGGAAAAAAGATCTTTCTCTGCAGTCGGTGAAGTGAGGACCATCCGTTTATTCTATACAGAATATTTTGAGATCTTCCAAAATGTTTCTCCTGCAGTACTCAGCTGCTCAGTGTGCCTTTAGAAAAAATGTTGGTATTGTCATCTCCTGAAATGTTTTCACTGCAGTTTGAATTGGTTGCATATGGCTCTCTTCTTCCGTGTGATGGGTCACCTCTGGCAACTGTTAAACGTGGCTTCTCTGTTCTGTACTCTCAAGGCTGAAAAGTATTGTGAGTTTTGCCTCCAGTTCATTTTCCTTCTAGGAATGAACTGATACGTTAATGGTGGCACCTTCTTCTCCTTTTGTAATTTCATCTGTAACACAGAACTGTAGAGAAAAGACACACCTTGCAATTTTCTGAGTGGTTTACAACTTCTTCTCAGTTTCTGAGCCTCTAATATTTTTTCCAGTGATCATGGTCATTTTCGCTCTGTAGAGAAAATTTAAGACCTTGCAAAAGACTTGCTTTACTGAGTTACTCTTTGCAGACTGCTTCCACGCAGTCCAATTTCCTACAGAAATGTTGACCTAATTTTATTTTTCTTCTGTCCCAGTTTGATTTTTTGGCAGGAACCCTCCACACATCTTGTAGATTTTTCCCACCAGCTCTGGCTGAGAAGGTGTTAGCTTGCTTTTGTGCTTTTCTGGGATCAGAGCCATCTTTTCATGTAAGCAATCCAAGCTACTGCTCGGGATCATTCTCTTCTGAAGACATGGCAGGCCAGGCTAACCTCCCCTCCTCTTCCATCATGTTACCATGTGTCAGCTGCTGCCCAGTAATTACCACTAAGCCAACTCTCACCCTGCTGGATTAATATGAATATATCTTTCCGTCATCAGCTGGGTGTATTGTCTGGGGGAAGTATAATTTTGTGTGTAATAAATGAATTGTTTAAGTACACATAGTCCAGCTGTTCTTCCTCACTTTATCTGACACCATTATTTGCAAGCTCCAGATTCACTCCAGGGTTGGCTGGCAGACAGGAAACTATTGAGATTCTCTCCAGATGTTTGCTCAGGCCAATAGACCCGATTTCATAGCAACAAATATTATTTTATTTTCTTTGCATATAAGCCTTTTATGTATGTTCCTGATGCCCTAATTCTTCTTCTGTGTTTGAGCAAGAAAGTCTATAAATATCAAAGCTCTCTGAATTTCATTAATTTGTTTTCTGTTACTTCTCAATCTATACGTGACATCTTCAGTGTGTCTTGCTGTGGTAAAGCGTATCCAGACTATTGTATGCTTGGCCTTTCTTCAGCTCATGCTGAATCTTCAGTCTTCTGCCTGCTTCTCCTATGAAGACCAAGTAGATCAACCTGGGAACAGGGAGCCTAACTTGAAATCCATCTCAGCTAAATCATGCATCTGCGGTGGGGTTCTCTGCAGTAGTCACTGTGAACTACTTTTAGTGTCTATGGAGCGAAACGGAGGCTTCTAAGGCATGAATAATAAGCAATTTTAGAACTGTATCTTAGTATGGGAATTGTGCTTTAGAAGCGCCTGTTTCGAGCCTGTCTAAAAATGAGCACTGGTGACTAGCTCGGATACGGATGACTAACATCAGGGGGTTGAATCTCTTCCTGTGGTTTCCATGTTTTTCCTTCAATTGCTCATTCTTGTCCCCTCTGTCCATAAGTGGAGTTTAAGCAGGCCAGTTTCTCATGCTGCTCCAGTTTTGAAAAGCTTGACTACTTGAGCAAAACCATCCTTTTGTATTTTTTTTCCTAGCTGTCATTGGGAAAACAAAAAAACCCCACCCCAAACAAATTACCCCAGCCCCAGACCAGATCATCCAAGCAAGACGGCAGGATGTGTCACCCAGAGAGTTTGTACTGGCGAATTGCAACAGCATGGAGACATTTTTTTAATATGCAACACTGTGTGTGCATGCGTGTGTGTATAACTCCTTCCTTTCCGGCTCTGTAGTTCTGGCTGTTTCTGATACGTTGCATGTGTTCATGGCATAAAATCTGACACCAGGGATAAAGTTCCCTCTTTAAGGGGTTTGCTGCTTATCTCAGAAACAATGTCGGTGTTAAATAAAATATTGCAAGTTTTCTTAGAGTTTAAAGAAGCACCATTCTGCCTGTGGTATGTAATATCCTTACGATTCAGAGTTGTGCTGAGCAAGACAAGCATGAGTTAAGGTTCTGGCCTGTGGTGAAATAAAGTTGTGTATCACTTGGGCTGCCAAGGTCTTCCCTGGAACAGATTGTGTATTCTTGGTAAAACACAGGACTGTGTTGGTGGATGTGATATGTCTGGTGCTACGATCCTTGAGTGTGGAGCATTATGATGCTGTCTGGATAAACATTTTCTATTTATCTTCTTGATGTACAGCCTTTTCTTTCTCTAATGGTAGGTCTAACCGGGCTTCTGAGCATAGGCAGATTTTCCCCAGAGCTCAGTACCCATTTTCAAAGACTGCACCTGTACTGCTGAGTTGGGGTGAGAAAGCAGAGCTGCCCTTGGATCCTGCTGGCGTGACCAGGCTGGTACTTTCAGGGTAATACTTTAGGTGCTTCATTAGGCCTGAAAGCACATCAAAAAGTATTTTTTTTTTTTTGAGTGCCGTGCTGGCCCCTTCACCTTCCTGAATCGCATCTGCCCTGTGGTAGGGTCGCATGCCAGTCTGTGGGCAAGCAGAAATTCTAGGGTCATGCATGCAAGGGTAGATGAGATTCATAAGCATCATTTAGATGGTTCAGTAGGAAATTCTAATGTTGTGTGTTTGTTCTCAAAAGCACCTCAGCTTTTAGGAGGCTCCTGGGACCTGTCTACTTAAAGAGCTGCAGAGGTTGCTGGGATCGGCTGAGTGCTCTGACTGTTTACTGAGACGCCTCTGTGGTAGATGCAGGATTATGAGTTTGTTTTCAAGTGAAAAACTGAATTTTGTCACCCTTGCCTTGATTCAGGACTTTGTCCTTCTGGTTTGCATCCTGCTTCTAATTGCTCCTTAGTCAAGTCCTCTGCATGCCACTCTTCAGCTGTGTCAAGGCACAAGACCAGCCCATACAAATATAAAGATCCATAATGGTCTTAATTTTTCATTCATCAGAATAGGCCAAATAATGCAAGGGAGTCACAGAAAGGGCGTGAGCTGACAGTACACCCTCATGGTACACTGAAGTCCATCCCTCATAAACCAATGTGTTGGATTGCTCTGGGAGGTGGAAATGCCAGAGATTACTTGTCACTAAAAAGCCAGAGCAGAGCTTTAAAAAGGGAAAAGCTTGGCATCAAACAAACCTCATTTCTTTCCATCGCTTAGTATTCAGCCTTAGGACAAATTAATCTGTATTGAAATCTGCTGTACTTGCCACTAAATTTATTGTCTCTTCTAAAAGGATCTCTTCTCCCGTGAAGGGAGGTGAACAATAAGTGTATATACATATTCAATTTTAATGCATACTAGAAAACTTTTTATTGTATGTTTTATTTAGTAATTCAACATTAACCTTTAGATTTGCATCTGTAAATAATACTATAAAAGTGAAGTGAGCCAGGGACGCCTTTCAGGAATTTGCTCTATCATACAGCTTTAAGGCTCCATCATCTGGTTAAAATTCAAAGTGGACACCTAGAATAAGTAGATGAATAAACAAATAAAAGGTCTCGAAATGAATAATATCCTCCTTATCTCTTTATCTGAAATCACCTAAAGGCTGCAAGTTCAATTTAATCCTTCTATCATCAGTCAGTCTGAGCTTTAATGGAAAGAAGCGGCGGGGGGGGAAGTACTCAGTAGCTGGTCTCTGGTTTTTAACTTGATAGGAAGAAGGATGCTCCCTGAATGAGATGCTGTGGGAGAGATGAATAGTTAGAAGGAGATTGTGCTTCATGCCACTGAGCTATCCGTAGCTACTGCTGTTATGCAGCTGCAAAAGAAAAGGAAATGCTAGGGGCAAAAGATAAAGGAGAATCTGAGGAAATGGATGTATTTTGCTAATCCTTTCCTCTCATGGTGAGAATGTTTAATCCGCTGCAGAATACAATAAAGATGCTAGTCTCGCTTGCACTTGCTTGTGAACAGGAGCTAGCTGAGGCTAAGCTGCCTGGAGCCCATGGTTTCGACAGCACCGTGGCTCAATCTGCAAGTCGTGCCTGCAGTCAGGAGTGGAAAGGGCAGCCAAGCTGTTTGATGCAACTGATGCAGCCCCGTCTGTGTGCAGAGGTCCTTGTATATGTAAAACCACGTCAAATGACTCGAGGAATATTGCTGGCAGGCACCATGCTAACATCAAAGCAGGGTTGTAGCACTATAGAGTTTTGACTCTTGGAGTGCAGATTTTCCATTATTGTTTCTAAAAATCTGGATTTTCCTTCAGAATGAAGGATGTGATCCTCTGGGTAAACATTTGCTATTTACCTTCTTGATGTATGGCCTTGATGTTGACTTCCTAAGCCTATCCTTGACATTGGTAAGGGAATTTTATTTTCCTGGTTCCTTTAATTAAAAAAGATAAGCGATGCTTTATTTTGTACCTACGGAGAATTCAATTTGGGGCAGAGGATTCTCTACTGTATTTTTTTAGACTATCACTATGATTGCTTGACCAGAAAAGCAGAGGAAGCCCAGATAACGTGGGCTCTTAGTGCAGTATCTTACCTTATCTGGTGATGGTGACAAAGAAATATGGCCAAATTGGAATGTTCAGATCATGTCTGATCTCCTGAAGAACATGGGGCAGAAATTTTTTCCTAATATTTCTTGCCACAAGCTCAGTGATGTTGGCTGGAGTGAAGTCTACATAATCGGAGCCCATTTTGACATGAAGACTGGAGGATGACTGGTTCCATCTCTTTTTCCATTATGTGCTTTATTCACTGGCAGCTTCAGCTGTCGTTGGCAGAAACTGGACTTCCCATTGGCATAAATGCAAAGGACTGATTCTTTTGTCTTTACACATACCAGTTGCATTAGATACTTCATGGGGTCTGAATTTCAGGTTTTGAGTTTCCTTTCGCTAGCTATACAGTGGTTTGGTTGTGTAGTTGAGTACAAACATAGTAAGAATTAATCAGCTGCCTCAGGCTTTGAACACTGCTCAAACAGCTCTTTCCAATCACCTTTGTAAGTTGTTCTATGGTCCAGCTCTGATGTGGTTCCTGGATCTCTGTGGTCAAAGATACTGCCCATTCCAGAAACTTTAATATTCGGTTCAAACACATATAGCTTATCTTCCTAGTCGCACCTAGCCATCCGTATAGCTGTGCCATAGTACTCATCACTAGGTTGTGAACCCTCCTAATCGGAATGTGGACCTGCCTCCGATTTTTAAATCCAGTTACTCCAAATCAAATGCAGAACCTTTACTCAAATTATATCATTTTCCCATTAAGGACCTAAATTTGGATATTACAAACATTTAAGTTTCTCAGCTTTGTTATCTACCTCCTTAGCCTGCAATCAACCCTTAATTTATTAAGCCAGAATTTATTTCAGATGAAATTTATTTGAAATCCTGTTCAAAACACTGCCTGCTATTTATTTCTCTGTGATCTAGTTATGAAGCAGAGTAGTTATTTCTCAAAGTGTATTTTTTTTCTAAGAACCAAACTTGCTCAAAGTTGGAGAAAAGGAGCTTATGTATGCTTTGATTATGAGTGAGTGGATTGTGGGTAATAAACTAATTATATGGAGAATGGTGTTTGTGGTATTAAGCTGAGCACGTATGAAACGAACCTATGTCTGAGACTTAGTGTGGAGTTGTGTGGAAATTTAGTTCTATTACAGCTGTACCAGTTGTTAGCCAGAAAGAGTCAAAACGATCATTAGATTGAAAATTTGGCTTTCAAGAAGAACCACCTCACTATCTTCAATGTTTAACGAATGAGCAGACTGATTTCTAACTTATCTCAAAATTTAGATCTTGTTCTGAACATAGAAGTTGTAAATTAGGAGCAATTTCCTTTTCTTTCCCACACAGAAGAGAGGTGTAATCCACACCATAAAACCGAATCACAGTATGACCTTGAGTATAGCGTCATTACCTAGGACTTCATAGTCATGTTAACTAATCTAATTTGTCTTTCATTCTATTTAATGTTAGGAATTCACATGTCATCAATCACCTGCTTCCTGTTGGGCTGAAAAAGCCAGAGGGACTGACAGCTTTGTCATATGGCAGTAGAAGTGAATGTGTTGACAACTGAAATCAGGAAGCACAAAAATGTTTGAAAAGGCTTTGGAAGAGCCAACCTGCTTTTGAGTCTCAGCAGCTTAGTCTAGGCTAAATGTGAAGGGAGAAGATTACCTTACTAGCCTTCCCTGGCAGCGAGGCTGATTGATAACTGTACAGGACAATCCATCCCTGTTCTTTAATCTGAGCTGATTTTAATACTTTATTTAGTGGCAGTCCTTCCTCTTCTTCCTCAAAGCTTATACTCCCCCTTTCTCTTTGTCTTTCAGCTGTACAGCTCCATGGACTTCGGAAGAAAATGGCAGCTCATGCATGAGCAGGTCACTCCAAACAGGTTTTACTGGTGAGTTATGCCCTCGGGCTTGGCTTTGCTGTGGTGAGGTCATGTTATATACTCAATCCATAAATATTATATACTCAATCCATAGTACGTATCTTGCAGCACTATAGCTGAATGTCTCCATATATGTATCTCTTTCTTATCTGATAACAGTGGTGTCTTGTACAGATGAGCCCAAGTCTTTTTATAATTGCAAAACTCCTGCTTCTTTGTCACTCACAGTAACACAGAGAAACTGCCTGGTGCTTCAGTGACAAAGCTATGATCGTTAGACTCCTATTTTTCAACCCTTCTGAGAGCTACTTTAGCCTACAACGCAGTCTTTGTGCAGAGCTGGCCGCTCTGACCAGTCTCCTTATGCAACTGTGGGGAGAGAGGATGATTCAGACTCTGCTTTGAATCACTCTCTGAGGAGCCAGTTCTTTTCTACTGACTGGTGAGAGCCCAGGATCTGCAAACAGTTTGCTAAAAATCTGCTTTGTGACTATCTTCCTTTCCATTTCCCAAGTGTCATCCTCCAAAATTGGGAGAGTGTCTTAAAAGCAGATGATTAAACAAATTTAGTTCCTGTCTCCAAGCTCCTCCATTTCAGATGCTAGTTTTCCCAACTTCTCTCCACCATGTGAAGGCCCAAGAACTGACTTTAGAGAGAAAGAGAAAACCCAGCCGTAGTCTTCTGTAGTTGAATCTAGAATTTGGGGCTTAAATCAGATTCTTAACGCTGTACTACATGCCAGATGATGGGGGTGGGGGGTGAACATGTAGAAGTGCTGATTTACAGAATCTGTGAATAGTTGGAGAAGTGCCTGGTCCTTAAGGCCAAAAAAGATGGTAATATTAAGAAACCAGAGGCTCTTGCTTTGAAGAGTCAAAAATAAAAAGGACTTGTAGGACTTAAGAATTGACTCACAATTGCAAAGCAGGATGTGTATATCTTAGAGTCAAATTCTCATAGAAATTCTTGCGCGACATTAAAAATATCTGGAATTCAGGCCCAAAATATCTATAGATTGTATTTGCAATACTTCCACACCTTGCAGTGAAGATAGACACCTCATAGGATTTTCAAATAGTCCTTTTGCAAATCTCTCTAAACAGCTTTAGACTTCCATATTTAAAACATGGGGTTTTGGCATGGTGGTTATGTTCTCCTGGTTCTGGTGGCAGGTGGTTGATTGACCTAACTATCCAAAATCTCTTGATTTCACTATTCATGCTAGGTGCACATGACAAATGTGAGTGTAGGTCCTCTGTCGGTGTATCCTTCTGTGGAGGGATAATTGTGCTCTACCCTTCAAATAGCACAGTTGAGCTTAGGGGAGAGGCTTTCTTGGAAAATAAAGTGCAACGGCTGAGCTGACTTGGAACAAAGTGGAATCTCTTTCTACAGGAGAGGCTGCATTGTTGTGGTTTATTTTCTACTTTTACATAATAATGGTTAGTGGAAATCTCCTGTTTTTCTCTATTCATTTGACGCCCAAACCTGTAGGTTTTTCATACAACTTTTTGACTGCTCAGTTTGAATGTGCTTTTTAACACTGCATTATATAAAGCCTTTGTTTCAAGTGTCTCTTTCTCTTAAAAAATGTAGAAGTCTTCTATAGTTAAAACTCATATGGCATAGACCTAGAAATCTTTATTCCACTCAGAAACAGTAGAATCCCATTGACAATAAAGTTTCCAAGAGAGTGAATTAGGTTTTTCCCAGAGTGAGAGAGATTTGAAACAATTCATAGTGCAGGGGTCAGAGATGCTGAAATTTTGGAACATAACAACTCCCCTTAGCTGTCTGATTTCTTTCTTTTTTTTTTTCTTTCTTTCTTTTTAAAACAGCAAACTGTGATAACTTAAAAGTTTTGGCTTGTAAGATGTGTACAGAAAAAGAAATGCAAGGAGAACACTTTAGCCTCAGGAATTTGTTGATTTCTTTTTAATAGGCTATGAAAGAGGGAGAAAAGGGTTATAGCTATAAGTTTCAGAGGGACACGAGACACTGTTCTGTGGAGTTCATCAGCTTATCAAATACTATGTTACCAAACCTCTTAATTAAAAGTTCCAGGAAAAGTGAAATAATAACAAAAGGAAGATGCCAAAATCAAGGGTGAGCTGCTTGTTTGTACTGCTCTGCATTGTTTACTAGTAAGAGCTCAGGTAAGCATCCTTCATCAAATGGGACAGTCTTCATCTGATTTGAATGCAGCTGGCCTTATCTGGGGCAGCCTTTGTCTCAGGTTTTTGCCTTCAAAGCATGACTTCCATCTCTCAGGCTGCTGTGAAGGGACTTGTGAAGACTATAATCTTCACCTGGTTCATGGGATCAGTCAGCCTGACAGGGAGAAGTCTTATTTTTGTCTCTGGGACCTTTACAAATAATTAGACCTTCCCTGAGAGATCTCAGATAAAGAGACTTTAAGGCCAGGAGAAAATTACGATTGGATCAGAACTCATGAGGTTGGGATCTGAATTTTCACTCAGCAGAGTAAGCAAGGCTTATCTGGTAGTCATGGACGCACACGTCACTGTGCATTTTGCTGTAGCTCTGGCAGGCATCTCTGTGATGGCTCTCCAGTAGTCAAAACAAAGTCCAAAGTTCCAGTCCTGATCTGTGGCTTTGTATCCTGGCTCTTGCCTTCAACTTCTTTCCTTAGTCGCAGATGTTGGTGCCAATCACTGGGTTGTAGTTTTGTGTTCTTATCCCATATGGATGTCACATGTCCTGCAGTTCATGGGATGTCTCTCATCAGTTCCTGCAGCCAGCTCAAAGTTTGTACATGAGCTGAGTTTCATCTTTGGGCCACTCATAGTTATAAAAACTAGGATTTGAGCTCAATACTTCTGTAGTAGTGATTCATTTGTTAGCGACACCCACTGATGGCAGTGGCAGAGCTTGAACAGAATGTGTTACTTGATGTGAGTACAGGCATCCAAATTTGGCTCCCACGTGCCTTGGCCCCAGAGATTTTAATAACTTAGGATCCTGTAAGGCTGGAAATAGGAGCTTACGCTACTGTGATACAGAAATTCCCAGATCACTCATCACTGAAATTACTCAAGATAACTGGAACCAGCATGGGTGCAAAGTTTGTTAAAGACCTACTCAATGTTCTTCTCATTTAAAACACATTTCTGCAGCTCCCTCTGGGCCCTGTTCGTTTTCTCTCACTGTAACTTAGACACCTGTGCTGTCATGTGGAGGGATATAAAAAATACTGTCCATATTTTGTACTGTAGAAATGTTAGGGAAGTTTCCTTGTCTGTAAAACACATGGTGTGTTCTGTGCTGACTAAATACTGTCTCTGTTCAGATAAGAACTGGAAGGATTTGAATTGTTCTTAAATTCCTTTACTGCCTCTGCCGTTTCCTGTGGTGGGATAACAGGACTAAGCAGGTGGGCAAGACAGTTTGGTTTATGGAGCATTCACGAAGCCTTGTTCAGCAGTATGTTGGATCACAACTTTTCTATGTCATCTTGGGTGACTCAAGCTGACTTTGCCTTGTTACCCCCTAGGTAAGACTGGGATAGGAGACAATTTTTTTCCTTGTTGGATGTAGTGGGTGAAGTACTCAAATACTGTGATATCAAGTACTACAGCAGTGGATTAAGAGCACTGAAGGGCACTAGGGAGTTAAAAGGTGCTTTAGTGGCATATGGAATCCTTTTATAATCTTAATGTCTTGATTCTTTAAAATGTGGAGTCCCACAAGGTGACCTGTGTTTTCTGACTAATCAGCTAAATGGCTGTGAATATCGTTCCCTGTCCACCTGTCTTTGGAGGCCCTGCCTGCGTTTGCTGAGAAGACACAGGGATCACCACCCTGTGCAGAGGACACGGATATATTCCTTGGGACACCCATCCCCTTTCTTAGGGTCTCCCCAGGCTGCTCTTTGCTGGAGGACACATTCATGTTTCCTGCCTCCTGTCATCACTGGGGAATGTGAAGAGGTGGATGTGGGACCATTTTCCATTTTTTTTGTTTGTTTGTTTTGGGTTTTTTGTGTGTGTGACTGGTACATCTAGACATTTACCTTTTTCTCATGTATTTTTTTCAAACATACTCTCTGGGACTTTGGGTGATTCTGTCGAAGCCCAGGAGCGGTAACAGTGGGGAAAACCCATTTGTGTGGAAGAGAGGGAGAAACCTTCACAGAATTTCTGATGGCTGGGGGGATATTTGGAGCACTGAGGTCAGTACCCAGGATGAGCCTAGTCAGGAAAAGACACTGAAATACATGCTGGTGGTGAAAGCTGGGCAGGAAACACCAACAAGGCAGGAGGTGGGAGGCAGCAGAAGGAGGAAAATAGGACACGCAGTAGCCTGGCTTTAAGGAGCAGTGTTTGTATTTGCAAATAGGAAAAATGTGGTGTAACAAGATGTTCTTCAATACACTGTTGATTTCCTCACTGAGTGTCCCCAGAATTTTATTATTTTCTCTTTCTGTGGTAACCAACTGGATTTCTGGTTGGTTTTGGTATCCATTAATACAAGCCACAATCGTTTTGAGCTCCAGGGATTAAAAATCGGGAGAAGGGAACAGGCTGTGCTTTCGCTGGGAGAAGGGAAGAGGCTGTGCATGCACTTAGGCTATGCTTTGGAGTTACGGCTTTTCTGGCACAGTTGTTTGAGGCATGAGCCAGCAAATTTTGTCTCTTGAGGACAAGGTTTTCAGTCCTTTTTGTCATGATTTTGGATAGGAACAGTGATAAAAATTTAGCCAGTGTATTTCTATTTATTTGCAGCTTGAATTTCATGAAGACTATAGTGGAGGCTGGTTTGGATATCTGAGAGTAATGTAGCAGAAGATAAGGGATTTACCTCAATGTTTCAAAAGATTATGATCTGGGTATGGATCTGCAGTTGGGCAGAGGTTTGTGTCTGTTTTTATTTCCTCACCTCTGTGATAGCACTGATATTCCTAATCCCAGTGCCAATTTGGGTCCACACAGATGTTCCAGCAGCAGTTCCAGAAGTGACCTTTGGGTACAGCTAAGGTTACCTTTACTTGACTAGTTTGCCAGCAATGAAATGGTTAGTCAAATATGTGCCTGTCTCTCCTGTAAATCCCACTAATCATTAACTACCAGCTGGTGTCATTGCATAGTGCTGGGGAAACATCGCCTGATTTTTTACAGCCAAGTTTAGTGTTAAGAAAACATAGTCTTGTAAATGTCAAATTGACTGTTAAGTAATCCTGCATTAGTGTTTTTCAGAATAAAAACCATACTGTACATGGAGCTGTGGACAAAATGAATAATTCCAGTTCGGCAGCCATGGATAACACCACCTTTAGCATCATCGAGGCATATACCCAGTTGCTATTCATGTAGATTGCACACAAAGAGCTGAACAGGGACCTGTTACTGGAGGCTCCGGTGGGCTAATGACTCATTTGCCTGTGTTAAGGGACTTGCTTCCCATGCCCTGTGGGTGAGAACACCCGGGAAAGGTTTTTCTCCCAGAGGGTAATGCTAAAATAAATCTGGAATCTGTTACTCAAGGCACCATGACCATGAACTGTAGTAGGCTGAGGACAAAATTTTCAAACTCTAGCCTCAAGCTCTGTAATAGGAGTTCAGGAGAGATGAGACCTTCTTAAAAGGTCTTGACATATATTGAAAGATTTTCTTGCAAGGTCACGTTAGTTAATTAAAGATCACAACACTATGGTGATAATAAGACAAATTTTATTTTCCACTGAAAAGATGGGCAAGTGGGGCAACTGTGAGGTTAGGGATTTTCTTTTCATTTTGTGTGTCTACAATTATTGCAGTTGGCACTATAGATATTTAATGTTTCCAAACATTGTCGTAGCTGACTAGCTTGTGATTACACAGTAACTTCGTGGCAGAGATAGAACTGGAATCTGGATATAGTGTTAGATACTCTCTGTTGGCTGAAATAGTGTTTATTTTTGTTGAAAAAGTTTCAAGTCAATAAAGATATTAGGATTCATGTCAACATTATCAAAATACTTCTGTCAAAAAAATAAACAAAGGAACATCCTGAAATGGTTGAATTTTTTTGATGTTTTTTGAAGTGATTTTTAAATTTGAATAAAATCTCATTTTGCAATACATTCTGCTGTCACAGCCAGAATGAGTTCTTTCAATGAGTGATGCGTACCCTCTGGGAGGGCAATTTTGGAATAAGCCGCCTTTGAGGAACTTTTCTTTCTAACCTCCCTTTGCTTGAGAAACACAGCGTATCTTGTAGAAGGAAGAATTACGCCTTCTCCATTAATGTAACTGTGGATATCCTTACATAAATACGATCTGCCTTCTAGAATTTGTGATTTGTTGTGATTTTAGTACAATTTGTGATGTGAGCCATATTTATGACTTTAATGTACTGTGGCTGGCAGCGATTTTTTTTTTAAGACTGGAAAAGCAAGGGCTGAAATATTTCTGTTCATTGGTTTTAAATTTAATGCTCACCACTAAATGTCACATATTGTACTGCAGGGAGGGCTTTCAGCTGTCAAAAACCCTTTTGCCTTGGTCTCTCGTCTATCAGGTTTCTTTATGTCCCAGGGGCCAGTCTCTTCTCTTATTTCCCCATTGCTAATCTTGCATCACTTTGTAATCCCCCCCACTCTCCTGTGACTAAGTGTCTGAGGCTGGAGCAGACCAGATAAACCGCTAGTAAGAAAAGATCTAAGGAGGAATTTGTTGAATATTTCTCCCAGTTAAGACTCATCCCTGGACTGGATCCCAGTGCCATGTCTGTCTGGACAGTGCATGGTGGAAGGACCTGTTTCCTTCTTATACAACAGGGTACCAGATAAGATGTCCAAACTTCATTGCTGTTTCATAGGCCAGTGTTGGAAGCTTAAATGCTGTACTGCAGGCTCTCGCAGCCTGCCTGGGCTGACTTCATTCCCTCTGTCTCACCCTGATGCACATGAACTTGAACACAAATTAATTTGAGCCTGTCGGTAACAGTCCCAGAGTAATTCTTTGTGATACTTTGTAGGAAGGAGTGATGAAAGCCAGCCCTCTAATTAATGTATTGAATAATGCATCTCTCTGAGGCGTATGGGGATCTCCCATACTGTCATAGCTTGGCAAAGCTAATCAAAAGCTAGGCTGCTGGGCTGACAGTAGTATCGTATTTTGCGCTCTCTGGCTAGCAAGGAATATTCTCCCACTTTTTTGTCTGTGGGATTTGGCTTAGGCTTTGGCCTTTGTTCTACACCATGCTAATCTCTCTGTTTCTGGGCAAATGGACAAGTTTTCAATGTGGGAGAGAACCCCTCTTGCTTTCAGGTGACTGTAAGAGAAACATTTGGGAGTTGTTTTAAAAATCACCACTGTTTTGAGAAGTTTAGGAATGACCTTTTCACCTACTGTGATTATGGGCATAATTTTCCAGCCATTTAATTCAGTGGAAAAACATGTGCTGGCCTCAGGGAGCGAGCATCTTTCCTGGACCCAGCCTCCCCTCTGCCCCAGACCTCATCCCAGATGGCCCACATGGATTTCAAGAGATGGACCTTTGTGGGGGTTCTTACAGCTGTTGTTTTTTTACAGCAGCTGAGGCTGGAAGCATTCTTGCATTGGAGAAAGCTGCAATCTAATGGCGAATTTATCCTCAGTAAGTACATCAATACTAGCAGGGACCATTTTTGCTTGAAACTAGATTTTCAGTCATACCTCAAAGTTCTTCAAGTAGATTTTTCTCAAGAAGAATCAGGAAGGACCCAGGTAAATTCCAGTTCATTTCTGTGAACTGACTTCAGCCTCTGAATCTTTGGAAGTTTGCCTGCCATTAAGTTGAGCAAAACCAGTTGTTTTATTTAACAGAAGGAGCTGAACCCATGCTGTGCAGAAAGAACAGTCTTATCATGGCAAAACAGACAAGATGTTTCTGCATTCATTTAAACGTGAGCCATTTGTGTCGCTCAATAACATCCATTAAAGATAAGGAGGTCCCTCTTTATGCCTTCTGCCTGTTGGAAATTAACAAACTCTCTTAAAACGACAATTCATCAGCAGTTATATGAGGCAGAATTCATTCTCGGCAGGAGAAGAAATTGAAACTCCCATCCTTTCATTCCTCGGCATTCCTCTGAGCCTCCTCTGTAGAATTGAGATGAGTTTAATTCTGCTATTGTTAAGCATAGTGAGCACGAAGCTACATCAGAACATAAGAGCGGGAAGGAGTATCTTATTACTGCACTACAGGTTCTTTTAAATAATGTTGATTCAGTAACTTGTCTCTTGCTGATCATATACAGAACAAGGATGAGAAGCCAGTGAGTGAGGCTGTTTTACTTGCATATTTGTAGTGAGCTAATTGGAACAGGGGAGAGTAGTGGTTATCATAGCTCGGTAATCATCTCTCAGATAATTGCCCTCCATTGGGCAGAAGGCAATAAAAGTGGGATGTAGACACATTTCCATGTTTAGTGAAATATCAGAAGTTCTGCAGCTGAGTTTGAGAGAAGCATACTGACCTGTGACTGCCAGCAAGGACTAAGGAAATAATAAATAACACCCGTAGACTTCAGATCTGTTTTCAGTATATCTGGGTTTTCTGCTGTAGGAGAAAATCCTGCTTTTTATTGGAAAAAAATAAAGAAATGCAAACCAAAAATCCTGCCAGGTTTTTGGCCAAAGGGTACAGAGAGATTGTTGGGTTTTGCTCACAATATTTTTGGTTTTCAGGTTTTGATTGAAAATCTTTGAGGGAAGGAGACATGTTCCATTATAATATCGATTTTAGGGGCAATCTGTAATAGTGACTCCCTAAAGCCATTTCTGGATCTGCTGTAGTTTCTCCAGAATTCTTTTTTTCCGTTCTACAAATCATTAGATTTGAACAGTGTGTTGGCGCTTTGGCTTTTGCCTTGAGGCTAGAAAAGAGCAGAGTATTACTTTTCATTTGGCCTTGTACTTTTCTTTCCTTTTATTGCTCATCTATAACAACAGATTAAGAACCCAACAAAGAGGCTCTTGATTTACCTACAGCTTTGCCATACATCTTTACTTCTTGACATGTGGGTAGCACAAATTCCCGTTGCAGCATTCTGCCCTGAGCATTCTTACTTGAAAAGGGTGATGCTTTGGGGATGGGGACACTTTGGAACTCTGCCGTTGTGAAGAGCTGGGAGTGTGCCTAGTGCTCAGCTCCCTGTGCAGCCTTGTCTCCTTCGTGTTTGTGCATCCGTCTAACTTGAAGCAAAGGAACCCACAAAAGCTCTGTGGTTTCTCTGGTCTCTCCTGCTACAGTGTCACTCTTCCGCTGATAGAGACACCTGCAAGTGGCTGTGGCCATTTTATTCACCCCCTCTCCATTCTCTCTGTGAGGATGCTTCTGTTTTGAATGCAAACCTGTCTTGTCACGAGACATGTGGTGGTCTGCAGACCTCCTGTCACCGTTGCTTTTACCCACCGTAGCCACGCAGACTTGCTGTTTCTACAGACAGAGCCTGTCTTTGTGTATCTGTCTGCTGCCAGAATCCTTTTTGTTTCCTGCTTCTTTATCTTTTCCTCTTGTGGATGTTGCAACAAATGAGCATCTCATTCTCAGCAGCTAATTGAGTGTGATTTTTTTGGGAGTGAGGAGACACATTGATGCATTTATGCTTGCTGTCCAGAGCAGAGTAGTTTATTCTCTTCTTTCTCCTCCTTCCCCTTCTTCTTCTTTCCTCTCTCTCTCTTCTATTCCTGGCCGATGGTTAAAAATCAAAGAATGAAATAAGCCGTTTGTTCTCTTCAGGTTAACATCTGAAATGCAAAGAAACAACTGTCACAAAAGGTTTGTGATAGAAATCTAGTTTTTCATATTGCCTTTCTCCAAAATGCATAAACTGAACCACAAATTTATTTCCAGAATATTAGATGTTATCTCAGGGTGATTCTTCACAATATCCTGCAACAGGGAATGTGGAGACTCATTCTTCCTTAATTAATACAGTGTATGATGCCCACAGGCATATGGGACTCATCAACATATTCTATACATCTTGCCTGTGCCAAGTTTCATACTAGCATCCTCTCTTTGGACAATTTAGGTTTTATTTTTATTTATCTACTACTGCATTCATTTATTAAATGATGTTCTCACTCTGAACCTTTTCAGAGGCACTGTATTCTGCTTAGGACTTTGTTAATAACTGAATCACTGAGCCTTAGCATTTCAGGCATGTCATATTTGGAGTCAGACAATGTTAATACAAATGAGGGCAATTAAACACACAGTGAACCGAGAATCCTTACTTTGGTGTAAAACATTGCTTGAACGGGTCATGTTTAAGATACTTTTGCTAAGAGACAAACTCAGAAGAATATTATGAGTCTTCTAAATGCTCCCTTCCAGGGAGGGAAACAGTAACTCCACTGAAGTCCTTGGCTGCAGGACTGACAGGCTGAGCTGATGGCTGCTTTCAGCATGTGCTTTGCTTGTTTAAAGTGGTCAGAAATAGGGCTGATTCATGTTTCCTGAAAAACCAATGCAATAATCTATAGCAATTCCCCCTCTACAGGACTTTCAAAGGAGGGTAGCCAAGCACTGTGCAAACATTAGTTAACTGGACTTCGTAATGCAGTAGGCACTATTAACTAATTTTAAACCAAATGCGGGAAAAGAGAAGAAAGTCACTCAATATGTCAGTGATCAGTCCTGAAGAGTTTTGTTTCTCTTCTCTGTGCTTGAGTTTCACAGATCTGCGCAAAGCATAGCTGGCTAGAAAATGTCATTTTCCTGATTTATTTATTTTTTTCCAAAAAGCTGAAAAAACACACACACCACACCACCCCCGTCAAACTGTTCTACTCCCAGATTTTCCATTGTGAAACAAAAATTTGCTGTGGAGTGGATTTCAGACACACACACCCATTTGGCTTAGATTTTGATCTCCAAAATGAGTTTTGTACACAGTAATTTCTACATTTCAGGTTTCCACTTCTCCTATTTTTCAGGTTTTTCCTCTCTTATTCCAGAAAAACAGGGGTGGTGGGGGAAGAAAAAGATGAGTAAGGAGACAAAGCTAAAAATGTGTCATTTTTCAGTGTTCCCAAAAATATACTTTTGTTCTTGTTTCCTCAAAGGACTTGAAATTTAGAATATTAATAATAAAAATTAAAGGGTCTCCTGCATGAATTGTTCCTTCCTTCAGAAGGCAAAATAGAATCAAACCAGTCTGTTGGAATATTTTTCAAACTTGTCCACCATAAAGTTAGCAGACCTTTAATGCCCGGGTAAATCCCTTCCCTAGAAATACCCTCCTCAAAGCATCACTGTCTGTGCTGGATGCACGTGGGATGGGGAGCTGAGGGTATATCATGCACTGAAGCTTTGAGATGTCTTCAAGACAGTAACATCTTAACTCGATGAGCTGATGCTTCATTACTTCCACCGTATCCCGATGCTTGTGCTGCTAGGACTTGGCAAAAAAAAAAAAAAAAAAAAAAAAAAAAAAAAAAAAAGGGCCTTTGTATTCAATTAGGATAAGCCCCCAGGGCTGCTGTTATATGGCCTGGATCAGCTGTACCCTGATGAGTCAGCAGAAGCGGCTGCATGGGAGTAGCGTGCTTAGTTCATAAGTAAGCAGCAGGACTGTGACTGCACCTGGGAGCACACCCGCTGCCAGCACTGGCTTGATGTGGCTGACAGACCTGCTCCCTGCATGAGTCTCCAGCCCCATGAGAAGTTATTTCAGGCAGAACTGGGAAATTAAGATGCCACCTCTGGCACATGCCCTGCTTGTGCTGCTGGCCCTTTCGAACCTTGACAGGGCTGTGAGTAAGGATCTTCACCCTTCTACCCACACACATTTTTTGAGTTTATTTCACAAAAATTTGGTTTTGTTTATTGAGGTTTATAGTATAGGTTGGGGAAGAAATGCCAGAGGACTTTAAAGGACTACAACCTATTAACTGGGGCAAGACCTAGACACAGAATTATTTGTACTTTCTTAGTTTTCAGCATTAGCATACAGGGAAAAGAGAAAACATGAACCAACAGCAGCTCTGTTCTGTTGATAAGTGTACTTTAAAGGTATTGTCAGGTTCAGCGGCATTTCTTTCCCATTGCTGTTAATTTTTGTGATATAAAGAGTCGCCTTCTTCTGTGTACTGTGAAGAGGAAAAAAAGTGTTTCCGTGTGCAGCAGAGCCTGCTGTCTTGTGTGGATTCTCTAGTGATTGGTGACATGGCTGAGCCTAAATGTCAGCTTTTCCCTCGAGGAGAGGATTGATTTGGATCTCTTTCCTCTTCCTGGCCTGCTATATTCATGAAACAACTGCATGTAGCAACTTTGTAGTTCTGGCACCTGTAATCCACTGACTTTACAGGTAATTTACAGGTTTAGACATTCAGCAGGTTGTGGGGATGAGAGGCGGGTAGCCAGATGCGTGTGTGCATGTATGGAAACACATGCAGATGCTGTGAACACTTCAAGTTTTGTTTCCTTTGAGATACCAGGCAGAACACCTCCTTAAAATTAATTGAGACATTTTAAAGAAGGATTGGCTTTGCTGAAAAGAAATTAGCTGAGAATAAACACTTGGCAGTTTTTTTTACTTTTCTTGCAAACTAAGTCCCACAACAATTACTTCTGCCGATGTCCAGAATTGTAGCATCATGGAAATTAGCACTGGAAAAGACGTAGAAAGCTCGAGGGACCTAGCTAAGACACTTTCTTACAGTATCTTCCTGCCCAGGTTTTTTTGCAAGCTTCATTTGAAATATGCTGTGCAAGAAGGTTTTGTCCATAACTCTTCAGAGACCTCATCACTTCCTACCCCATCCAGCAGTGTCTCCCGCTTTTCAGCCACCGAGAATGATACTGTATTTATGTGTTTAGTAAATACACTCTTTCCCCAAACAGTCTAACATTAGTATCTGTTCTTAACTAGGGCAGTTTATGGCATGTGTGTGCAGCTTGTGTGCACATTGGCTGTTATGTGCGCAGAGTTAATGCCCGATGGAGCTAGTTTTAGACTTGACTGCAGTAAATAGCAGATGAATACACAGAATCCCCTTGACCGTCTTAAGGTAACTGCAGTTATTGATACCTGACTAGACAAACGTGATGCCGCATCAGATGGAGAAGGCAGCCTGTTGGCTGTTGTCCATGTTGGAAAGGTATGTATAATTTAGCAATGGTGCTATGTGAAAAGATCCACATCAGTTGAGCAAGAATTGTATGGACCAGTTTCTGCTCCCATACCCCCCTGTAGACATGGTCCTTTTGTTGCTTGGATTAGTCAGTCCCATGCTCTGCTTTCCGGATACCACGCAGAAGTGTTTATTCACTTCTGGGGCAGGATACAATCAAAATTGCGGTAGACTAATTGGCAACATCCACTAATTTGAATGCAGTTGCCTGCAGCAAGAGGATGTGTTTTTTCCCCCTTTACATATTATTGCACGATAAATGTGCCTTGTTCCTTCCCATTTCCAGCCCTTATCTACTGCACAACATTCTGCTAAGTAGTCTCCATCTGTCTCTTTACATAAGCAGTGACAATTGCCTTCAGTCTGACATCCCAACCTGCAAAAATGAGTTTCCAAGTTGGCATCTTGGGAAAGTCTCAATCCATTGTAAAAGTTCTGATTTTGTTTTCAAAGCCAGAGCTGGTGAATGCCATCTTCACTGGTCAGAAACCAGGCACACACTGGCAAGAAGCTCAATCCAGCTGATTCCAGACGGAGCTTGAAGGCCTGATCCCTGTGACATGATTTTTCACCTTGCTGTAAATCCTTAACACAAATGTTGCTCATGTCCCTTGATACCCGCTCCCGCCTCCCAAGCTAATGGGTCCAGGAGATGGAGGAATAGAGCATCTCGTAGTCTCTATTGATGGTTTAGGGAGCAAGGATCAATAGCAGGCAGTCTGAATTGCTCGGCATTTTTTATCTAAGATGCTAGAGTAGCTAACTAACAGTGCTGTCTTTCGTCATTAAATGCCTGATGTCCGGAAAATGGGTAGAAAAAAATGTAAAAATGGTTTATTCCGTGGAAAGGCAGTAGAGTTGGTAGAAACAGTAAGCTGAGGTGTGCAGGTAACCCAGAGAGTCTGCATGTTTCTTTTTCCCTTTCTTTGCATATGCTAGCATTTTTCCTTTTGAACTACACAGAGTCTTATATGGAAGTATTTCAGGAATAGCTACTTACAACGCAGAATACTGTGTTTTCCTTGCCCTTTCTTGCTTGCGCTCCCTCTCGGTCAGAGAGGAAGTATTAGCAGAGTGGCCAAATAAGTGTGCATCCATGCATATTGCTCTTCCCTCAAGACAGAGATAAATATCTTGCCAGGATCCTATCCATCCTTCAGCTTTCAAGAACACGCAATCCTCTTCTGAAATGAAGGGAGGAAAGATATTGTGAAAACCAAGAGCCACCATGAGAACAAAAAAGAAAAGCAGCAGAACACAGAGAAAAAGTAACCATTGCTTCCTTCCTAATGAGATTCAGAGAGAGTTTGAATTCTTAATTGGCCAATGTGCCAGCTGCAATACTGGCTGCAGGCTCCACGTTTCAAAAACTGCCTTTGCAGCAGGCAGGGAATGTGTCAGCAGGAAAAAAATGACCTTTCCTGTCACTTCTGCCTGCATCCTCTCGGCATTTTCTCATCCGAGTGGTGATAAATGAAATGGGATGGTGGAGAATGTTGAGTTAGCACGGTTTCTTACAGCGAGAGTGCCCTTTTTCCCCCCCATGGCCATCCAAGGCAGCAGCATGCATGGGTGCATTTTGGGGACCTTTGTTTAGTTTCTCCTGTCTGGAGTTTGTGCACATTCAAAACACAGAGTTGAGCTGTGCGTGGAGCCTGAGGTGTGACCACGCGGCAGGAAATCTGTTTTCAAGGTGAGCTTAGGCTTCTGAGTGTTTTTAAATACTCTTGTATTTGTAAGCCTCTGAAACAGAGCTGTTTGCCAGCCAGAGCACCATGAAATCCCTTCCCAGCCACCCCACTCTGTGGTCTCCACGTGGTTGTAGAGTACACACAAGTCAGGGGATGCTGACATCTGTCCTCATTGTACTTTAGTTGCTCAAATAGTTTTGTGCAGTGCATCCTCCAAATGCTCTTCAAGAGAGATAATGCATGAGAAAATGTGAGGCTGTGAAGGCATCTGCTTTTATTGCTGCTCCTGTATCACCAGACCTGAGAGGTTGTTGTAGTGAGTTCTCTAGACCAGAGAAATTACTGCATGGGATAAAGGAACAGCTTTACAATCTGTGTGTGCGTTTTTGCAGCTGTGCTCCATGACCTCCATTCACATCTTGCTCTTTCCACAGCCTGACTTTTTTGCATTCGTCATGTAAAGCTTCTCCAGACAAATGATGAGAGACCATTTACTGAAAATACCCGCATTCAGGAGTCAGAACACTGCAAAGCAAAGCTCTGTTCTTTGCCAGTGGGAACAGACGTGCGGCAAGGCATGAAGAAGCAGCAGCATTGATTGGGGATTTGTTTTGCAATCAGAGTCTTTGATATAAGAAAGCGACTTGGTTTGGGAGAAGGAAGGATGACCAATGCGTTACTTTACAGGCTTGTTATCTGCCTGCAGATAACAGGAGCTTGTCTTGCTTTTGGGTTGCAGGAGATTGCTTTGTGAGCTTTTCCACTTGAAGTATGGTATTCAGCGAGCAGAGGAGTACTAGAGGAGTGCTGTATGCTGGTCCTTTTTTCATCCTCATCGTTCTGAAAAGAACCATCAGGCTTGTCAGAACTAATTAAGGAAACAAGTAGATGGCACTGGGAAGGAACTTCAAGCTAGAATGACATGTTTCAGGAGACTCTTGTCATCCCCTGGTACTCACATAATAGGCATTATAAGTGGAGTTGATCCACAGAGCTTGTGTATGCAAACACACAATGATAATGAGTATTTGGGATTTTGTTTGGAAATGGCTTAGGTTTTTTTGAATTACAGCCCTTTTTAAAATGGATATTGTTGTGGCAGGCCTTGTACTGATGTTTCTCATTAGCTGGACCAGGAGTAGGTTTGCCCCATTGGTGGGAGTGGAAGCACAGTGCCCCCTTCATCTGGAGGAGAGGGACCCAGGAGGTGTCGTGGGGAGCAGGTGAGGCAGCCTGGCATCGTGGTGTCAGGACACAGCCAATGGCTCTGGGTAGAAGGCTGGTGTCTCGCTTCCAGAAGGAAGCCTGGAGAGTGCAGCCTCCAGGGTGAAGGCTGGATTTAAGCCTGTTAGGAAGAGCTGCAGGGCAGGTTCCTAATGTATTCCCCATCTGTACCTAAAAGAGCTGAAATTACCCTCTATTTGATGAAGTTGTGATGGATAGATATGTTGGTAAGCACGTACCTCTGTCCTGATTGGCATGTCATAGGCAAGGGTCATGATTGCTGAACAGCTGGAATTAAAGCATTTATGGCTACTTATGGGAAAAACGCAGAAAACTTCAGCTGTGGACTAGAAAGATGTGTGCCCTTTCCCTATATATTGGGAAATAATATTGCTGCACACCATAGTGTTTTTCACTGATATTTTAAGGAATTTCTGTTTGTCCTACTGTCACTTTTAACTATGTCCAGATATTTGGAGGATTTGACCCCAATAATTACATGGTCGCAGGGACTCAGGCCCGTTCTGGCATCCTTACCGGTAACAAACGGCACTTTCTTCCTCGTGGGATCACCCTGAAACTGATGGTAGCGATTAAGGACCAGACTATTTCTCACTGGCAGTAGAATGATGAAAGCTCTGCTGGTGCAGCTTTTTTTTTTTTGTTGCGTTGGGTTTTTTTGGCCACAATTCACAGTGTGGTGTGAATGGACTCGCTATTGATGCGGTGCTCTAGTTAACAAGCAGTGCCAGTTTCAGTTACCTACGCCGTGGGTCATAATGTAGTTGTTTTGGCATTTGCAGCACTGGCTGATCTTAGCTGAACTCCGGCACATTCGTATATCTGTCATTGCTTCAATCGCTATGTTTTTTGTGAGATCCACAAAAATTTATCAGAGCATCTGTATTTTGTTTGTTCTTTTTTCTTCTTTTTTTTTTTTTTTAAAATGTTTTAGCTGTTGATGCCCCAAGGATGAAAGCAGCAAAAGATTGTGATAAAAGTCTTTCAGAACATTAGGGAATTGTGAACGTTGGCTGGCTCAGAGGGAATCTATTATTTACAATCTACTGTATCAAATTCAGCTTCCACCAAATTAGAAACTGATTTTTGTCGTTGTCCCTTTTTAATCTAACCCCTTGGTTAACTCAGGAGAAGCAGCCCCATAAATCACGTGGACATCTATGGATTTTTTTTTTTCCCCTGCCAGCCATTGCTAGGACTAAATGTTCATCTCCCAGTGATTCTTATCAACCAGGACACTAATAATAACATTTCTGTTCTGGGCTTGACTTTGCCTCTGCCGGGAGGAAAACTATCTTTGTAATGTGCTTTGCAAAACATTTTTAGGGAGTAAAATAACAATCCACAGGAAGATTTGACTTGAAGTTCTTGGGTTTTAACCAACGAGGTTAAAGAAACTCGTCACGCATTGTTTCATGATTGTCAAGGACCATGGCACGGAATCATGGGGTGAATAACAAATACTTTCTTGATTTTTTTTTTTTAATTATTTTTTTTTAAATTTTTCTAAACATCAGAACTTCACCATGCATATGTGTATTATTGGTTTTCTTTTGAAGGTGGGGAAATTGGGGTAAACAATAGCAAGATTGCCCAGCAAACCAGGAGCAGGTCAGGAAACTCAGTCTCTCATGTCACTATTCACCCAAGTAAAACCCCTTTTTAATTTGCTGTCTATGAGCATGAGTTTGCGGTGCCCTCGTCTTTCCTTCAGCATTAAAACAGAGCTCTGGCTTTACTGGGTCTTGGAACCTGCTTGCTTTGCCCGCATAAGAATGATCATTGTAGCTTTGGTTTTATAGGCAAGGGATATAAACTCACTCACCAGCGCCTGGGAAGGTATCTATCTTAAAGGTTGGTATATGGCCCCCGGGAGTGGGCGGTGTAGAAACACGAAGGAAACAAGTTGGTAGAAGGTAGGGACCTACATGCCAGGTGTCACAAGGCAGACTTGAACTGGTTTAGTTTTCCCTCACTCTGATTGTAGCCTTTCGTCTAACCAGCTGCCTTCTTTCTCTCTGTCTCTCCCCTGCCCCAGGTCGGTGACCGGTTTGGATAAAGAACCTGACCTTGTGCACATGGAAGCCCAGACAGCTGATGGACGTGAGTGTCTGCAGCCAACGCTGAAAAAGTGGGCTTGTAGTCAAGAATGGAATGGGAATGGAATTTCACTTTACTCATTTTTCTCTCTCCATTTACGTTTTAACTGATATGAAAGGTGTGGGTCATGGAGTTTGATGTGAGGCATACTCTTGTCCTTAGCCCCTGGGGGGAAATTCAGAGTCTGGAGGACTTGTGGCTGTGGAGAGGCCGTGTAGAACCACAATCTGTTGGGCTAAGGAGCCGTCTTTTCTGTTCCCGATTTAGCCATTTCAGGTGTATTTTACATGAATCATAAGGAGTAGGGCTACCAGCACTGTGCAGCACAGGGTTCAGGACAGCTGCGTTGTACCTGGAATTTTAAGAAATCACCTATGGTCAGACTTCTCCTCTGCCCAGAATGTCCCTATGCCCCAGGTACCCTTTGTCTCGTATTGGAAGGGTTTCTCAGTTTTGCTTATGGTGTATGGATAGGTGCTCTGTACCAAAACATTGCAGACCTTGGAAAGGTGCCTGGATCTGATGTACAAAATAGAAAAAAACCTAATTCTTAACCCTCACTGAAATGGATTTAACCACATTTGCAGTAGAATGGATTCCGATGTAACTAACCTCCAGCGAAGACAGCAGTAAGTATTAGAAGTCAGTTGACCTTTTCCACCACTCTCTCCAAAGTTTTTTAGGTATTTCTCACAGGAACTACAGCATGGTGGTGCATCTGCTCCTGGGTGGAGCCAGCTTTACTCCTGCTACACAGCAATGGGACGTGTGTCCCTTTTGCACTACAGGGACAGTGTGGAAAGTAGCACGGGACTGAGGTTGTAGAGAATTTCTGGGAGGAAAAGACCTCATTTTTGTTGGTGGCAAACTTTTCTCTGTTTTAGTCAAGTGCTGCATAGGCCAGATACTGTGTTAACAAGCTCCTGTCTATCAGGGTAGCTTCTCTGAGGCTGTGGATCTTCTAAAATCACTCATTGGCCTCCCACTGCTATTTAGTGATGGCAGCTGAATAAATAACCAGGCAATAAAAGCTCATGGGTGACAGCTGTTTGTTGAATATGTGGAAAAAGCAAAACAGGCTGGCAGGTGAGGGGGCAAGGTAGGCAGGCTTCTTCAGTGCCTTTGCTGCTGTGTGTGCTGTTACAGGGATGCTGGGAGAAGTGGCCAAAAGCAAGTAAAAACATAAAGCAAGCAACTAAGCAAACAAACTGCTGATAGAGTTTGTTTTCGAACTAAGTTTAAACTTGCTCACCCAGCTATTTGAATATTGGATGTGTCAAGGATGTGGATGCTTGAAAGAAGCCTCCCCAGTTCACAGACAACTCTCTTCCTTCAGGTCTTTTTTGCTCGGGCATTTGCTGTTTGTTCTTGTTTTAATGTATAAATTCAGCATTTTGACATTGGCAGTTGATGGTATCGAGGTTTCACTGTAAGTCAGACTAGTAGTGTCAGCAAAAGAGGCCTATGGCAAGCCATTGTCCCAGCAGACAGCAGGCACAGGAGAGACCCAGGGGGCGCTCCCCCCCCACGTCCCGCTGGGGGATGGCACCAAAGTGACTCCTCTCCCAGCCAAGCACAGCACAAAAGAACCGCGTTGCTCCAATTAGAGTTTTTAAGGCTTGAAACGATATTAGTTGGTGTTATAAAACATCAGCTGCCTCAGAGCTATAGCCTCACCTGGTGTGAAATGGTACAGCTCTGTGTACTTAGGAATGGGAGGCCGAACTTTTCTCCTCGCTGGCTCTGTAGCCAAAATGGGCCTTCATGCTCTCAGTGAAATGGCTGAGGCACTTACACCTGCTGGAAAACGGGTCCCTGCAGTTATTTCCTCTTGAGCAGAAAGTTTCTGATGAAAGTTTTCCTCAGTAGTGGGAAGAAGGAAAGGGAGGCTTTTTTAATGCCTCCCAGGTCAGTCTGGTGGCTCACTCACTTATCTGATACATTAACAGAGACACATTTGAGTATTCCCACTGCTCCGTTCAATTCAGGGACAAGAATCCATGCCTTCAATGTCCCTGGCCACTTGAAAAGAACATGATTCTTCTAGAGGGGGCATTTGTCTTTCCTCTTCTGTTTTCCTCCGTGCTTTTTATTTAAAAAAAAAAAAAAAGAAAAGAAATAAGGGAGGGGGAGAGGGAAGTGGTATTTAAGATTAGACTCCTGAACTTGTTGATTCCTTTTGCCTTTTTTTTTTTTCTTTCTTTTAGCAGTAATGGGACTCAAGAACCTGTCTAATACCAATTCAGACACCGGACCTAAAATATGCTTGGTGGCTGGGAACAGGTGATGGGGGCATGCTAAGAGTCTCATTCATCCATAAATTAGTCAAGGCTACCAATAAACTCATGGTGCTGGGAGGTGGAAGTCCTGTTCACCACTCTGGTGTCTGTCCTCCGAAACATCTTGCCCCATGGTTTTGTCTGTTGGGTCATTAGGAATGGTAGGGTGTCGGAAAACATCTGCCTCAGTGTCTAGTCTCCTTAAATATTTGCAAAATGCTGCTAATTTCAGTGCCTAGTTGATAAATCTGTTCCTGTCTTTTGTAATAGATTAAGTTTTTCACATTTTTTCTACATCTTGGCAGAGCTATTGTAGCAGAATAATAATCTAGGCTTGCATTTTTAAATTATAAAAACATGTAGCAGCCTTGGGCACTGTACCTTCTGCCTGGGTGTAATAGGCAGCAGCAAGGACAGGGTTGGATGCAGGGGAGCTATTACAAATACACTGACACAAGGACCCACCAGCACTCCTGGGAAAGATATATTAAACTTTCTGATGTTCAGTGAGATAATCTTCTCTGCACTCACAGATACAATGCAATAAACAGTATTTTAATTAAAGGGAAAATAGGGAAAAAACCTAACCAGAAAGATAAAACGGGGTAACTAATTCCTGGGGAATAATCTCCAGTTCTCTGCATTTCTAGATCCTCTTTTCCTTTGGGGGAAAAATTGTCAAGGCCAGCTATTTTTTTCTCCCTCCCATGGTAACCTTCACTGGCAGTTTATGATTTTAAGTCTTTCCTGGCACCAGGACCTGACTTAAGTTGAGCCAATCTGCCAATGCCACTTATTTCCATCAGCTGCCCTTCTCCTCGTTAGCCATGCTGGCTGTGCCTGCTTTTAGCTGGCTTGTTAACGCTGCCGAGGAGGAGCAGCCCCTGCTGTCCTGTGTTTCTGTAAGTCACAGTAACCTGCATGTAGGTCTGCCCTTTGCAGCCTTCAGCACAGTGGCGAGTTCGACTGTTTCAGTGTCTCCCTTCAGGGACCCACATCTTTGGGTGAGAGAGAGCCTCTTGTGCTCCTGCTTCCCACCAAAGCTATTGTGACTGGAGGGCAAGGAAGATACTTAGTAGCTTGGCTTATTTCACCAGCTTATCACTGCTAATTTCAAGAAATTGCTTCAGTTTTATCACTTCTAAAAAGAGGTGAAAATACACTCCAAATTCTCAAGATGGGAGACTCTGTTAATTAGCAGTGGGGAGGTGTTTCGAGCTCCTCAGCTAGAAAATGGCTGCACATCTGAGACAGCCATTCCCTAATCCTATGTGAGATAAGTTAGTGGGACGGGTTTGTGTGGAGGTATGGATGGTGGGATTTGAGATGTGGGAAACCTTCCAGGCTACTTGATGTCTGTATTGCCTCATTCACAGATGGGCTGAGAAAGTAGCTGGATGTTGGGTTATACGCATGAGAAGTTTTTGAGGCAGTCTAGGAAATAGGGAGCTCTTCTCAACTCCTTTTGCAGTTGAACATAATAAAAAGAACCCCAAACCCCCCAAAACCTAAACCCCCTAATTCTCATATTGCATGGGATGATACATGAATTAGAACTAATCCCTAGATACAGAGGCCAACGTTCCTTAAGGCAGTTACCTCCCAGTGAAAGGTAAACAAGGCCTTAAAGGCATAGCTTGGGCACATGCCACCTGCCCCTCTGCTTGGCTGTCATTTTTCTTTGTCACTGTGCAAAATGGGGCTGAAAAGAGTTATAACTCCCTTCAGAGATGAGGGAGATAACAGCTTGGAAGTTAGGGTGCCCTCTTCTCTTTAAATTGACATTTTTGTTGAGGGGCCCTGCATTTTCTATATATGGGAATATGTGCTCTGCAAATGGGACCATAGCTCATGAAGGGATCATACCCTTCGAGATGCCTGAGCAGGGACTTGGGGTTGTTTCTTGCTTCCAGTCTGTCATATTTTCACCTGATTTTAAAATATGTTTTAAAGGGAATTATTTCTCATTCTTGATGGGGCATCAGGAAGCAAGGCAAGACTTGAACTTATTTTTGTGTCCAAAGACAGACAGGTTTGAAGATAATTTTTTTTGTGTCTGTGTTTTCTTTCATAGGCCTTGCATTGTAAAATCTATGAAAATAAGTAAACAAGGACTAGATCGAAAATGGGTAGTGAGCTACGCCCCTTCACCACCACCAGCTTCCCATGAATATTAATCAGGTGCCATTCTTTGAGTATATATGATTGCTGGTGTAACACACTCAAAATGACACATTTCCCAATAGGCAGGAAGCTAGTTGTCATGTCAACATTAGTGATTTATTTGCATTTATTTGTGACAGCTTTTTATTCCTTTTCTCATTCTGTCACTCAGCAGCAGCAAATTATCCCCTTTTTGGAGGGATAAGAATATCCAGGCAACTGTGTGGGAGAAGATACCGGAGGGAATGAGATTCTAAAAATATGGCTCCTGACCTCTTCTCCTTGTTCTGCTTAATTTTAGTGCTACCTCAAAGAACAAGTGAAGGCTGCTGAGTAATTTGGGTAGCATGGTAGTATATAAGACCCTCTTGATTTCTGAGAATTTGCTTTTGTCAACCACAAAGATGTCTTAGATTCCACACTGAGGAGGTAAATAGCAGCTCCGGACCAAGTGTGTATGTGTCAGTTGATGAAGAACCTTAGTTTATCCTAGCTGAGACTCCGATCTCTCTAGTGCTGCTGGTATTTTACGCTGGGAGAAAGTGCAACTCCGATACTCCAGTGATTTGACACTGTCACTAGATCAGGTATTTTTCACCATATACTTTAATTACCTCCAGATACTCTGAGCTGGCAACAGCAACACTTCCGCTGCATTAGCATCATCAGTGGGACTACGTTTTCATTGCGCCAGACTTATTCAACTGCTGTGAATCAGCCACATAGTCCTTATTAACCTGGTATTCCCAGTGCCTCAACCCAGAACCAGGTCTGCAGCCTTTAAACATGGACCTCCAGTCATGTGACTGGGCATGAATCTTGATTAGATTAAAGCTCGATTGTAGTTCGTGACTTTTATTAGACAATATCTTTTTAAAAATTATTATTCTTCTTATCAGTGCCTCTGACTTGCATTCTATTTGCATTCTTAAGATGGTGGGACAAAGCTATGGAAGGGGAGACTGCCTGTTTGTGAATCTTGTCTTTGAATCCGGGAAGGCAGTTAGCTGAGTGTCGGAGGATTTCAGTCATGCCCCCCAGTGCTTTCCACTGAACCACATTTTGCTGTCACTGGGAAGACACAGACTAAGGACAATAGCAGGTTTCATGGGATGGAGAATCCTATAAGCAGCTTTGTTAGGCTAGTTACTGCCCTTCTAAACTTCCCTTTTATCCTTTTGGGCTCAGTTTGACAAGATCCTTGTTAACAAGTGCAGCTGTGAACTAAAATCACTGCACCGGGCTCATCCCAGCCCTTATAAACTCACTGTTTTCTTCCTTGATGGTCTGTTCTCACCCTTTGTAGAAAAGCGAACAAGTGCATGAATCTAAGAAGGCTGTAGAAGTGCCGCAGTGTAAAAGATATGACCCTTTTATCACTGCAGTCGTCATCTTAGTTGTATTTTCATTTTCTCCCTAATTCGCAGTTTTCAGAAGAGCAGTTGAAAGGCAGAGATGGCATATTTAGATTACATACATCCAGAGACACAGTGCTTTGATTGTTCTGTTTCATGAGATCCTTTCTTAGCCTAAGTGAAATAACGCTTAATCCCCTATAACCCCTGCCATCTTGCAGGAGGTGAGCACATCTCTTCTTGCCACTCTGAGCAACTTTCTGTATGTCTGCCTTTGCCCCTTTGCCTTATGTCTTCTTCCTGTTCTTCTCCCAGTCCTATTCCTTCTCTTAAGCAATGCCAAGGACTGACAAGGCATCCCATTAGTGTGGTGGTCTTCTCATCTTCTCTCTAGACAGAAGCATTTGATGCCTCTTGCGGTGCATATAACAGTTGTTGGGACTCTTCAGCTAGTTATGCTATTTCAAGTCCATGGTGTTTTCATGCCTAGCCTAGGTTGGTTATAAAGACATAGTTTTGTGCCATTTTCACAGCAAAATAAGTAAACTTAATAGTGCTGGTTTGGACTTTTTTTTTTTTTTCCCCTCCTTGTGTGTTACTACCACAATTAACACCAGTCACCAAGGCTAGGGTATTTCAGGGTGAGGATGGGGATATAATTCCCAGCAGGGTAGTGGAATTGATAAATTCTGCCTGGGGGGCTTTTGAAATCTTCTTCCGCTCCATATGGTCTCATCATCAGTTTTCTGATGCATTTATGATTTGTACCCTCCATTTATGGTTTGAACTTCAGTTGCTGGTGGGATATCTGCATAACAGAGAAGGGAATGGTGGGTGTAGAAGTGTGATGAATTCCTGACTCCAGAGAGCAGTTACAGTTTTAAAGGACGGAGGTAAATCATGCAATAATGTCTAGCTAGTTGGAGAAGAGGTTAAGACTTCCCTTCAGAGACCTTCTTTCGAGCTGCTGGTGACGTTTTCTGACAACAGGCTCCTGTCTGAGCATTTCTCATGTGTGCATATTCTCCCATTACAGACACCCACTATTTGACCTGTCGGATCCAGGAGTGCTCGGAGACCAAAAGGAGTGGGCCATTTTCGCGCTCCATTGACATCAGCTCCCTTGTTGTTCAGGATGAATATATCTTCATCCAGGTATGTTGGCTTGATGCAAATGTGACATGAATTCTGCCTGTGAGAGTTATTTGTTCTGTGCAAGAGAGGAGGCATATTCTTAGGACAAGTACATGGGACCGCAAGTCATGAGAGCTGGGAGTCTGTATCTGCCTGCTATAAATTGGCGGTGCAGTCTGGGATAAAACAGTTGGTATCTCTGCTCATCAGATGGTGAATCTGATATATTTTGGAAGTTCATTCATTGACGAACGTAAGGGTCCATGGGTTTCACAGGAGCTCTAACTTGCTATTGTTGTGGCTACTTGGAAAATACAAGTGATGAATTGGAGAGAACAGAGAAGAACAAAGGAAAGGTGCGAGTGATCATTTTAACAAATGGAACGGTTTATGCTGGTTTGACAGTCAGGTAATGCTAATGGAGCGAACAAAGATCTGCAGTAGGAGGTAAAATAGTGAGATTGGAAAAAGATGTTACAAGGCAATTTCAAAGTGGAAGATGGCTGTAAATTTGTCAGCTAGTTGATGATGATTTTGGAGATGAGGAGAAAGTGACAGAAATTGAATTAGAAACTACTTGGTTTTGAGATTTTCTGAGAATACATGGGCTGGATGGAACAAGGCCATCTCTCCACATTTCGTACCTGTGGAAGTGTGAGAATGAATAGTACTCTATGGAAGAACACTTCCTCAAGATGTGCCATTTGGGTGAAAACTGGGAGCCAGGCTGCAGTGATTCCAGGTCGTAGAAAGCTCAGGAGACAAAGTGATTACAGACATGATGGTGTTAACTGCTTGTCACCAATGCTGAAGAGGGGGAAATGAGATGAGATGGAGCTTGGATCCAGGTGGTAGAGGAGAGACATATGCTTCCCTTTTTGAGCAAGACTGTGTTACGTTAAGCTCCTATTTTACTTCCTTGGGGGAATATTTTGCTTGAATATATCCAAGTTATAAGAAAGTTCTGCTCTGTTTACTGTGACATTTTCTTAGAAATGGGAGTTTAAGTAGGAAGGCTGATAATTCTGTGCTGGGATTAGGTGGAGGACTCAATCTCTATGAGCTGGGAGGACTGCAGTATGGAAACTGTGTGTGCTTAAGTAATGTTGGCAGACCTCCTCCTGGGAGTAGGGGATTCTGCTGCTCTGGAGATGGCTGATTGCTATGGGAGCCACAGCTCCCCTCATTCCCCACTGAAACCCAGCCTTCTACCATTTTGGCATCATGGGGGAGACCTGCTGCTAGAAAACACTGAGAACGTAGCTTTTGAAACTTAGTAAGTCACGATTTGACAAGAGGCAATGGCTTTCCAGTCAGTAAATGCTCTGCTCTCCAAGGAACATTTGAGAAAGACACTCTTAATCTGGCATTTTACGTCTGTGTCTGAGAGTATGGTGGAACATCTAATTCTTTAAGGCTAGCATGAGGCCTTACAGAGGTTTCTCATTCCACAGCTCCCACCTGTGATAAACAAGGCTGCTCTGTTTAGAAACTTGGGCTCGCAGTGAGGACATCCGCCTGCTGTGCGTATTCCTCTGCCTCAAATTAGCAGTGAGCGGCTCAAGCTAATAGCTGCTAATTGCTTCAAATTAAAAAAAAAAAGTGTGTGCGTGTGTGTATACAAACACATGCATGTATGTATATATAATACAAGTGCCTTGACTATCCTTTGCAATGGTTTATTATAGCTTAATGGGTCTTTGAAGTGAAAATCATATACCCACACTTTTAAAAAATGTTAAATATACACACTGAACATTTCTGCTGCTTTGAGCAGCAGACTCTCCCTTTCACAGGTTGCCTATCGCTTTCCCTCTTTTTCATATTACAGTTGCAGGATTTCTGACTGCCCAGCAGCCTGTCCTGGGTGGCTGCAGAAGCTGGGCATGGATCGAGTCTGTGCAGTAGTCGAGTAACACGCAGACACTTCACATTCACAGCACACACCTCTCTGAGCTGAAGGTGTGTTAAATCCACCGTGTCCGGCATACGGTCGATGGGCTATGCAGAGTGTTTGCTCAGTACATATGTAGGAGTGCTGATATGTCCTGGATGTATTAGCCTCACAAGCCATGTAATGTAGCTGCCTATTATGGGATGTGTCAGATTGACTGTGTGTGCAATGTCTCATGCATATCATTCTGTCTGGATAATCTTGGACAGAAATATGGGAGCCGGCTCTTTTGAATTTCAAATATTAGACAGAGATGAATAAATAAATATCAAATTAAATGTTAAGAACCTGGTGAGGTTTAGTAGCTGCATAAAGGATGTGTGCATGAGTTCTGATCTGTCTGTGCTGGAACAAATCAGAAGTAATGTCTTGGAGTAGACAGAGGAACTCGTTTCTTTTAACTTTTGTCATGAAAACAATAGATTTTCAGTCTAAACCAGTATCCGTGTTCCTCCAAAGTGAGTGGAGAGATCAAAATATTCAGGGGCAATTTATCTCCTCCTGTTGCACCTATTGCAGGATGAGGTAGGTCTCTGAATATGCCTTTCTCATTAATATTAGAAAGAACTTAAGTATAGCTTAGAGAAGACTCCTAACTTTTTGACAGCTAAAATTAGGGAAGATGAATCCCAGCTATTGATATCAACATTTTAGATTATCTGCATGCAGTTATTTACTAGTGAATATCCATTCTAATCACGTTGATGAACAGGCCTGTAGTATAAGATTCTTGGGAAGCATTAACGTGTGTAACTGTGCACTCAAAGCAAATGTGATGCTATGGTGCATAATGGATAGGGGAAAGAAGAATAGGGGAAATGTTACAGTGCCATTATAAATCAATGATTCCTTATGTGGAATGGTGTTGTGCAGCACTTCTGAAAGGATGTTGCAGAATTGCAGTGCAAAGAAAGAAAATGAGAATGATCCTATACTTGAGAAAAACTTGCCCGTGAAGAGAGTTTGAAAAGACTGGGACTGGTTACCAGGCAAAGGAGATAAATAACATATAACGTGATGAAAAATGTAAAAGGTAATGAAGATGGAAGGAAGAAATAGCTACTAAGAGAGAGTAAGAAGAATTCTTATAAATAAAACAGAAAGGGATCGCTCTGAATTTATTGATTGACTTTCTATTTGATTGATCAAGAGTTATTTAAGGATGCTTAGCACATCACTATGATTAGATAATTCTGCATAAATTGATACATTAAGAGAAAATTCTGCCCTCTCTTGTGAGTATAAGTTTTCATTCAGTTCACAGGATTGCTCTGATGTAGCCAGGAGCCAGTATCACCATCATCTTCTTTCATGGTTAATACTTAAAATTCATACAGCTTGCAAAGCAGGTCATTTATTTGTAAGAAAACCTTGGAATATGTCTGAATTTATTTAGTGTACCGAAAAGGAGCTAATTTGATGAGCAACTTCGCCATTAAGGTCAGTGTCAGTTGTGTTCGATTATACAGCTGTGCACTAGTGGAGCCCATATTTTTTCTACAGCTGTAATATGCCATTCTCTATAGCTGTACCACACAGCATCCTTATTGGTGCCTTTTAGTACTTGCTACTGAGATGGCATCACTTTCTAAACTTAGGTGCAGAGATAACCTGCAAACGCCTATAAGATTTGACTTCCTGAGAATTACTTGAACTGCTATGATATTCTCATGTGCAGAGCCTACATTATAGGACCCAGGGGTCAGGGATACCACGACAGACAGTCTTTTGTTTTATGTATGAATCTAGTGTATTGATATTTTGGAGAATTCTACAGTAAAAATAAATCACAGAGAGAATCCTGGGGAAAATATTTTTCAAGCAAGTCTTATATCAGGGTTTCTAATGGAATCGCTTGGGTTGCTGAAAAGAGTCTAAAATCCTGTTTTGAGGAAATTCTGTTTTGAGTGAGAAAGCATTGTTTGGAGAAAAACTTGTTATTTTCCTATAAGTAAACAAATAACATCAGTGCTACTTAGTTCTTTAGAGACTAAAGAGAAGAGCAGGAATGAACTGTGTATGTTTCCTTGCCAACAGATGAAACCTTTCCACTGAAAATGCAAGAAAGCACCAGCAAATGTCATCACTTACTGCAGGGAGTGAGGAGAGTCTGGGCCATCAGTACAGCGTTGCTTATTTGTGGTGGTATGAGAACTCAAGGGGGTATGAATACGGCAGTGCATTCATTGGAAATCGCCTTTGCTCTGGGAGGACAGTGGTTTTTGCAGAAAGCAACATTCTTGTGGACAGACCTACAGCTGCCATAGGGAGCCAATTATTGCTAAGTTAATGTAGTTGTTCCCAGTTACCCAAAGGTTACGTGCAAGCTATCTGCGGTGCAGTAGCTCAGTGGTTCTGCTGGGTGTCTGGAGTCCCGTGCTGGACCAGACTGGCTTCTGGTGGGGGCTGATGACATTCCCAGTGCACTGGTGCAGACGCGTGTAAGGGCTGTATTTTCACACAGAAGCCTAGGTATCAGGAGAGGGACAATAATCATGATGAAATTCTTCAGAATGTGTGGCATGAAGACTGCTAGCAGTACTGCTGTTGTAGCACTGGTGGCCTAAGGATGTAAGTGAGACAAAGTTTACAGGGAGAGGTAGTATTTTTTATGAGGTTGGAATTGATTGATAAATGGAGTTAGAAAAGGACAGATAAGCTTTTGGGCATACTCACGAGATCCTAAGGGACTTGAGGAAGGATTTGGTCTCTGAAAATTGAAAATTGTCGTCTTTTTTTTTTCCCCAGCTGTAGATGTAGCTCTCATAGAAAAATGTTTTCTCCCCCTATTAGTCTTGTGTTTTCCTTGTGTAAACCCTACAGTGTGTGGCTTTCCTCCCAAAAGGTCGTACCAGTCTAGTTCAGCATCCAGTTAACAGTGTCCCCATTCCTCCCTTGAGCTTCTGTCTCTGTCAGTGCCTGGAGACGCCTTGGGGTAACTTTGGCCTTTTTGATTTGAACTGGCTGTAAGTCAGTGCAGAGATGGGTGGATGCGTGATCAATACCTATCTTGATTGGTTCTTATGTCTTTATTTTTCTTGGGGATAGTGCAGACTCTGCTATCCCAACAGAGTGCAGCTGAAGTTGATCTCAAACGTAGCTCAGAATTTCGGCACGTTCCATGGCAGTGGCAAAGTTACTGGGCGTGGAAGACTCCTCTGAGATTTAGAAGCTGACACCTCGTTTGAATTTGGGTATGATGCCTGTTTTTTCTAGCAGGCCAAACAAATGCTTTTGGAGATGAACGCTCTCAGATCCGCCTTTTGCTGGTCATCTCACCTCATAAGGACAAGAACAATAACTGCAAGTTCTGATTGAAAACTGCTGGCTGTTTGCTTCAGACCCTGCTCCTTTTCCACTTTAAAGGGAAAGGGCTTTACACCATTAACCAGGAAGGCATACTGAAAGACAGTACATTATCACTTTCCCAAGCCTTTAAATAGTGGGAATATGGGTGCCCCTTTTCTACTCCCGTGGCATAATTTACTAAGGTGTTTAACTGCAGGCTGAAATTCATAAGAGGGTCTGGTCTGTCACCTAGCCCTCCTGCCATTTCTCTTCTTGGGAAGCTTTCTTGGCAGCTTTCTATGCCGTTTCATTTGTTCACTCTCCTGGGAACTGCACAGCTCTCTTGAATCCAGGTTCCTTAAGGTCAGGTTGTGCTGGAACATTTGATGGTCCTATGTCCAAAAAGCTAAGCTGCTCTGGTGATTGCCCTTTCTTTTTTGTTGCGGTTATGTGATGAAGGAAGGAAGGAGTGTGAGGGGAGCTGGAAAGAGAGTGAGTGAGTCTTGTCTGTGGTTTATAATCCTCCCCAATGAGATGGGGTCTCTGGCATTGCCATTTAGGAGCAGGGGCTGGTGATTACTCACAGCTTCCACGTGCAGCACTGTGGGAGCAGCTGCAGTTCTTATAGATGGCAGGAATTCTGTGTGGAAAGTGAAAAATTTAAGTCAAAATGCTCTGTGATACTGATCATGTGTCTGGCGCTCTTTCACCCCCTGAAGTAATTTTGCACTTAGAAGACTTTTGCTTAATTCAGTGAGTTGCACAGCAGGGCAGCGTCTCAGCCTGCTCACTAACATGAGTGAGAAGGAGCAAACCCAGAATTTCTCCAGATGTTGTGTGGTGCAGTTAAGTGGGACTCTTACAATACAAGTCCAAATAATTTCTCTGGCTCAGAGGAGCAAACACTTCTGCCAAAATCTGTTGAAGCAATTCAGTTGTCCTGTGCATCAAAAAGTTTCCTTTAAACATACACAGATGTCAGTATTCACCCACAATCACTGATAGCTTCTTATAGAACCTATGGATAATATTGCCTTTTTGGGATGCTTGGAGTCTCATCAGAGTGTGTCCAAAAATTTCAGCTGACATCATTTGATGGAAAACGGCTTTTATAGAAATACCACCCCCACCCCACCCCCTTTTTTTTATCTGAATGGAATTCTGTTTTTATCGAAGTGGATGTGTTTATGGGAACCTTTTTTTTGGGGGGGGCCCACTAAAAAGAAAAATATTTATTATTTATACCCTTAGAACTGGGGTGGAGGGACGTTTCTCTTTGAGGTTTTATAGAGGGGAAAAAAAGTTCCTAATTCTCTAAGCTAAATATGCCTAAGCTTAGCTCAGAGAAGTAGTTTATTACTATTACTGGTTGTAACTGTGGTTGTTTAGAAAAACCTGGAAGTGCTTATGTTTAGTAGGACATGAGCATATGTTTCAAGTTTATTGGGTATTTAAGGCTAGGCTAAATGAGCATATTTGCTGAATCGAAGTCAGTTATCAGGTGAGTGGACTTCAACCAACAGCCACAGCTGAGATTATGCCAATTCATATGGATTCCTGACCTCAGCTATCAAGCTGTCAATTTAATAACTTAAATAAGTTGAAAATTTCCCCAAGAATAAAGGAAATAAAAAGATAATTTATTTTATTTTTTAATTTGAAACTTCTCATCAGTGAAACAAGATAGGAGGGGAGAAATTAAACTTTGATTTCCTGGTCTAGAGCCTTCACTTTATTTTCATAGAAGCTAAATACACCATTTCAAATATAAATTTCTTTCCTCCATTTTTTAACTAGGAGCCAAAGGTCTTAACAGAAATCAATCCATGCAATTTATTTTTAACTTCACCCTGCTTAGCTACGATTGATTTTTATCTTTGCGATCGATGGTAGAGAAAGCGGCTTGGCGGGACAACGGAGCACTCTTCAACTTGTAGGGTTTGGTCTTTGAGTCTTTTATTGAAGAAATCATTAAAAGCTTATTATGAAACTAATAGGATGAAGACGTTTAAATGATGAACATGATTACACCTGTTTTACTGGTGAATAATGCCTGCTACAGCTGATCTCCTCTTGCCCCTATTTAAAATGCTGGACAGCACTCCAGTGGGCGAAATTAATCCATGCAGATGAAAGAAAGTGCATCCCAGGTGCTAGTTAAAATCTCTTTATAGCAAGACTGGCAGTAAGTAGTTAGCTACTCTCCTCTTCACTGCTGGGTGCTTTTCATCCAGTTCTAGCACTGTTTCATCTTTGCTGCGCCAAATATCGGATTCGGAACTTGAACCTAAATATCTGGTGGTAAAAAATTATTAACATGTTCCTTTATTTATTTATCTATACTTATTTTGTTTGTAGAGCTTTTTGTGCTGTACTTTCTTTTATCACTCTCTCCTCTCCACTGGTGTTGTCTGATTTATCAGCAGTGTCTGCAGCTGAAGATGTAAAGGATTACCTTGGTAGACTCATAGGTTTCCTCTGAAATCCTTCAAAAGGGGATTTAACGTGTACAGTTATGCTTCTCTCTTAAATTGGTTTCTGTGTGGGTAATGTGCATTTGCAGCTCTAATGTGGTTTATGTTTTGGTGTAACCGTGCACATTTTCTGCAGGAATTGCTTTTGCAACAATTCCAGTGTCCTATAGCTTGTGCCATTACAGCTCTGAGGGGAGAGGGAAGAGAATGGGGACTGGGCCAATATAATGAATGCTCCTTTGTCTTAGTAAATTTTCACTGATGGGTCTGATGCATAAGTGGCATGTTTTCAAAATCTGCTGAATCTCCCAGGCAGCTTGAGGGTGCTTTGTGCACAGAATCACTAATCTGTATGTCTCTGCATCAGAGAGAGACATATCTGCTCATGCTCAGGTAATAGCATATTTCTTTAATGACTCTGCAGAAGGTGTGCTATTAACGAAAACCACACGGAGATAATTCAGACTAGATGGTACCTCTCACGATGTGATTTATGTTTGGGCAGTGGACAGCCTCAGTACACAGAAATATCTGGAAGATGGTTTGTCCTGGCCATGATGAATAATGAAGAAGGAAGAACATTACACAAGGCTGGTGCAGATGTGTTCTTTCTTATCTTCTGAATCTCTTGTGACTGGCATTGGGGTTAGATTTTGGCGAGGAGGCACAACTTTTCAATCCTTGTGCTGGCAAACTTGTGCAAGGCCTAGGCAGCAGCTGGCTCTGAAGAACACCAAAATACCTTGCTAAAGGTGTGAGTGGAGCAACCTGCCTGCTTAACTTGTCATCACTCCTCCATGCTTTAATCCACAATTTGCTTTAGGAGATTTTATGCCCACAGGAAGGAGAAAGGGTAACCAAGGTTAAAGCAGTGGGGAGGGCTGCCAGGGCAATGCTTTGGAGATGGAGAACACAGATCCAGGATGCTGTTACAGTACTGATATAGTGTTTCTTAACTTTTGACTTTTCCAACTCATTTGATGGTACTGGGACGGAGGAAACTCTACGAACAAAGGAAGTCACCCCAGGAAGAAAGTAGGGGGGGTTATTGGGCATAACATCAAAAGACTTACTGTCAACAAGGAAGTTTAAAATTTGGTTCTGTAATGGACTGAGTCACCATTTACTGTGCTTGAAGTGGGAGGTAAGTTACAGGAACCACAAATGTCTAAACAGCGTGGTCATTGTGGGTTGATCTGTGCTATTAGCAATTCAACATTATCAACTGTATAAAAAGTAGATGATCTGTTCCCATAACTGTGCAGGACAAGCGATAGTTAATGTTGTAAACCACCTGGCTGATAAACTATGTAGAAAAGAGCCCTCTGTTCTCCTTTAGACACTAGCTTAGGAAGCTTCTGCTATCTGCACGCTGTCACTTTTTCTCCACCAAGGCTGTGCCTTTAATATATGGTGTTTCATTGTCAGCCTCTGTGCGTGTTCCTTTAAGCTTTCTGTGAGTTCTTTGAGCAGCAGGAGGCAGGTGCATCTTGCTTAGCCCAGGGTCATTTCAGAGATTTAGTATTTCCATATTTCTTACAGCAATACCTGCCTTACATTGGAAGTTATGGGTCCCGTGTCAGCTAGCCAGGAAGATGAGAAGGAAGCCTGGCACACTGTGGTCCGCAGTTCCTGACATCATCTAGGTTGTCTTTATATTCCAGGACTTCCTAACTCATTCTTCTTGCTTTCCAAACTCTTTTACACATGTGGTTTTTTGGTTAAGCAGAACATCTCTCTAAATAAAAAAAAAAAGAAAGGAAGAAAGAAAAACAGAAAACCAAAAGCTGTACTTAAGAATCATATTAAATCATTGACACAAGAAATGGCTTTGTGTGTTTCTAGGCATGTCACAGAAATTATTGAGATGAATGGAGCCCATGGCAGATTTTCTATAATTCTCTGCATCCTTTTGAAGTATTTGTTCTTGAAACATTTGTATCTTCTCTGTTTGATGAGCTATGTCCCGTTGCAGGTCAGGACGGGGAATGAGCCAACATACTGAAACTTTCAGGGCTTTTAAAGAGAAACTTCTCATGTTTCTCTTAAGTGTCAGGTGATGTGAGACCAGAATTTTGTCTTGTTACAAAATGTGGAAGTATTAAGAAAAGTAGTAGATCACGAGTGGAGGGAGGAAGAAAGAACACAGGTTAGGAAAGACAGATGTGTTTAATGACAAACACATTTGTCCAAAGGAATCATTTCCACTGGCCAGAAGCCCAATTAAACACATAAAATAGAAATCCAGAAAAACAGATTAACGAGCCGGTCATTAGCAAAGCCGGAGGAAAAAGACAAACCCAGCTAATTCTGTACTGAGCATGACAGATGAGCTCACAGCAAATAATTGGGTGACATTCATCAAATGTGAATGAAAAGGAGGCATTAGAGGGCAAAACACTATCATAATCTCTGGGATTTACAGTGTTGGAGAGTTCTCTTATAGGAAAAGGAAAAGTTCATCAAAATAAATTAAGTTGGGCCTTCCAAAATTCATTCTCTACCACAGTGCTTGCCAAAACTTTATTGAAGGCCTGATCATTTTTTGGAACTGCTATAACCATGCATGTAAATCATGCAAAGATGAGGTCCTGGCTGGGAAAAGCTCCACATAACTCCTGCCAGCAGAATTGTGGGTGGCTTCATACTAACTGGCTCAGAGAGACCACAGACAACAAAGATTTCTATATCTAAACCTTTGTCAAGGTGACCTAGTCCAGGTAGAGAACTGAAAGGGAGTTTAGCTAATGCATAGTGAACTTGAACAGTGTTCGAAACCTACATTTCTGCCTTAAAAAACAAGCAAGCAGATAAACAAAAAATCCAAAGCAACAAAAAAAACCACCCAGGTACCAGTTTGCAGTGGCATAAAAGCCAAAAAACTATGTAAAATCTTTTGAGTTTGTCAGAATTGGAGTAGATCCTGTCTTGGCACAGAGGGGGGAATTTAATCACCCCTTGATATTTCTGTCACTCTCTTCTCTTGTTATTAACTTGAAGATTGTTGGACTGTTCCCAATGTTAATTAGTCATCACAGCATTTAGAAATTATGTAAATATTCATGTCTGCATCTTCAAGATGAGTCGATGACCATGTCTGAGCCTGTCAGAAGAGGTGCATATTGAACCCAGGGTCTTTACCAAGTAGTGACTGCACACATTCAGTCCTATCTGGGCTCCTCTACAAATAGTGATCTGGTGCTGAAATTGGGAGTGGTGTAAAATGAGTTCAAGTGGCAGAGTTATGTTATTTGAGAATTTGGATCTTCCACAAGAGGTCAGAAATATCACCAAGAGAAGAGGGTATATTTAAATATTCCCTGTGATGTTTAGGTAATATGACCTAGAAGTGTGGAATCTTTTGGGCAATGCTTGTCTCAGTGTAGAAGCCTGTCCTATTTCTAAGTCTTCCTTTATTTCCAGTTCTTCAAACTGTCTATAGAAAAGCCTTATCCTGAGTTGATTAGATATCAAATTTCATGACCAGTAATATCATGTCCTTTGAATGACTAGCTTCTCTAGGGAATAAAGCCACTATCTAAAGGTGATATCATTACTGAGACTATAATTGATGCTATAGCAATATTCCATGTAAGCTCATTCTGAAATATCACTGTCAGATCAAAGGGAGTGTATCTAGAAGAGAATATAGGACCTTTCTGTTAGCTTTATTGGAAACTTAAGAAGCCGACAAATGACATTCCATATAATAGAGAAGTGCTTTGTGTATTGTTTTATCTTAAAACCTGGAAGACTGCCAAAACAGCAGAAGATAGGAAATTCACTGATGTAAGCCTTGTTGTAGCCAGGCCTGAAATGGTGCCAGAAAGAACACCCACAGCAAGAGTAAGTGACTAGTGACAGGTTTAAAATCCCATATTTTACAAATTATCAGGGCTAGATCTTATTGATGCATGACATTTATGTGTAGCCTTTACAGCTCGATCGGTCCATAAAACCACAGATTTGGATGTCTGTCGGTTCTCCCAGCATCCTCTTCCAGAGACAGTATGATTTCAGAGAAACCAGTTTTATAGTGACAAGGAGCATCTAAGAACTTAGCTCCAGCTTTCCAAGAGCGCGCTCATTGCATTTACTGTTTGCATTAAACAGTGCTAGTGTGGATCTCTCCTGTTAGTCACTGTAAAAGGTTGTTGGAAGACAACCCCAAGTGACTTATAGTGCAAACAGACAAGGCGGAGAAGCAGCAGAGAAAAAAAAGAGGTATAATTTCATTCTTATGGGAGAGGAACAGAAGCACAGAGAATTTAAATTACTTGCCCAAGGTAGTTGTGCTGGAACCATGTGATGGAACCAGATCATCTTCTTTCTTCCACTCAAGACCTTAAACTTCTCCATTTTTCCTCAGATGTTAAAATCATGCTGGATTTGAAGCACAAGAGACAAAATGGAAAGTTCGATAGTACAGCTTAAATAATGCTCCAAGTCTTTCAAGTTTGGGATTTCTTTGGAGTCGTACGCATGCTTTTAGGGACAGCTGTGCAGGTCATAGAAAAGATATCTGAAAGAAAGGTTGTCAGATCCTCTTAGAGGTGTCAGCATGGCTGTCATACTGACAGGGTCATCATTCACTTTCTTTGGTGTTTCCACAGGTGACAGCTGGTGGAAGAGCAAACTACTATGTGTCGTACAGACGGGAGCCTTTTGCACAGATTAAATTGCCCAAATACTCTCTTCCTAAGGTAAGTGAACCATTTATGAACACAGACATGTAATATCTCGAATAGCACAGCCTACCCAGTGGTGGAGCACCTCGATGGGGTTCCTCTCTGGGGAGGTCCAGTGTTACTTGAATGATCTTTCTTAAATGCAGATTTAGCATCTTTACCTCTCCCTGCCTTTGATTAGTGAGAATTTCAGGGAAAGGAGTTTCTTTTTTCCGCTGTAAAGAGCGAATGAGAGTGAACAGGTACCTCAGAAAACAGAGCTCAAACCAACTTCTCCTTGACCAATCTTCTATGAACTTTCCCCAGTCCTATATTCTCTCTTAATGATTTCTTTGTAAACCTGAGCGCGACACTGAGGGTCCTGGAGAATGGTTAGTATGGTGAGCATTACTGCAATCTCCATACAATAAGAGGAGCACAGGGTATAGCAACTCCACTGTCCCCATCTTATGGCTGGACATTGCCAAGAAATCATGGAGGTGGAGTTGGCTCCCTAAAAGTTGTGCCTTATCGATGCTTTGGACACAGAGAACCCCTGTGTGGTGCTGTTTAGGAGATGACCGAGATGGCCTAAGATTAACACTGATTGACAATGCTCTGAGTTAGTTAGCTCTGAGTTATAAGAAGTTAGTACTTCTTATACAACAGTGCCTGGATTTACCTTCTTAGGCCTTAGCTTTCTGTCAGATCAAATGGTGCAAGCCTCAGCAAGGAGAATATGTCCCTGGAATTATCATAGAATCATAGAATTGCCTAGGTTGGAAGGGACCTTTCAGATCATCTAGTCCAACCACCAAATTATACTCAAATTCCATAGTGTAGTCTTTGCTTGGGATTGCATAGAACAGAAGGGACCAATCTTTCCAGTGCCTTGGCTGGGTACAAGTTTCTGGGTAGCCCAATGGGTAGCTGAGACCACTGCTGCTCTTTGAAGCCTCAGAATGGCTGTTGAGGCTACTGTCGTAGAGGGATCATAATCAACAGTAATGGCCTTCCCCTTCCTTACACAAGTGAAAATTTTGGTGGGATAACTGTAAGATGGTTGGCTAGATTTGCTTTGTGGGCTGGATCTACAGTTCTGATTGCCTATGGGGTATCTGCAGTCTAGCAGATATGACATATTTACTTTGCCTTGTACCTGGAAACTTAATAGTTGTGAGAAATTTGCATCTCGAACTCCCAATGTTGCGCCTCAACTTTTTCCCATTTGGGTTGATCCACAGCGTATTGACACCCGCATAGCACAGTTGTAGTTTCTTTTGTTTGTCATTCCATGGTGGTGGTGTGGGTGTCAGAATGTCTGACCAGACACCAACTTTTGGAAACCCTGCTGCCATTTTTCAGGAGAAAAACATTATTTATGCTCTCACCTTATGGATTGGCTTTGAAAGCTACCCCTCATTAAAAAGACAAGTGGACAGAGAGAACGATTGCCCTGTGATTGTCCTGCTTTATTGATTGATACTGTCACAGATTGCTGGCCTGTTATAGGACAGATTTGTTGGTGACCCTGTTTTGAAATTGGTGCACAGTATAAAATCAGGGATACTTTTGTCATTTAAAAACCAAAAGTAGTTTTAAGCTAGGTGTCATGGCAGTCTTCTGGCCATGTAAAGAAAGCTTGTTTGTGCTGCCTTTTGTCCCTAGAACATTTTTGCTGTAGAGTAATAACTATCCTGTCAGCTGTAGATTAATGAACTCTGATGGATTTGTACATATGTGAGGCTGGCAATAGGGTAATGCAATATTTTCACTGCAACTGGTCAAAACAGATTGAAGTCATTGGGTGTTTTGCTTTATTTTCACACTGCTGGAATAGATTTGCTATGTACTTAATCTTTAAGGAATTAGAGCTGTTGGGCAAGAACAAACTTCCTGATTTAGTCTTCCTTCACTGAGGGAAAAGGCAAATGTCCCACTGATTGCACTCACTGGGACAGAATTAGGCTCTCAAATGCTATTTCTCCCCATTCTATGCTGATAGGCTATGTTAGGTCTATTAGAAATACCCCCATCTAATCAACACTAACTTTTCATCTAGATACCTCACACAGAAGATTAAGTTGCCTGCTAGGCAGGATGGAGATATTGAGCTGATCTTCCTCTAGATATTCTTCCCAAAAATCAGGTCACTCCGTCCTTTGGGAGACTTCCAGAATTATGGTTTCTTGATGCGGAAACAATGCAAGAAATTAATCAAGACTCCTTGGCACCCTGGGGAAATTTTAAATAGATACAAATAGATAAATGAAGTCCCACATAACCACAGCGATTTTGCTTCTAGCTGAACCAGTGTTAGTTTGTTCAACAATGGATGCAAGGATGAAGTGCTTCAGTACTCATCACTACCCTGGAAATCATTTCCATTAATGTGCTTTAAAAGAATACTGAGAAAATGCACTGTCAAATCTCTTTGATATTAAAACTAAATAGGGAAACCCTGTTGGACCTTCATATCTTGGTCGGCAGCAGGAATCCAACAAAGGTTAGTGGGTGGATTTTTTGATAGCCTGTATATAGTGGGATAATAGATGTCAGACAAACTCTCAATAGAAAAATATGTTAATAAAAATCACTACCAGCATTACCTCAAACTGATCCTTATACCTCAGCTTCAAATAAATATGAACTCCCAGTTTTTTTGAAACTGCTTCTTTATCAGATGGAAGCACAAGACCATTAGTTCAGCATGTGGGTGGAAATTGTCAGTGCTTTTAGCCTGGTGCTACACCATGCTTAGTGACTGTGAGGACTCTAGGCCCCAAGGTTGTGAATCTCCCATGAGTAATAAAACTGACTTTCAAATTTATAAATAAAAAATGAATCTGGATGAAATTCCTTGAAGCTACCAAAAATGAAGAAAGCAAAACCCCTTTGCCCAGCTGCTGATCATTAAAAAAAATGAAATGCAGAAAAGTCACAATGATGGTAATTTATTGGCTTGCTGTAACAGAAAATTGTTTAACATACCTATAATTCATGCTCCATCTCCATTCTTTCATAAGTCATGGTAATTACTACATGTCCCAAAGGGCAGAGAAATACAGAGATCCTCAGTAATAGGCCTTTTGTCTTCTTTTAACAGGACATGCATATTATCAGCACAGATGAGAATCAGGTGTTTGCAGCTGTTCAAGAGTGGAACCAGAACGATACGTACAACCTGTATATCTCGGACACCCGAGGGGTGTACTTCACCCTGGCCTTGGAAAACGTGAAAAGCAGTCGAGGACTGGAGGGGAATATCATCATTGACCTTTATGAGGTATGTAGTAAAGGTCACCCTACAAAGAACAGCAACTGCTTGCTAGTTCAAGTGAGTGTAAATCTCTTACCAGCCTTCCGGGATCTTCATTTGTTTTGGAACCAGCCTAGAGGCATTTGCTGGATTTGATGCTGAGCCGACTCATGTGGGAATGAATACATGCGGTGAGTTCTGCTATAGGTGTGACAGCTGGTTGCTTTGAAGTCAATGACTGGTTAGCTATGTGGCATTCCAAAAGGGAAAACCGTTATCCCTCTCATCCCGATGTGGACATCTAGGGAAAGATTCAAAATACTTTTTTTCCCCTTGAACAGCTAGAGACACCTGCTCGCAGTTAGGGAATATGGATTCCACCTTTGTGACTCTAAGCAGTTTATGAATTATAAACAAAAGTTTATAGGTGCCATTTGCCCAGAGATAATGGCTGGATAACTTCTACCCTGAATCATCTTCCATTCTCATTCTTCTGCCAGGCCTTTCAGCCTTGACCAACAGCAGTCCATTCAGAGCAGTTGTTCCAGTTCCTGATTTCTTCAGACCATTCTATTTTGGTGTGTCATAACTTGTTGGATGGAAGATCTGCTGAGGTTCATGGCTCAGTGCTTTGCCAGCAACAAACAACTAATTGGTAATGCTAACAAAAAATGGTTGCAGGCTGACTTGGGAAAGTTCTGCTGTTACACGGAGAAATGTGTTTTCAGTTACATGTAGAAGTTAGGATTATGCATGTGTTTATTTCAGCCAGAATAATGCCCATTTAACAACTCCATCATTTTTTTTTATAAAAATGCAGGTAATTTAAGGCAATGAGAGAAAACTCAAAAATAATGCATGGAGCAATATAAAGGACAGGCTTTAGAATTTATTTTCACCTAGTTAAAAACAATTTCTTGCCTCTGAAAAAAGATGTATTTCTTTGTCGTGATGAACCAGCTAAAATAAACATGCATCGTGTCCCATTGCTTGGCAAGCTCTGTATTCTCAAGCTGTGTGTCACAGACTCTTTACTTTTAAATGCTGAGAGAGCTTTCCCAGACTCGTTCAAAGGGCAGTGTCACTCGGGGCTTTAGAGTAGAAGGATTTGCACCCTGGCTGTTGCCACAAAGTTGCAGATTTGCAGCAAGTTCCTTCTTCCCGTCTCACTTTCACAGCTGTGCCACAGGGGGCAGACTCAACAAAAAATCTTCTTGGGGAAATTTTGACAGGACCATATTTTGTTGGAATGGGTTCTGCTGACAGAAGTCAAAACATTTGGAACAACTGGGTTGATTTTGACAGAATTTGGGAGTGGAAGGGAAGAGAAGAAATCAAGTTTGCAACACGTCAGTGTTTCAGCATATTCAGGATTTCCATCTTTTGTGTATAACTAAAAAAAAAGACCAACACAAAAAGATAGAATGATAGAATTATAGAATTGCCTAAGTTGAAAGGGACCTTTCAGATCATCTAGTCCAACCATCAACCTAACTCTGACAAAAACCATCACACTGCTTCTGGTGTGACCTGCTGTCTCCCATGTTACGGTAATCTGGGGAGGGAGTGGGGCAGACCACATCCCTGGGCTCACAGAGCTCATGTGTGACACAGTGCAGGCTGTACCTTCAAGCCCATCATCAGCCTGTCTGCAAGCACCCAAGGAAATCCAGATGTGGGCTGTTTCCTAGGGATTTGCGCTGTGAACATCCTTGTCTTTTTCTTCCAGAGAGAGACTCCGTGAGGCCTTTCAGCTGAGCAGGCATCATTAAAATGTACTTGTAATGCCATTCACAGCCTTCTAAGGCTGGACTGAGATGGCTTTACTGCTTATTCAGAGACCTTCCACTCCTAAGAGTGCTCAGATGGGCCTTACTTTTGGCCTGTTCTTCCAATGTATTTTTTCATCTCTCTCCATTTTTCCTAGGTAGCAGGGATCAAAGGCATATTCCTGGCTAACAGGAAGATAGATGACCAAATCAAGACTTTCATTACCTACAACAAGGGCAGAGACTGGCGTTTGCTGCAGGCTCCGGACACTGATCTAAGAGGGGATCCTGTAGTTTGCCAGATGGTGAGTTGCAGACCCTTTCCAAAACACAGTTGTCTCCTTTAGAGCTGGTTATTTTAGTCACTGGGTTAACAAAACATCCAGTGCAACTGGGCAGGAAGGATTCTTGCCAGACAGAGAACTGCAGAGTCCAGGTGCTCCAAGATGGGGCAGAGTTTATAGATGAGAATTTCGTGTTGGGCTTCCTGCTATTCATCAGTGTTCAGTGAATAGCCATTTTACAGTAGGCTCTAGTCCCTGTGTTTCAAAGGGGTGGTATTTCTCTGAAGTTTCACTGGGTAATCTGTGGTTTCTCTGGACCTGCAGAGTGTTAATTGAATTAAGTAGATTTCTTTTTCTATAGCTTCATAGAGTTTTAAGGGAAAATTCATCTTTCTTGACCTCTTTTATGGAACTTAAGTCAGAATAAGAAAGTTTCTGGGGGAAAAGTGCTCTAGATCAGATTGTTGGTAAAAACAAATGCAAACATACTTGTGTGTAATGCAGCATTCCTGCTTCTCTTGCTCTCAGCTACTTTTACAGTGCTTATTCAGAAAATGAACATATGCTGCTATTTGTAACAGTGCTAAGAGCAGAGGGGTCATTTTCAGAAGGATCAGAGCATCTGTGTGCAGTTGCCAAGGGTTCTTCTGATATTTAACTTGTGTATTAAAGCTTCTGCCTTTTTGTTTGTTTCCTGTCAACAGCCCTTTTGCTCATTGCACTTACATCTGCAACTCTCAGCAAATCCATACACTTCAGGAAGCATTTCCAGCAAAGAGACAGCTCCTGGGCTGCTGGTGGCAACAGGTAAAAACATAAGTGCTCCTCACCACTCACCCACGCCTCACTGGGAGCTTGAGAGTGTATGAGATGTTTCCTGTTGATGTGAAAGCTTTCAGCTCGGTTTCAGCAAGTGCTAAGCTAATTCACATTAATTCCCATTTGCTGTGGGCGAGGAGAAGATATGTGGCCCCTGGCTTCAAAAAAGATAATGCCTGTCAGGTATTTGTTGCTCTGCCCACAGCTGCAAGGGGTTATTACCAGCTGGCGTTACTAAGCCCTCTCACTTGACATCATTACAACCATTGATATAAGTGTCTACTCATTTTCTTGAGTTACCATGAATGAGAATAGGGCTTATAATCATGGCTACACTCCTGAGAGGTATCAATACATTCCACCGTTGAGTAGCAAGCACAGAGTTGTCACAAAGCCTGCTGGGTGAAGCCCAGGCTTCAGGAGTGCCTGTCTTGTGCATGGAACCTACTTTCAACACTGTGTTTGCTCCAAGACTAGCAGCACTTCATCAACATGGGTCATTGTTGTTGTGGGGTTTTCTGCAAAATAATGCTTTGACAGGTCACAATGTTTTAATGGCTACAACCTGCTACAGGGCTTCACCGTGGCAATGGCTGACCCACTGCAATTAATCTGATGACAATTACAGACCCTGTGGGCACACAGCCTGCAGCCTGATCAGGATGGATGGGGCTACCAACCGCACCCAGCACTCCCACAGGTCTCTGGGAGCTGCTGGGCTAACAAAGTGCTTTTGGAATGGCTGGTGCTATTGAAAGCTGGCCTCTGAAAGTATGTAGGCTGTCCTGCCTTTTCACAGGGAGGCTCCTACATGTGCTCAAATACATCCAAATAGCTTAACCATTCTTTCTAAGGCTCATTTTATCTCCTTTGTCTTGTTCAGCCTAGCAGTGGCTTGTGAGTGTGTCATGTTAGCATATTGCCTGTATGAATTTACGCTGTTTCTTCCAGTCCTTTCCTTTCTCATGTCCTTCTGTGCTTCCATGTGTTTGCCAGACTAAGCCAGAACCTGAGAGACAGGTTCCCTTCATTACATTTTTATCTCAGCAAGAGAAAAGCCATGCGACTTCCAGTTCACTGATCTAGGCCAAACGGGGTGAGATAATTTAGTTTAAACCACCAGATCTTCCTATGCATAGCCAAGTGAAGTCATCACTCCTGGCAGGCCACGCTTGCTAGATGGACACTTTGGAGCAAGCCCTACTCATGATGCTCTGTGCTGTGATCGCAGAGCCTTTTTTTTTTTTTTTACCTTTTAGGAAGCAAATAGAGGCAGCAGGACAGTGAGATTCTAGGCATTGATCTAAATTCGTAGTAAATGAGGTTCTTTCCAAGCTGACAGTGCATGGTATGTATGCTTTCCCAGTCTAACAATTAACCTTTAAAAGGCAGAATATAATTTCTGCCTTACTGCTTCGTACAATAAAAGCTTAACCTTTGGGGAATATACACATCTGTTACCACTAACCAGTTTCACAACAACAGGAACATCTCACCGTGTTGGCAAATGTGTTCCAGGATAAGCATCACAATTTATTCTCACAGGCATTGGCTGCTCCAGCTTCCTGTGTCTTACTCTTTGATTTACAGTGGCACATTTCCAGCAATGATGGGAAACTCGGACTCTTCATGTGAGGACAGAGGTTAGATTCTTGCAAAGGGAAGAATTATGTTTTAGTATCTAATTGCACAGCTGCTAAATCCTCTTGACTTGTTTGGGAATTAGTTATGTTTGGTGGGATTTGAATACACATAGGTGAAAGAAACTAGATGGAGAGAATGAAGAAAATAATGAAACAGGTTTGCACAGAAAAGCAGACAGACAGAAGTGATAGCAGCAGAATCTCACCCTTTTACTCTCTTTCCTTGCCACAATATGAAAATCCCTGTTTGGAAAGTCAGTTTTCTAGTTTTGATATTTAAAATATGATGATACAAAACTTACACCTCTGCCTTTAAGTCAGTGTCTAATTCTTGAGGACTTCCACTCGTGATAAGACACTGGGCTAAGCAGACTTTGGGACTGACACGGTAGATTTTTGATTGTGAACCTGGTTGTCCCTATAGAATGTCCTTCTACATGGTTGCCCACAGCAGGTTTTTCACATACCTTCATGTAAAGCTCTTGGTCATTCTTGCTGGTGTCAGGGAAGAGGATTAGGTAGATGGACAGTGTGACATTTCGTACATCCTGAACGCTTCCTTGAGTTGTCCTGCCTCCCTGAGCCAGGAATTTTATTTTTTTGAAAGAGCATTGTCACAACAAAGTGGCTAGTTGGGATGGTGACAGGAGTGGAAAAAAAACCAGCCTGCATCTGGGTTTTAAATTCTCATTTTACAGCATTAAATGTCAGTAATTCAATTAACATTTTCATTAGTGTGGTTTTATTATGCTCTTGATGCTATAGATGTGTAAGATTGCCACCCCTCCCTTTGCTATTTTTGAAGAAAAATTATTAGTTCTCCCGTTCTTGCATGGAAATTACACCTGCTTTTAAAACAGTCTCATTCGGAAGGTATAAGATTGGCTCCCTGGGTAAAGGATTCATGGACTTTGAATAAAGAGGTCACGGGTTTGACCACCCATGTGGCTGTGGGCCATTATCATTGGGAGGCCTTCCGATGGAGTATCTGTCAGTGTTACATCCACCTGCTTCTTACGGGAAAGATGTTTGTACCACCAGAATCCTACCCAGCACCGATTGAAGGTACCGTTGACAGACCAGCAGAAAAAACAGTTCCTGGGTGACTGTGGTAGCTTTTCCCTGAGCCACTGGGTGCTTTGGGAAATGGGGAGGTGAGAACAAATTAATTTAGAACAGACCTACATTGTTCAGTAAGCCTGGTGCTTGTGGAAATATTAACTCTGGAAGAAGCAGCAAGATGCTGATTCAGGGCAGTGTGGGGAATAAGCTAATAAGGTCTATTCAGAGCATATGCATGTTTTTCAGATACTGGGCATCTCTTTCTTGCAACTATTGGAAGATGCTCAGAGGCTCCAGAGGGCTGGGGATTTAGTCCAAGTTCCTTATTTACTCTGTAAATCTTGAGATTTATTACTGTAAGATTTGAGGTTCTCTCTGCTGTCTCAGATGAGGGACCTTGGAAAAAACACTGTTTCAAGCTCTGAGGTAGTGTCTCCAAATGGTATTCTGCTGTGCTGTCTCTATATATGGTTCAGGTCAATGTTTGAGCTTTTCTTCACGTTGCTTTCATGTGTGGCATATCCATTCCTTAATGCATGGTGAAGGCAGAGTAGTTTACCCTGTAAGGCTGTCAGCAGAACAGTTTCCAACATAATGGAAATTACAAGATTAAAAGTAAGAACCGTACCAAGTAACCAGTAAGTTTAAACTCACAATTTGAGACAGCTAGGCCAATGAGAACAATCAACGTTGTCTAGAATGCTGCTTAGCCTGGTCTCCACCTTTCTGCTGTAAAGTCATTTGGCCAGCCTTAATTCCCTGAACTGTTTCTGCCCTCAGGTGAGGTTCATACCTAAACAGACAAGATTTCCTTCAAATGGAACTTATATTTCATTACATCACAGTCCTCATTAATTGCAAATGGTTAGGAAACCTAGGAAGAAGCTTTGCTTATTTGACTGCAGGTTCTGAGATCAGTTACATGTTTGAGCATTTTGACAGAATCTTGAGTAAACTTTCTAGCCTTCACGGGCTTCGGTGGGGCCTGGGTTTCACCTTGAAACTCAGCCATGTAACTGCCCTTTGGGTGCTTTCCTTTACACAAGAAGTAGAGACAGATGTAGTTGCCTTACCCTTGGCAAAGACTGGCAGATCCAGAGATGCAGCTCACCAACCAGAACACGAAGACTACAAGTTCAGAGAAAAATGTGTATGGAATGAAATATCTGGTAGCCAGGGACAGTGGCCGCTATTCTGCTGCCATTTGGATGATTTGTATGCACCAAATGGGCATGGGGTTTCATACACAGATTTTCGAGTAAGTAGGACCTTGCCTAGAATAAACCCGCCTTTAGTGGCTTGCAATTGTGGGCAATGCTATCTGTTGGGAAAATAAGCTGAGAATACTGTTTCTCCCCAGTGTGAATTTTCAAATAGCACAGCTGTTGTAAATGAATCTCGCCACCTGACCATGCTGTTGTTTTTAGGTAAGAATAGAATCAAGAACAGAAAAAAAAACACTGGTCAGGCCAAGTAATCTTGGTTTCTTGGAGAAATGCAGTTCTGTGTTCATCCAAGAATGTCTGACACTCGCTTGTGTTGCAGGCAATATTGGCTCTGAGCTTTCCTACACTGATGTTGGCGTGTTCATCTCTTCTGATGGTGGAAATTCCTGGAGGCAGGTATGTTTTGCAGAGCGAACGAAAGCATAGAGCCTTTTGCTGTTCTTCTTCTGAATCTTCCCTTCCCAGTGAGGTGGAGCACTCATGCAGTACCTAATTTGTTTGCAGATCTTCGAGGAGGAATACAATGTGTGGTTTCTGGACTGGGGAGGGGCGCTAGTGGCCATGAAGCACACATCAGTGCCCATCCGGCACATGTGGTAAGGAACTTGTTACTTTGAGAAGGTTTCCTGACCGGGAAAAGCTGACAGTTGTGCTAATATCTCTTGTCTGATCTGGTCAACATTTGCCAGTGTCTACAAAATGAACAAATGAGATCATTCTTATCTGTGTTTTACCATGGTTTTGGTTTTGTTGATTAATATTAATGATTATTGTACCATCTTATAAATATAATGGCTATATACATAATCACGCACATATATGAATTACTATAATAAGTAATAGTAAGTAATTAATTATAAGTAAATAATTATAATAATTAAATAAATTAAGTAAAAACAAGGAAATTGATTATAATAAGTAAAAAAAGTAATTCATTACTGCACTAGTAATGTACTGAGATTTCAGGTGGAGTTTCTTTCCTACAGACACATATATACTGAATAATAAGTCATCCTTTGTGCTTCAGGTATTTCCAAGAGGATGTGTCCCTCACTTCTGCTTTTTGTTTACCGAATTTAGTATTAAACTGGGCAGGCAGATAAAGGGAGGGGGAGGAGAGGGCAGTAGGTGTTGATAAGGGCAATAGAGATAAGTTGCTAACGTTGCTGTTTCCTATAGGATTCCACTATCAATTTCCAGAGATACAGTGGTGCCAGCTGCGTAGAGTTGTAGGTGAAATAGGGCAAAATGATTTCTCAGTTGAAGATACTGTTTTGCTATAAATGGGCTATAACAGTCTAAGCATTAAAGATACTGCTCAAAATTATCCTCTTAGCCTTTGTCCCTCTCACTCCTTCACCAGCTAAGCATTGGAGAGAGGCATTCTGTAATTCAGAACTAAACTTGTTTACAGAAAATGTGTGTATTATCGTCACCTTCAGTCTCTGGTCTTGAGTGAAAGAGGGGCATAGCTAATGAACTGACCTACCTAGCTTCTAATGTTGTTTAGAAGTGAATTAGTTGGAAATAACTTTCAGAGACAAGATTTGTGTTCCTGTCTGCAAGATTGAGTCGTCTTTCAGCTTGATGGTGCTAAGCACGTGTCTATCTCATGCTCTTCATGCAGAACAGGAAATGTGGCCTTCAGTCAAATAGAAAAAGAAAGCAACTGTGTTTGGCAGCAGTGCTGAGGTGTTAAGGTCTCCTCTACCTGAGTCATTATTGTACAAAATCCTTCAGTTAAATTACAGTCATTCAGAAACTGGAGACCTCAAGACAGGCTGTCTTTACCCATCACAAGCTAATGTTCCAGAGGTGTACCTTAAGAACTTTAATGGCTACTTTTTCAATATGAAAAGCTTCCTGGACTTTATATTCCTGACCTGACAAATAACTCTGGGATGACTGCAACATAGGTTTCTATTAAAGTTTGAGTATGTTGCATTTGAGCACATTTCTTTCTTCTAAAAGAAATGACTGCTTTAGTTTTGGTGTGATAGTGGATTGTTAATCACAGGATGTATTAGTTTGTATTCCTACGGCTTTGTAATTTTTCTAGGATAGGGGAACCAAGTGTTCTCTAAGATGTCTCTGCCTCCGTGAGGGATTACAGGCAAGTCATTATATGCAAAACGAGGGTTGTGATCTTTGTCTTTAGTGTTCAGGAAACGGGTTGTTTGTTTTATCATAACCACGCTTGTCACAGTCATAACTTAATATACATAGCCTTACTGAGTCAGGGCCAGGGATTAGTCTAGGCCAGCATCCTCTTGCCAAGAGCCTCCATAACTGGACAATACAGAGGAGAGTAGTAACAGGGCAGATCCATAATGATGCTTCCAGCAGACTCCACCTTTCTGTCTGTGGTTAGAATGTGGTGTTGTGTGACTAGAAACATTTGCCTCTGATAGGTAACTCAGTAGTCATGACTATACATGAAGTGCCCTCAGGAAAGAGGACATCAAAACCATTTTGAAGTCTTTAGACCAAATCGAGTATGAGCCAAGGGCAGGAGAAGTGTGTGTTAGCCGAGGGTAGGTGTGACCAGCAGTAGGTACATCAGCTGTGGCAAGTTGAGCTCTGGAAGAGTGAAATGCGAGCCACTTATTGAAAGAGCTCTAAGTCATGTATTAACCATTTATTACTATATTATTCAACCCAGGTGTAACTGTTTTAATTGTTTCTTACCTTATGAAGACTCTTTGGGCATAAAAACCACATTTACATACCAAATGCCTGTACTTAGATGTTGGGAAAGATTTGGTCATAGGTTGACCATCCGTAGGAGCTGAGAGCCCAGTTCACCTTTGTTTGCTCTGCAGAGGTTCCTTTCAGATGTTCTCCCTTCCCTCTAAGTCTCATGAAACGGCATGTGCAGTACTATGAATGCTCCACCCACTCCATTAAATGACTAGTGATTTAGAGCTGTTATCAATAAGCTCCAACAGGTTTCCTCCAAAATTGTACCCTTAGGGGCTTTGGAATTTCCTTCATATTGCTTCAGTAGGCGCCTGTTTTATGGGCAAGAGTGGAATAGATTAAAGAGTACATGTATATCTATTAGTTCTCAGGCTGAGACATTGTACAATAAGTTTCATCCTGGAGAAAAGAGAGGCGGATAATTGAAAAGCCGAGAGAACTTTAGCTAAGCTAATGAAGCATACTGTTGCACAGAAATTGAAATGCTATTTAGATAGATAAGCATGCAAGCAGAACAGCATACAAATGCACAGGTGTATGGGAAGATACATACATTTAAATAAATAGATTTAGGGCAGATAAGCTTTTTGTATGCTGTTGTACTCCCAGCTTTCTGTCTTTGGTCTATAGTCAGCTTCCTATGCTGGCAGATGTTCATTGTGAGTCAGGTGAAGATGTTTTGCTAGGTGCTGTGAGATGCGGGTACTTAGGGAATGGTGACTGCAAGCCTTGGCTTTCCACACTAGAGCTCTAAGGTTGGTGTAAGCCATTGTTTGTAATACATATTACACTGGCCTCCTGGTTCTTTGGTGGCATCTCAGATAGTGTCCCTGATGCTACCGACTTGGAGTGGGGACCATCCAGGTTCCCGCAAGACCTTCTCAGACAAGTCCAGGTGCTCACGCATGTGCACCCACACACACACATCCCCCCCCCCAAACTTTCTTTGCCTGGAAAATAGGGAAAACTTCTTTTTTACGCTCACTTTAAAATGAGAAGTGTTTCCTGCGTTTCAAAGAAGTTTGTGCCATGATTGTCTCTTTGGTAATGTCCATTGAGAATAATCTGTCAGCCTTCACAGCCCAGGTACATCGCAGAATTACAGAGAACTCTGTAACAACCCTGCTGGGAGAGGATCAAATAATTTTATAGCCAATAAACCTTTGTGCTTCTCTGTTTGTTCTTCCTTTGCTGGTGTAATTCGGAGCTGAAATTCTGGACAGAAATTGTGCGGGAGCGGTTGTGTTGGAGAGTCTGGGGTCAGAGAGAAACTTAGTTGCTTTCAGAACTGTTGATGGGCATCAGCTGTGGGAGCTGGATGGTGACAGCCTGTAGGTTGCCTGTCTTTCCTGCTGCAGTAGCAGCTGGGTGTGCACAAACTCCTCTGGCTGTTTTCCGTGCTGTTGTGGGCATAGGCTGTGAGGGCTGGTAGCTCCCTGAGGGCTGGGAAGCTGGGAGCCGACCAAGGTCCCTGGGAGAGCAGGGCAGGACCTCACAGCCAGGGCCCATCCCACCACCCCAGCTGGGAGAAGGGTAGCCAGGGACAGCCCCAGCCCTGGGCATCAGACACCTGACAGGGGACAGGGACGGGCTGAGGCTGGGACATCAGCCTGCATGTCAGGCCCATGGCTGGGCAGGGCTGTGGCACAGCTGGAGCCTGGAACTCCTATGGTGTCAACGGGGCTCCTGGGCCACGGACCCTGTGTGTGTGTGTCATGAGGGAGGCTGGAGAGGGCGCTTGGGCAGAGGCCACCAGATCCTGACCTGGTCCATCTACTGGTGTGGTCAGGTAGACTGTTCATTCACTTACTCCTTTGCAGTTGTCAGGGATAGAGAGGTTGCTGGGGTGTAGCTGACAGCAGGGTTTGCTAACCCCCCTCTGCTAATCTTGAAGCCTGTTGTACTAACTCTAATTCAACCAAGACCCTGTCAGCTGGGTTAGGATACACGCGCTCTTTGATACAAACAGAAAGTAAGGTGCATGGCAATCATGGGTAGGGACACACACCTGATTTGTCACCAACAGCGTGAACACTCTAAGCCTGTAAGAATGGAAATGCTTTAACTTTAACTAGCATGCAGTTTTGCTTTACAACTATAGCAGGCAAAGATCACCCAGACTAACCACTGACTGTGGCTCAGTTTAGCCTCCTTCCTCCACCTCGCTGTAAAGTGGACACCCCTTCTGAGATGGCAGGCAAATAAATGTTAATAGGGCTGGAGGGATTGTAGCTAATGCCATGCATGAATCGAAATGTCCAGTGGTGTTGACAGCAATTTTCATGCATTCAGACCAGGGCAGCTTATGCTCTGAGTGATGCCTCATGTTAGGTGCTATTGCAGATCCAGAAACAGGACTTGGCAATGCATCTTGATCCCTTGAGGTCTGATGTACAGCTGGATCAAGTATATCCATGTCCTTATTGCCAGTGTTTATACTTTCTAGGGCTTTGATCTTTCAAAGTACACCAAGAGCATGAATTAGTGGGCTGGGAAATGGCAAAGATTGGTGCTTGTCTATAAATCTAGCTGCTGGAGCTTGCAGACCTTAGCCAACATTTAATTGCTGCAGTTGCTCTAGAGTAAGTCTTTATGTGTATAAATCTTGTCTGCTTCTATCTCAGGGTGAGTTTTGATGAAGGAAGATCCTGGAGTAAATACAGTTTCACATCAACACCACTTTTTGTGGATGGATCCCTTGTGGACCCTGGTATAGAGACCCAGATAATGACGTAAGTATAGCAGCTCTTAACTTTTATAAAATGTGGTAGCAGAAGGGGGAGCATGGACATCCTCAAGTGCATGGTGTGCAGTATAGCTACACATGAAGCGTTGCATGAAGCCACAGTGCTGTTTTGTTGTTTTTACTGATGGTCACAGACCCAAATCGAGTGTCCATGCACATGTGGCAAACAGATGATGGAGCCAAACTCTTCCCAGTAGTGGCAGGGGGCACAAGGAGAGATGGTCCCAAGCTGTAGCTTGGGAGTTCAGATAGGGCAGTAGGCAAAAATCTGCTTCTCTGGGGAGTGTTGTAGCCCTGGTCAGATTACAGAGAAGTCGTGGTGTCACCATCCCTGGAAGTTTTCAAGCCTTGGCTTATCTGCCCTGATCTGTAGTTGGCAATAGTCTGTGTTGGAGTAAGAACTTGGACTAATGACGTCCAGAGGTCCCTTCTCATAAATACTGCTGAGATTGTGTTCCTTGGATCTGATGGCCCAGGGACTGCTCTTCAGAGGCCAGAGATGTGTATGGTTGCACCTAATGTCAGTTCTGTGCTCGCTCCATTTGTGCAGCTTGACCGTCTTTTGAGATTGCTGCTAGGTATGAATATCCCTATCTGCACTGTGGGGTGTGCATCTGGTTTTAGCTTAAGCTAAAGGTGTTCTCAGTGTGCATATGCAGAGCTGAGCTCAGAATAACCTTCCTGATCTGGGGTATAGTATGCTATGATTCACTCATACCATGGAAGCAAGAGCCTGGGCTGTCACTGAACGTGCTTGTACCTTCCTTCACCCAAGAGTGCTGAAGCACCAGGTAAGACTGGTGGAATTGGTTGAGTTACACTGGCCCAAGAACAGGCCAGGATCCAAGTTTAACAATCCTGTGAGGGAGGAAAATTTTTTTTTTTTTAAGTTCAAAGGCATCTTCAAAGAGTTATTCAACCTCTTGCATAAAGCGTATCAGAGCACTTTGTTCTGGGATTCTGAACAAGGCAAGGACTAGATGCCCTGCCTTTGTTGATTGTAGAGATGCCGCCTTACCTGTATTTTCTCTGAGCTGACTGGAACAGCTTCCTGAAAAGGTCTGAAAGCAAGGTGGCTGAGATGCCTTAGATTGAGGCATGCCTGCAAAGTGTATCTGCAGTGGCATGAAGGAGTTTCTTTGGTTAATCACATCAGACACTGTTGCCCAACTCAGGGGGAGATATACTATAAATTTCACCTTGCAGCCAGTTTGCTTTTCCTGCTTTCTGCACCTGAAGTTCCTGCAGATTTTTGCTACTTGCAAGAGAAGAGGGATTCAGGCCCAGTATATTTTCTTCTAGGCTTCAGTCCATCTGCCTACTTATGTGGCAGAAACGCGTAGGTGGATCTTATTGCCGGTGTCACAGGTAGTGACAGACTGAGAGTAGACTGCTGGGTATGCTTGTCATCAGTTTCTGAGGAAGCTTGGATCAGATAACAGTTGTGTGTCTTGGGCATTTCTGCTAGTGATTTGAATTTATTCCAACTGGGTTGCATGATTTGTGTTGGCATGCCTTTCAAAAACCAGACCTACGTCAGCCTTACACAAACAGGAGTGACTATGTGGTGAGGAGCAGTCTGTACTTGCAGTTGAGCTCACCTTAGCTGCAAGAACGGGGCTGGGGGAAAATCCTCTTCTGGCAAAGGGTCATTTGAACTGGCTTCTTTGCCATCTATGCCATGATAGAAGAAGTGTGTTGGTGCTGTAGTCTTGGGAGGATTAGGATGATGTAGCCATCTGTATCTCCTGTGCTAAAGTGTCCTAGGAAGGCCAGGCTAAGTAATTTTTGTTATCCTTTATGCCTATAAAGCATAGGAGTGGCACTCAAGTTTGTTTCCCAAACAGTGCTGGGGCAGAACAAGGCAGCATCTGTGTCTATGTCGCAGGCAGCTGTTGAGATTTTATCAGAGTAGAGGTGGTATCAATTCCGGTAGGGTTGCTAGTTTTTCCTTTACTGTAAAAGCCATGCCTTGTCTTTGGCTTTTTCTTCATAAAAGCGGAATACTTTTTGCGTAGCAGAATATATTTGTGTATCTGCTGCCTTGCTATCTTGCTGCCAGCAAATATTGCCCCTGTTTTTGCAAAGAGCAAAACACAACAGCACATGATATACCTGTGAGCCTTTTCACAAGGCTGCTGTAAGCATCCTGTTGGGGAAATATATGCCAATCCCCAGCTAAAGATTAGAGCCTGCATTCTGTTCACTCTACGCATTTTTCTCCAAATGCAGCAGTAATGTGTCACTTTCTGTGTTGGTTAATATGGTGTTTTTCTGTGAAATTCTTCGTGCAACGTGTATCGCTTTCCAACTACACACGCGTGCAGACACACACGCACACACGTGCAGAGAGACACATCTGAGCTCAAATAAATCTGTACATCAGCACCTTCATTGAAATCAATGGAGCTAATCAGTTTCAACTAGCTGTGGATTTAGCCCATTTACTTTATAAATCAATGCAGTTTTCTTTTGAGATGAAAGATGCATTTTAAATCTCAGGTTATTGTTACTTCTATCTCTGTAGTCTTCTGATGGAGAATGTAGGAAGTGAGTTATCTTGCTACATATTGTGTATCAGCTTGGCTGAGGGCTGACTTTTTCTTTTGAAATCTTTGCAGGCATATTATTATTATTGCAATTGTTATTGGTATTGTTATTGTTTTTACTATTACTGTCATCATTAGCAATTTTTAAAACTATTCTTAATAGTCTGTAAAAGCCATAAAAAGAAATTTCACATGATACTTGCCATAAATGTTTAGAGAAATTCCCATCCACAGCTTTAGAGGAACTGAGGAGGAAAGAGCCCATTTATAAAGCTTGTATGCAAACCATTTCTATGCAGATCACTTAGGTATTTCTCACAATGAGAATTTTAGTGAACTCATCTATAAGGGGGCAGTGTAGGATCATGCTGAGCTTGTGGAAGCTTTGGCTGAGAAGAAATCAATGCCTTTCTATTGCTACTGGCCACCCTCTGAACCAAGATAACATAGGGTGGTTGGAGGTACGTGGAATTTTGTTTGTGAGTAGAAATCCTAATGATTTCAAGAAGCTGATGACAGGAGCACAACGGTTTGGGATTAGCATCTCCTAGCTGACAACAGGATCAGTGGGAGCTCTTAGAGCAGAAGCAGGGCTGAGGCAGGGGGACCAAGAGCATGCTCATGTTTGTGTACCGCCAAACTGGGTAGGTTAGTGGCTTTTAAAGATTTGTCTTTCATCCTGGAAAATGCAAAATATTTCATTTAGTGGTCTCGGCTGATTCCTGTTAGGGAAAATTTCTTCCACTTATTTGCATCAAAGTGGTCTGTGTTCAACTACTTCCAAAAAACAGTATTCTGAGGGGAATGTGTATTAAATAGTCATTATACTCCAACTATTATTAACATATTGCATTATTAACAATATTATCATAATACTATCTTATTAAAATCAGTATATCAGTAGAATGACTATTATTCCCAGCCTTCATTTCGTGGCACATCCTGTGAGGGGCTCTCTGGGCTGTAGGAAGCAGCAACAGTTTTACCACAGAATTTCATACCCCTTCATGGCTGTTATGTGAGCAGTTGCAGTAGCCGTCTGTACTGTACGAGCACCCTGGGCTTTTTGGATCTTCTCTGCTTTGTGCTGTGTACGCATGTCCTAAGACAGTCCTAAAGAACTTACCAGTATGGTAAAATCTGTAGATTTGCGTGTGGGGCCATTATATGACTCTGAATATCTTGGTGTACTTGGAATTGGGAGCTGCTTTTAGTGGGGAATTGGACAAGATGTCTGTTGGACAGAGGCCTGTTCCAACCTAAATTGTTCTATGATTTTGTTATTTCATACAGCTGTAAAGGTGCGAGAATGAATTATTTCCTTACAAGCAGAGCTGAGTGGGCTTTTCTAAGAATGTAGTTCTGTGACACACAGGGAAGTACCACAAGACTGTGTGAGCTGGTCTAACTTGGAGCTGCTGCCTAACCAAGGTGAATCCGCTCTCCCTTTCTCCATTCCTGTCTGGCCATCCACTTCTGCGGTTCCTTTCGCAGTTGTTTTGACAATCAGCTCATCTGACAAGATGGTCGGTACAGCTCTCTTAGTGTTACAGCACTTTGAGATGTGTACCAAAGCACATTGCAGTGTTTGGTGCAGGAGTGAGGAAAGCAGATATAGAAAGCAAAGGGTCCTTTAGGGAAATAACTCAAATGCATAAGGGTGATGGGTTAGGCACATTCCTAGGTGACGCAGTGAGTGCCTAGCACTAGTCTTTTTGAAATCTACAGTTTTCTAACTTCTGTCCTGTAGCCCTCACTGGTGAGTAGTGTATCTTTTAATGATTTCGCGTTCTAATGGGTCAGATCTAACATTCCTGTGTCGACAAGCCATAGGCACAGCATGTTATTTGCCTGAGGTTGTCCACCAGGTGGAAGGACTCAGACTGTATTTCCCTTCTAGTTCATTGTGATATATCCAAACAGAGCAGTATTTGCTCAAGAGAGTTGCTAGTCTGTACCATTCAAATCAGAGAAAGGATGTTTTTGTGGTTCCAGAGAAGGGCTTTATGTTTTTCCAGCTCTGACTCATAATTATTACCCCTGCCACTTATCTCCTGTGCTAAGCATCTCTCCAAACCTACATAAAGAGAAATAACCTTTTTGCTTCGCAGCGCTGGAGAGCTTTGCTGTCATTTTAGTAGACTCATTATACATGTGTGTGTGCAGACTCTCATTTATAGATGGGGATCATTAAGTTTGTCTGTGCTGATAAATATATATTTATGTAGACACACCCATGTGTGTGTATATAAATATCTATGTGCCTATATGTACATATACTTAATGATCCATGTATATCTGTGTATGCATCATTGAGCATTAATGTTTCCAGTGAGAGGATTTAATACAAGCTGGTCTGCCAACATCGCTGTGACTGCTGCCCTTGGCTATGTGTGTGTTAGAAAATGTTCCTGGTTGTAAATGAATAGGTTATGAGCCCCGGCCCTTTCAAACACCTTCTCATTTACATGGCCGCACACCTTTACCAGAGATGAAGTGGGAACATTTTTTTTTCCAGGAGACCCATAAAATTACTGACAATCCATCACTGGGTGGCAGGAGAATGGGGCAGAATGAATAAGTAATTGAGAAATGTTGGAAAAGGTGAGATGGAGGCCAGGAGACGTTTGAGGTGAGAAAGAGAGAATTAAGAGCACAGGCCATACTGAGTCAGATCAGGCTTTCCTCTAGCTCAGTTCCATGCTCCAACAGTGAGGATGATAAAAATATATATTAAAAAAAAAAAAAAAAAGGTTCCCTTGTACACTTTTCTCATTTTCAGAGATTTTGCAAATAAGGAACTTCCTTGGCCAAAGATGGTATTCTTTGCATTTCTAAGACATTAATGATTTTTTTCCCCAAAATCCCTTTAAAAATTTAGCATTCACATTATTGTGTGGCCAGGAGTTCCATGAGTTAACTCTTACTCTGAAGACGTGACTGACTTGTGGAAGACATCAGCAAAGTATGTACAGGCATGAAGGCAACATGGACAGATTCTGATTAGCACTCAGCAGAGATTCAGCAGATTGAGTATGAGAAAGGGACAACAGCTCCTAGGTCCAAGCTCCCACTGAGTTCAAAATTACATGGGAGCCAAGAGTCATTCTCCTGTCACTTTCTGATAAGGTGATTATCATCTTTCCTCTTTAAGCAAGGCAACGTTCACTGCCTTCTGCTCTGTCTTGCTGTCACATTTAAAAGCTGATACAGGAAAGAAAATTACAGGCTGACACAATGTCCTTGAAAGGTTCTGTGCCTTTGCTTAGGGGTAGGGAGCTGCGGATCTGCCACCTCTGAGTGGCTGTGCTGAAAAAAGTATGGTGAAAACAGAGAGGTGATAGAAAATTGTGCCTTTGCTGGGATGTGGTCAGAGGAGATGGCCTTCTCCCTGCTGGGCCAGCCTTTGCCCTCCATAGCTGGCACCCCTGCTAGCAACCTCAGCAAACGAGAGAAGAGGTGAGTGGATGGCAGAAACACCAAGAGATTGTTTTTCCTAGAAGAAATTGAGGTTCTTGTCCAACACGCATAAAGAAAAAGATACAGACACGGTGTTCCTCAATTCCTGTGGCCCAGCAGAGGTCTTCAAGCTCCCCTGCCATCAATCCAGTCACTTCCCTTCACTCTGCTTGAGAAAATGAGAAAGAAGCTGTCTGGAAAAAAGATTTTCTTCTGCAGTTTCTTCTACTGCTGCTGCTGAGCTCAACATAGGATTTGGTGAAGAGGGAATCTGGAGGAAAGATTTCACCAGAGGTCCGTAGAAGGCTAAATTCAACTTGCAGCTTCCAGTGCTGAAAACAACAGAAGGGATCATGTACGGGGGCTGTTGTGGTAAAGAATTCTGCACTCTGTCCTTATTTATCTTCACTTCTTTTGGGAAACACGGCTGACCAGCCAGCCTGTGCATACTCTCAAGCCTACCAAAACTGTGGGGTTTTTGAAATAATGGAGGGCAGGTTTCAAAACCGGGTTTATCCAAGTTGCATAGGTACCGTTAGATACCTAGAAAGGACTGTTAGGTTTTAATTGCCCTCCCCATTATGGTTTTATCTTGCATTTCAGTTTTCCTTTCTTTTTATGTTTATTGCAGTATCTTTTGTGGTGCAACTGGCTTTATTATTGGCTATGGATTTTTCTGCAAGGCTCTGATGTGTCCTTGCGAGTTCATTGCGCTGTCCTCACTCACAGGGCTGTGCAAACTTCAGTGCGTAAACCTGCATGAGGACTCTTCATAATAGGGTCCATGAAATAAAAATGAATCGGTGAAAATAATGACTGCACACAGAAAGAAAAGTAAAATTTAGAACTTGATCTGAGAACAAAAATTACAAATATAATTATGAAGGTAGGAAACCAAAATGATTGAGAGGATATTGGCATTTGCTATAGTGAGCTGCATTTCTATATCGTCTGATCTAATTTCAAAACCTTCTGGAAGTAATGAATAGCGGGGACTTTGCGAGAAAATGATCAATCTGCTAATGCCATCAAGTGACTTTACAACGGACAAGAAAATATGTGTTATAGGAATTCCCATTTTATCCCAGCAGACAATCAGTTTATACCCTGGAGTAAGACAGTTGATTACCCATATCATTATCTTCGTTTGCAAGACTTAAAAACATTATTAATGATCACAGATTAATCAGTGTCACTTCCTCCTCCCATCTCCCTCCCTGCCAGAGGAGTACTCTATTCGTTAGCCGTTGGATTGCTGCGTGAATTCACCTAAACAGCCCATAGAGGCACAATATTGATTGTGCTGCTGATACTTGCAGTATGAGCTGAGGTCTCTCTGTGGCACCTGAATAGACTAATCAGGTGATGAGAACATCTGCTTGGAGTAATCTTTCTCAGACAGCACCGTGTGATTTATTGGGCCTTAGGAAGAGGATGCCTGTGACCTGAGATCAGTTCCCAGCAGTTGCGCCATGTACTCAGAAGATTCCTGGCAGAAGCCATAACAGATGGCAAAGGCATTGGGCTCCGTGGCGTGTATTGTCTATCTTTGGCAAAAATTACTCTCATTGGAGTCAAATGCTATTTATGGACAGTAGATCAAATATTATGCTAAAGAAATCAACACTGTTAGTTGTATTCCACAGGTAGGGAAGTTGAGGCAGAAGGAGAGACATGCCTGTGGTCAGTCACCCAAGCAGGCTGTCAAGGGGAGAGAGCTTGGCATTAAATCAGGTCTCCCAAGTCCCAGATGAGTGCCCCACATGCAGCCTTTTTCCATTCCTTAGGGGAGAGGAGTTGCTGAGTCATGTCTGTAATGCTCAGACAAGGTGGATGGAGAGGTAAGCATGTGCAGGGAAGAGGACTGGTGTGCTGACTGGAGGCTTTTATTCACTGAAGTGAATTAAAAAAGCCCAGCGCTTACAGAAGGAGCCAGAATGAGCATCAGGCTTAAACATGATTTCTTTTCACTAACTAAAAGGATGAGGTTTGCCTGATGACAATACAATCCAGGTAGTCTCATCTAGAGGCTAACGTGCTTTGTTTCTTGTGCTTTTAAGTAAGGACAGATGGATTATAGGTTCTGTGCTGTCCTCCTGCTAGCAGCTGGGCTGGGCTGTACAACGCACTCAGGCCTGGTGTGGGGTGCACAGCCAGGTGTAGGGTGCTGTGCACACATACTTCCCTCAGGAGTCTTTCACCTTTCTTTTAGAGCAAGCCAGGAAATATTCTGGTGGCCAGATCCTGCCAGCCCTCGGGGGACTTAAGAAACCATATGGCCTCAATGCCTTTTCAGCTCATCCTGGCCCTGATCCTGCACGGGTCAGAGGGCTGTACAGCACACCAGCTTTTCTGGGAGCAGGGAAGGGTCAGCGTTGGGTTGGCTTCAGAGTTCACTCGAACGTATTTTTTATCGTTGGGCTGCAGTGGGTGCTGGAGAGCAGCTCTCCAGAGGAGCCATGCTATAGTTTGAGCCATCTCACATAGTTCAGGTAGTGCTACAAGCCTTTATTCCTAAGGAGAGCTTATTCTTATATGATCATTGTACGCAGTTTCCTTATTTCATGATTTCTTTGACCCAAACTTGTGAAAATTCCCCCACTATAATTGGTCAGCCACCTCGTCATGCTGTTGCCCAGCCAGGTACAGATCTCATTCCCTCTTCTGAGCCTTCTCTCTGATACCCTGTGCCAGGCAAAGCTTGTCACCCTGCTCCACTGCAGACTGTCCCTGTCACATGTGTTTGGAGCTTACGTGTTCTGAGCAATGGCTTCCACATTTGTGTTGGGCATCTCTGGTTGGAAATATGCTGATTCATAGGACGAAAGATTGAAATTGACTGAACATGCTGTGTTATCCAGCTTTTGGCAAAGGGGCAGCACCTGCTTCTGTTGGGACCGCAGACCCATTAGTGGAGGAAACACTCAGATTGCTGAAACCTGCCAGTATCTTTTCTGTAAGAGGGAGGCAGCATCTTCCAGTTTCAAAGCTGTCAGAAACTGGTTGTCTTTCATGAATGCTTCGAAGAAAAGAGAGAACACTTCTGAAAAACAGCATTAAAAATTAACGTGCTTTCCCATCCCCCCTTCCCAGGTGTCTCACACTCCCTTTCATGTTGCTGGAATTTCTTTTGAAGCAATTGTCATGTAAAGTGGTTTGGGAACATTGGCAATAAATTTTTTAGAGACCAGATTTCAAAAGGTTTGGTTTGTCATTCAGTAAGTTCTTATTTTGATAGCACTTTGTATTAAAAAGTAAAAAATAATAAAAAAACAATTGTTGTCTCCTCCATTGCCTTGTGCAGTATTTGTGCAGCTAATGGAGAAATCGAGCCCAAACTGTGGGGCTGCTTTGTAATTATACGTTCTGCAGATTACTTACTAATTGCACTTGGCATTACTTGCTAACTAAAAGACCATGCTGTACCATGTCATTTGCAGTGGTTTTCCTCTTCTGCTGGCACTTCAAAGGAAGTGCCCATTGAGCTGATGAATAATCTCAGGACTGTTTTCCAAAGCCGAGGGTCCGCCATGATTATGCTGCAGGATTTTTATTGCAAGATTTTGGTTTTTCTCTGTATTCACAGAAACTCTTCCCCTGCCGCATCTCCTCTCTCCCTCCTGACCTGGAATCTGGCAGTGGTGCGGCTTTCCACGACCAGCTCAATACGGATTGCTAGTCTATGAATCTGGCCAACACCTTGAATTTCTCTTCTGTGGAAAATCTCCATATCATGACATTCAGTTTCACTTGGAAGTTGAAATAAACCGCTACCTTCAGATTTCATCCGCATGAAAAATTCCATGAAATTCTCGTTTGACCCTTCCCTTTGGGAAACAGAATACAGACCAAGATTTTCTTGAACAAATTTGTCATCATGCAAGCTGCTTTCTGCTGTTTGTATATTCTTGGTAGTTTCACTGTCATTGTTTTTCCTCTCTCTGAATAGTAGTGTTAGAACAAGGCCTTGTACCTGAGATAGTCTATGAGAATTACACTAATTTGCACCCGCTGAAAATCTAGATCCAAATGGATGGTAGATTTTATTTGGAAGAAAACGCATCTCTCATTTCTAGAAAAAAATGTGATTTTTCTTACTCTCTATCCACAGACAGAAGTACAGCAGCCCTGAATCATCACCCAGTTACCCTCAGGCTGCCGTTCCTAGTTAACAGGTCAGCCAAAAGCAACTGAATTAAAAGGTCCAAAGTGGCTCTTTAAGACCATATTTATTGTTTAGGAAAAAAATTAGACAGAGCTTTTTGTTGGCAATTGCATACCTTTCCAGTGTCATCTTTCATCTTTTATGTTTCCTTTGTTTCCAGTCTCTTGCTCCCTGCATCATCTTACTACTCGTGAGACAGTATAACTCTCTCTCCCTCTTCCATTTTCCCTAATTGCTGATCTGTGTCTCTTTCAATTAGGTTCTGCTTCCTCGTCTCAGTCCCTTTCCATCCAATTTCCATGTAACTAGTGACCTCCTTTAACGCCAATTCCATATAAGCCCTAATAAAAAACAATCGGGAGGTTACACAGCCCATTTGGTTTTCTCTAAAGTCATGATTTATGTTTAATTCATGGGGAAATAGCTCATCTCTCTCCCCGTTCATAAAACCTAACCCCGCCAGCACAATTTGCAACTGTTCCATTGCTGCTTGTGTGGTTTTGCTCCTAACAGCTCAGACTGCACATGGGAGCTAGTCTTGCTTTACTACTGCCTTCTTACACACAGGTGGCTTCAGATCAGATTTCATAATAAGCCTTCTTTTTGCGTGAAATTCTCAGCTTTTTCTTTTATTGTCTCAAAAGCTATAAATGTCAACAAGTGATGGAGGTACATTTATATAGCAGTTCCTTCTCTAAGGGTGTGCACTGAGACAGGATCTCTAGCATAGGCTCACCATTTTCTCAGGTAACATAGGACCACAGTAGCCTGTCTAGCAGGGAGGAAAATCCAAACCAAATCAAGGGAATTATGGAAGTGAGAGAACCTTGTACAGGGATACAGTCAATTCTTGGCTAGAGCTAATATGTTTGTCTGGATCTTGACTCTTTCTGCTGGGGCATCCCCCCACCTCTGGTCTGTTACTCAGCACTCTGGATCAGAAGAAATGGCAACTGGTTTGTGTTGCCTCCATATATTCATGCCATGCTGATGCTGAACTAATCAGTTCTCCTGGAGCATGGAGCACTAGGGTATAGAGTACAATAACCAACAGCAAACCCCAACTCAGATCTGGCTAGGCTTCTTAGCTCTATCTCAGTGCTGGTTGTATAAATGCCAGAATAGGTCTTGCAGAAGAACTTTATTCTCCAGGCTTGCCAAGAGCCACAGGAATGGAAATGCAGAATGCTAGACACATGCAGGGTTAACCTGGCAAACACTCAGGTCCACATCTATGCAGCATGCCCAAAAGTTAAATGGCTTTAGAGTTCATGAGAGCAGACCAGCCAAATTTAAATAGCTCTGGTACTTGACTTTTGCACTGATGGGTCCAAGCTGATGCTGCATGGACTTAGCCTGGGTGACTATGGATCAGCCCATCTGGTACCTATCCAAGCAGTTTGTAGAAAGGAACTCTCCAGTCTGTGCTATGATACTACGTTGAAGGTGGCATTGACCAAGGTCTGCTCATGAAATCACGTTGGTGATATTTGCTGGGAAGGGAGGTTCGCCTTGGATACCTGGTTAGCTGTTAAAATTGCAGCAGTAGCAACATGTGCTTCTTTTTGCTGGATGTCAAAGAGAGAATGAGCACCTTCAGTTGTAGTGGACTGATCACTTAGTGCTCCGGCAGCTGTGATTGCTTGGCTCTGGGGCTCCCCCTGGTTTTGGTGAGAGAACTTCATCCCCTCCAGAGGACTGGAAAAACCCCACCACACACTTGTTTCCCTGCGAGGAGGTGGTTCTTCCAGATTGTGCTTCATAGTGCTTCTTGGGTTTGCCCATTAAATAACTACTTCTGGTACTATCTGTTAGAGGCACAGATGTAAAAAAAAAGAGGGATTTTAACTGAAATCAGATAGCAATCTTGCTTGAGTTTCTCCCTTTCTGCATTCCCACAATGAAAGCACAGATTCAGGTCAACTGAAGCATTTCCTGATTTGGGTGACTTTACTACAGGGGTTTTTTTGCTTGCTAAGACACTTCTTCTGCAAGCATTTTTCTCTTACTATAAAAGGGGGGGGAAAGTAAGGTTGGTTTCACACTTTCCTAAGTGAAACAGTCTATTTATAATGACACTGCAATTAGCTTTTCCTTCACTATTATCAATTGAAGTATATATTTGACTCTCTATCTGGTTTTCGGTTGATCCATCCATCTATATGCTTGTGTAGTTCATCTCAAAAGGTGCTGTCTATAAAGTATATAATATTTTATATGTATTATATATAAATAATTATAATATTTTATATATATATTTCCTGACTGGAAAAGGGGAAACATAATCCCCATTTTCAAAAAGGGAAAGAAGGATGAACCAGGGAACTATAGGCCAGTCAGTCTCACCTCCGTGCCTGGTAAGATTATGGAGCAGATCCTCCTGGAGGCACTGCTGGGGCAGAAGAATAATGAAGAGGTGATTGGGTACAATCAACACGGCTTCACCAGGGGCAAATCGTGCCTGACAAACCTGATGGCCTTCTATGAGAAGGTCACAACATCAGTAGACAAGGGGAGAGCAACTGACGTCATTCACCTGGACCTGAGCAAAGCCTTTGACACTGTCCCGCATGACATCTTGGTCTCCAAGCTGATAAAATATGGGTTTGATGGACTGACAATTCAGTGGATAAAGAACTGGCTTGTCGGCCGCACCCAAAGAGTGGCTGTCAATGGGTCCATGTCCAAGTGGAGGCCAGTGACAAGTGGAGTCCCTCAAGGATCAGTACTGGGACCGGTCTTGTTTAACATCTTCGTCAGTGACATGGACAGTGGCATAGAGTGCACCCTCAGCAAGTTGCGCGACAACACCAAGCTGTGTGCGGCAGCTGACACACTGGAGGGAAGGGATGCCATCCAGAGGGACCTTGACAGGCTGGAGAGGTGGGCCCATGCCAACCTCATGAAGTTCAACAAGACCAAGTGCAAGGTCCTCCGTCTGGGTCGGGGCAATCCCAAGCACCAATATAGGCTGGGCAGTGACTGGCTTGAGAGCAGCCCTGAAGAAAAGGACTTGGAAGTGCTGGTGGACGAGAGGCTCAACATGAGCCGTCAGTGTGCACTAGTAGCCCAGAAAGCCAATTGTATCCTGGGCTGCATCGGGAGAAGCGTGGCCAGCAGGTCGAGGGAGGTGATTCTCCCCCTCTACTCCACTCTCGTGAGACCCCACCTGGAGTACTGTGTCCAATTCTGGAGCCCCTACTACAAGAGAGATATGGACGTGCTGGAACGTGTCCAGAGAAGGGCCACGAGGACGATCAGAGGGCTGGAGCACCTCTCCTATGAGGACAGACTGAGAGAGTTGGGATTGTTCAGTCTGGAGAAAAGAAGGCTCTGAGGAGACCTTATAGTGGCCTGCCAGTATCTTAAGGGGGCCTACAAGAAAGCTGGTGAGGGACTTTTTAGGATGTTGGGTAACGGTAGGACTAGAGGGAATGGATTAAAACTAGAGATGGGTCGATTCATATTGGACGTTAGGAAGAAGTTCTTCACCATGAGGGTGGTGAGACACTGGAACAGGTTGCCCAGACAGGTGGTGGAAGCCCCATCCCTGAAAGTTTTTAAGGCCAGGCTGGATGGAGCTCTGAGCAACCTGATCTAGTGGGAGGTGTCCCTGCCTGTGGCAGGGGGGTTGGAACTAGATGATCTTTAAGGTCCCTTCCAACCCTAACAATTCTATGATTCTATGATTTTTTGCTTTTATTTTTAGATATTTGAAATTCTTAAAACTTAAACAGTCTATTCTCTGGGGCCTAATCTTGTTAAGATATGACTTCAGAGGCCCCCAGGGTACTTTGTGAGAAGCAAAATGAGGTACCTTTTTATCTCTTACCTTGTTAATGTCCAGCGAAGGAAAAATGCTTCAGAAAGGAGGGTACATTTGATATTTTGTGTAGTGAAGACGACCTTATCAGCTGCCTCCTTCCTTTGTATCTTCAGTCATCTGTCTCGCTGATGAGCACAGCTGAGGACAGGAGACATTACCAAAGACTTTGACCATTACCTACCATTACACGCAAAGGAGCCAGGCTGACTAGTGAAGATAAAAGTCCTCCATCTATATCCAGACCAGCCTAGCCAAGTACAGACAGCTTCAATGCATTCTTGCTTCATTTAACGTCCTGCCAGTTTTCTTCAGAAATGATAAAGAGGACTTGATTTAGGCATGAGAAGACATTTCCATTTCCATGCTTGGGCAGCTCGTCTGAAACTGCCAGAAGGGATAGATCCAGATGCATACAGCTGATGCCTTTCCTGTGAGCAATACAGGAGCTATTACTTGAGGAGATCTATTTCTCATACCCTAGTCAGCGACAGGGATTGAAACTATGGACCGGAGGTGGATGAATTGTTATCTTGTGATCCTCAAATCATTCTGTTGACCTGTCAGGAATGAGCAGTATTGAATGACATAAAAAGCACAACTCTCAACAGTGCAAGGGATGATAAGGCAAAAGCAAAGCAATTTGACAGGAGAACACTGTACAAATGTAAGACGCCTTTTAAATAGTTTCCGTACAAGGTTATCCAGTCAGTATATACCATGTTTGTAAATTATTGTGTATTTAAAAAATTAATGAAAGACATAATTATAGCAGTATTACTGATGACCTTTTCCAGAATGACTCCATCCTGAATCTGTAAGCATTTCAGAATTGTTTTCCAGGTTCCTAATAATTTTTCTGCAAATTAATGACATCCAGCCCAGGCAATAAAAGCCTTGCCTTGTTTCTCCGAAGAAAGGATTGGGAAGCATTTTCTGGTTTCCTAGCAATAGTTTCACTGTGAGTTATGCATGGAGGCAGTTGAGAAGATGCCGTCCTATTAGCTGAGATTTTATGTGGAGTTTTAACTGCTTACTCTGAGGGACCGAACAAAATCTGTCCTGTCTAAAGCCTGTGAATTACCATCCCGTGGCTTAGGTTGGAAAACCTTTGTTAAGTTGAGCTTAGTCAGAAAACTGACTCTGTCTAAATGCCATCTGGGCTCTTGTATTTATTGCTTCTCAAGGACTTCCAGATCAGACTGCTTAGGTAGAAAAAATCAAAACATACTTTTTGTGTTGGCTTCCCAGAGTTGGACCTTGAAAACTAATCTCTCTTCTTTTGTCTTCTATTCTTGCAAGAAGCAATTAAAAGCGTTCAGTTAGGCCATGGTAGACAAAGTTAGTGAGGAAAAATTCATAGTACTTTATGTCCTTTTTTCCCCTGTATCATCTTGATAGTTCAGCTATGTTTATTTAAAAAAATCCACCTCCCTAATTTAATGAGCAGACAAAGTAAATGAGAAACAAATGCACATGGGAATCAGATAAGATAAATGAGCTGGTATCTTCAAAGAAATATGAGGACTCACCAGTTGAGTAGGGAAAAATAAACTCCCACCAACCTCTTTTTCCATCTCTTTCCTTGGGACTTTATTTGTCCAGCCACATTGGATACAGAAATCCAGATGTACGTACTGGAGCACTTAATGCTAAGCACTTCTTGATAGCCAAACACTAGCAGTTTTAAGATGTTGCAGCTCTTTGCTGTCTGCCCAACCCTCTCTGTTGGGCCTGGCCATGTCAAACCAGATATGGTGGGGAGAGGTGATGTGCATGCATCTTACTCACTATGGAAAAATATGCAGTGATGTAGTTCACAAGACTGGTGAAAGTAGGGTTCGGCTGCAATACCTGATTTTGCTCAGTGAGGGTTTGTTCCTTGTGATGGTTTGTTTAGCCCATTTTTAATTCCACAGAAGATGAGGGTTTTCACCACTTCCCAAGGAAAGCTGTTGGAGAGTCCAGTGGAGAGCCGCAGATAACATAGCACTTTTTTCCATTCCTTATATTTGCTTACTCTCATAGAAGTTTCAAATGCACAACAGAGTAATCTTGAAATGTAACATAACCTTCATCATGTTGGCTGGTCAATCAAAAAAGTGCTGTAGGTGTCCGGATTACGTTTATTATTGGTGAGCAGTGCTCACAGGGTGCGGTTGCTTTCTAGCTTCTCTGCGTATGAGAAGCTCTTATCTCTGAAGGCTGCACCACAATGTTTGATCAGGCTTAAGAAGCTTTTTATTAGCATGGGGGGGAAAAGTTACTACTTTAGGAATCAGGTGACCCAGAACCATCTCTGGAGTACAGAGGAAAACATCCCTCTGTTCACATTCCTCTAATTACATTTAGTGTAGTATTGTTTCCATCTAAATTATAGCAATTATACACAAAGATCTTCTTTGAAATCATTTAATTAAAGAGTAGCTAATGCTCTGTGCTTTTGGAATGCTAATATATTGCATTCCACTTAGAAAACTTTGTTTTTTCTATTAATTATCATTGTCAGGGAAGAATTTCAATGGCAGAGGGATTTTTTAGCTTATTTTAATAGATTTAAAAAGCAAGTGGTTGTGGCAATTTTTGTAAAACACGAAGAAGCCTTTTGCTGTCTTGCTGGACAGTTAGCTAAGGGTCAGTTTGAGGAACAGTATTTTCCTTGAGATGCATTGGCTGCCAGAGTGTTGGATTTCTCCAGCTCTCTTACCTTCTGGGTTCAGGCAAGTGTTTGTGTTTGATTATGTTCTCCCCTCCTCTTGCTATGTTTTCTGTGTAATAAACACCCAGGTCAAATCCTGAACCGGTTTAAATCTGCTGGACTAAATGATTTCTGCCAGAGTTACTCCTTTGGAGGAATGACATTTCAGTCATGCATCACATCCAGGACAAACAAGATTCATGGGAGAGCTGCCCAGCTCTGCAATAGTACCAGCCGTACATTCTGTAAGAGTATGTGCTAAAAGCAGTCATGGCATAAAAGCTGGTGTGATTTACCCAGTGTCAAAGGAAAGTGGGGAGGGGAGCTGGAGTTAGAATTCCTACTTCAGTATGGTTTTCGAGGCCGCCTTCAACCCCGCGCTGTGCTATTTCCCATTCCTCCCTTCTCCTCCCAACAAGTGCCCTGTCACCCTATAATGCTATGGTTTCCATGCGTTGATCTTGGTTCAGAATGTGCCTTCTGTGTTGAGGAATGTGAATTGCAGTTTCTTCTGTAGCTTTGCCTGAATATGGCGGTGTTTCCTATTGCTAATATCCCACAATTAGGACTGCACTAAGAAATGTTCTGAAGAGCCAACAACAATCTACCTAATAAATCCATTCCACCACACAAAGTCCTTCTCCACCTACTAATTTCTAACCTGTGTACACCTTTGTCACAGGTTCTTCTTGTATTGTATCCTCTCTCCTTCTTGTCAGCTTCTTGGACCTTGCCTCTGTGAGGCAGAACTTGGGTATAGAAGGGTGTCCACAGCAAACCCACAACTCCAGGCTCTCGGGTCTCCCCTACCCCTTTCTATCCCTGATACCCATTGGTTGAGACAGGTCTAAATGGGAAAACATGACTGATTCCTGGGTGGTCTCTGTTTCACAAAAAACAGCACAATGCAGAGGACTGTGCAAGCTACAGTCTACAGGAGTAGTAGTCTGGGCAGCGAGGGGAAAGTGAAGCCCACAACCCTGTGTGATTATGGTGTAAATTAAGATGAACTAGAGTAAAGAATGGCAGCACACTGGGGTCAGAGCGGGATCTGGATTGCAGTTAGCACTTGGAAACTCAATAGAAGTTTTTTCTTTTGTTTCACTTTCATAGGGAAACTTGCCTCTCTCCCTCTTTCTTTTTCAGTCTGGAATAATTAAAACAACAAAAACTTTAATCTCATACGTGGCTTGGGTAAAAATGTAGGTTAGTGAAAGGTTTTGTGTAATGAAAAAAACCGACATTCTTTCTCTGCCCTCTACATCTCACAATAAGGGTGGTACAATGACATTTCATAAGTGTCAGAAAAGATCTGGGTTTCAGTACATACAGAGTTTTTAAAACATGGAACTTGTATTTTAGATGAGGTTTTAGGTTCTTTTATATATTCGAGATGGCCAAGAAGTTGGTGTGTTATAATGACAAATCAACTTGATTGTTGTTGGGTTTTTGTTGTTTATGTGTGCTGAGATATTCTCCCTGCCAATGAGAAGCTGTAGTTTTGTTCATGGCTTTTCACGTCTGGCCACCTGCCCTAATCTCCTCCTGTTACGCACCTCTGGAAATCCAGTGGCAATTGATTGAAAAGCTGCTCCTTGCTGCAAAAGCTACAGCTGGCCAAGGGAATAGGAAGTTGTTACTTGATGAAAAACTGAGCACTCTGCAGCAGTCATGCTGTGTTTCTGGATGGATGGAGTCTTTTGTCTGGGTATCGGGTGTTATTCATTAAGTAAACCATGTTTTTGCTATGATTTTGCTTTCTTTGGTGAAGGTGTGAGCTACCAACATGTAGACTCCCTTAGGTGATGATGGTACTTTGGTGATGTATATTGTCAGTGCTGGTTGTTGCTTTGGTCCTTCCCTTCCAGACACTTAAGCAAGCACATAGCTTTCCCTGCATGTGAAGGAGGGCCGTATAGTTGGAACGGCATTTAGAGAGAGCTGTGTTCAACAATCAGCTCTGCTGCCAACGTTCTGGTCCAAGCTTGTGAAGAAGCCTCTGGTGCTATTCAATTTTATATGATCTCTTTCATCATCCCCTTTGTAACGGATCTGTGCCTCAGTTTTAAATTACGTGCTGAGTCCTTTAGATGTTTTTTGAATGCTGACCCTTCAGCTCCAACTGTTCTTGTAGACTGCCTTACTTAGTATGAGCCTTGTGTTGCCCTGGAGTTGTGCGGGAAAATGTGTCATTTTCATCCTGAAAATCAACTTATTACTTAGCTAGATGAACCATGAAGTGTGATCAGTGACTGGTGATGATGAGTGACCTATTCAAAAGAGTTAAGAAAAAAAACTCTACTGATAACCTTACATTGGTGATGGTTTATAATTCCACTCCTACTAGCTGCAGTCAGCATTCACCAGGTAGGAGGGATGCTGCCATCTTTGCAAGTCACTTGCCCACAGTCCATATCCCAAATATGTTACTTCAAGTGGTTTTTTTTCCAATTCATTAAGTAGTAAGTTTGTGCAACACAAAAGTTCATCAGTAAAGAAACTAAGTCAGCTAAGAAGGGCTTGATTTTGAGACAACCAAACCCATACATTCATCTGAATAGCTCCCTTGACGTTAGACACATTACTTTCTAGACTGGTGGTTTGTTGTTCTTGAGTGATGCCTAGCTGTCTGATACAGACTCAGGGCCCATTGTGCTAAGTACTAGAGGCACAGAAGACCTTCCAACACAGGCTGTACAAGGGGTCAGGAAAAGGCTAAACAATCCTAGGATGTTAGGGAACAGAAAAATGTTATTCATGACTGAGTAACATTTTCTGGCATTAAGCTCCAAAACTGTGTATTGGTTTATACAGCTGAGATTCATGAGAGATTGTTTGCTTAATGGAGGCATACCTCTGCCTGACTCTGGGTCTTTCTTGTTTTCTCTCCCATGCTCAGAGTTTTTGGGCACTTCAGTCTCCGTTCTGAATGGCAGCTGGTCAAAGTGGACTACAAGTCTCTCTTCAGTCGAAGGTGTAACAAAGATGACTACCAAACCTGGCATCTGCACAATCAGGTATTCCCACCGTGGAGGGAAGGAATGGATAGGGGTTCCTTTTCCCATGCTCTGTGTTGCCGAATAGGAATGTATTTGTTCTTTTCAGCAGAGCATATGGATTTTCTGCATCTATCAAACCACAGTTCTAACCTGTGGATGCTTTACTTCCCTGAAGCATATACATGAATAAACATGGGGCCAGTCTTCTCTGGGCAAGTTAGGGAGATTGTTAACTTCTCTTTGTATGAAAATACTCCATTGCACCAGCTGGATCTTTTTGCCCTCAGTGCTCAGGGCAATGTAAAACCTCACCTTGTGATTGAATTGTAGGAGACATTGAACTCTCTGTAACTCTGTCAGCAACTCATGAAAATAATTTTCTTTCACTTTGCCTCTATTTTCCCTACTCAAAAATGAAAATAAAAACATTTATTCATGCTCATCCTGCAGGTCCTGCAGGTATCTGTAAAGCTCTGGGGAGCCCTTGAATAAAAGACACGAGAGAAGACCAAATTATTTCATTCAATTCAAGGATACATGCTTTGCTTTTCATAAACTCTGGCTTATTTTCATGCTGGATATATTTACATCCTGAAGCTACTAGAACTGAGAGCTCAATACCCTCTAAAGATTACTTATGGGTTAGTGGCCACCAGTATGATGTCCCACTCCCTGCAGGGCAACGTAACTAGAGCCAGAACCATTGGCACTGTGACATTCCTAAATGAAATCCATGAATTAGAAATGAGCATTAATTTGGCAAGGATGTATCGGATAACTGAAGTTATAGAATGGAATAGATTAAAGTAATTTAAATGAAAGAAAAGAGAAGACGTGTGTAACCAGGCAGCCATCTTGGGAATGACTATTAATGGGAAAGAAAAGTATTTCAACTGGATGTTGTCTTTTTTCTTACTTCTATGCAGACAAATTATTTCTGCATCAGAGAAACTTCTGTTTATAGCAATTCACCTAAATGTCAAATGTTTCTTTTAGATTAGCTGCTCCCAGTGGTGATCTTGGAAACCTTTGTGTTTAAAAATCCCAGTATAACACATCAAAAATATTTAAAGTCTATAACAAAGCTACATCTATCAAGGAAAGAGGAGGAGAGACAGCACTCCTGGGTTCCACACCTAGATTTTATCCCTGCCCTGGGTTTCAGGCTTGGGCACTTCTTCCTGTACTAGATTTCATCTGACATATGGGAGAAACGCTGGAGTGCATTCACATTGTCTTTTCAGGATAATTCATAGGACTAGATACATTGGTGGATGCCTTCTGAAATATGGCATAACTAGGTGCCTGCCTTGGGCACCCAGGCATTTTGGGCACATTGTTGTGAGCATCCCAACTCAATGCTGAACACACTGAGCTCATGGGTCCTCCCAAGGCGGCTTTTGAATTTGCAAAGCCACAAAAGGGAGCTAGACTCTTCGCTCCCAACTCTTGCAGTGGTAATTGCATGCTTTCATTGCCTTTTGTATCTTTTGACAAAATGCTCCATTGAGGGCCCAGCTGCTGCTACAGCTCTCTGTTTTTCTTTCTCCTGTTGTTCCTTGGCTGCTGAAGGGGGAGCCTTGTGTCATGGGAGAGAGGAAGATCTATAAAAAACGCAAGCCTGGAGCCCAGTGCTCCCTAGGTCGGGACTATTCCCAAAGTGTGGTGTCTGAACCATGTGTCTGCGGTCAAGGGGACTTTGAGTGGTGAGTATGTGACTCTGGGGACTTTTGCAGGGACTGGTTTTGTAGCATTGGCGGTGGCCAAGCTACTGCCCGGGCAGAAAACCTGGCAGAGAAACTGGGTCTCATGCGGCTTTGTGGCTGCGATCGTACCGATAAGGCTTAGATGGGATCCCCATACCTATTGTGTGAGGGGGGCGTCCCCTTCATCTGTGGGAGAGAGATCTCCATGATAAATCCAAGCCTGGAATTCAAAAGCAGAAAATTGAAAGAATTGATTGCCATTTTTTTGTCCATTGTTCTAGTAGAGTGACAGCCAGGACTCTTCTCTGGTCCAAAGCATGGCCCTTACAGGAGAAAGAAGGAATTTCTCTGTCCTCACTTCCAAGGTCATTGAACACCTAGGAAGCAAGCTAGCAAAACTTGCATGTTTTTATCACTATTCCTTTGAATTCCTGTGAACCATTTGTTGCTTTTTTAGCAATGTTTTATTGAGAAATTTCTGAAAGGGCTTCTGTGACGTGACTGTACAGTCCACCCTTGTCAGATGTAGCTAATTGTTTTGCATAAATATTGGTGTTTCTAACTTAATGGAGCTATAATTTCCAAACTGCTTCAAGGTCACTTTGAAAGTAGTTTAAAAATAAAACAGAGAAAAAGTGAACCACTGTTTGATATTGCTCAACAATCAGGGATCGGGGATGGAAGAATGCATAACAGTCAGGATCTCTGCACAAGGAACTCCTACAAGGAACCTGTGATAGGCAATATTTCAAAGATTTAAGACTGTCAATAGCTGTGATCAGAATGTCATTTAAATGTAGTTCAAAATACCCTGAAAGCAGGTCAGCTGAGAAAATATTTTCATTTTTATAGTAGGTAATCATGATCTGTGTCTGTTTTGGTATTGGTGCGATTCCTGAAAACTTCTCTTAACTTCAGATCATTCCTGAAGAGTTGTGAGGCATGAGATCTGAAGACTTGTTTGGACTTAGGCCAGCTGAGACTCACGGTTCTTTTTAGAACATGGACACACTGAAAAGCAGCAAAGCAACAATGAATAAAAAATATAGACTAAAGTGTTTTGTTGAATATTGGAGCAGTTTGACTCCAAGAGAGAGGTTCAGGGATATAGAGCAGAGATTTTCATCTTATCTGGATGAATGTTTAATTTGTTCCTCATGCCAAAATTACATCTGAGACTCCTTAGCTTGACTCAGGAGATATTTCCCCTTTGTTCTTGTCATGGGAACTTGCAGGATGAACGAACTATCTTGCCCTGCAGTATCTGTCCTTGGCATTGGTATATGCCTGTGAGCTGAACCAAGCACCAATCTCCAGAGATGCTTATGTATTTGCTCTTTTTTCTTTTTTCCTTTTTTTTTTTTTTTGTGACTTTGTGCCTCACCAGCTTTCTATTTTCCCAGTGAAGCTTGTCTTTTCTAACCTGTGAGTGGAAAATTGTGGTAGCTAAATTGGCCTTAAGTGCTGTTCTGCCTTGAAAAGGGTCTGCATCAGAATGCACCTTTTCAATCAATCGACATGTTCCTTGCATGTGTTCAATATCATTTTCGCTTAACTTTCTCACTAACATGAGAGAATATTGCTGTTAACCTTGTCAGTCCTGCAGAGGAAATGCAGTTAGAGCACAGCAAGCTGGCTTTTGTTTCAGACTCTGCGCTACCAACAGAATTGTTAACTGGCTTCCAATTGCAAAATTATTGTAGCTGGTGGTGGAGAATCAGAAGAACAAGCTTCAATTTCAGGGTGAGTTTTGATGCTAGTCTGAAGGGCTGACTGGAAGATGGATGGGGCAATCAGTTTGAAGAAAACAGGAGCAGTGCTGGAAATGGGGTGCCAAGCTTGATCATCTTAAAAGTGATTTTCAAAGAGGAAGGTGGACTCATCTGCTCTGACTTGTGACTTCTAAAGGATGAGACAATTATTTAGTCAGTGGCAAGATACAGGTTATTCTAGAATATGATTCATCTGCCTTCTTTTGGATGTCAATATGTGAAGGGGAAGTGCTGAGAAGTGCCTTTTCTCTCTGCTGACTGGAAGAAGGCTCTAGGCAGCAGCTCACGGAGATACATCCCCGGTGTAGGTATCTACAGTTGGAAGGGCAGCTCCTACTCCTTCCCTTGGTGCTTTTGAAAAGGAAAGATGTTTACTCAGCCATTTCTGGCTGGGTTCACAATTGCCAATTGTTCTTGGCAGCACTGATTGTCCCGTCTCTTGTGTGTGAACTGAGCAGGTCCTGTGGACAGTCAGGGAAAGCAGGAGGGTGAGCACCTGGGGTTGTGAGAGCACACTGACCAGCAGTTCCCAACAGACGGGCCCTCTGTTTCCCCAGTAAGTAGGTTTGGAGGCTGGTTCTGGTCAGAGAGCATCCCATGCTACTAGGTGTGATGACGCCTGCCTTCGAGAGCTGTGCAGGCAGGACTCGTGCTGCAGGAGCTCTGCAGCACAAGCTGTGAGGGCTGCGCGCCCTCCATTTGGTCACAGCGCCCTTGCCCCTTTCTGCCTCATGTTGCAGTGCTGTCTGTTTCCTGCTGTTAGATATAAGGCTGATCTGAATTTTCGGGGCATAAATCATGATTCAGGGCCCCAGTTCAACAAATCCTCATAAGCCAAGATCAGAGGTGACTCCTTCCAACCCTTGCAGTCATTTCCAAAAGCAAGCCCTGGCCTTTTTCTGACAGAGAGAATGGCAGAAGGAACTCAGAAGTGTTATTAAGATGCTCACTGATCTTTCTTTTCCTCCCTCCTGCTTCTTTATTTGCTCTGTCAAGATAGCTTTCCTGAGAAAGACAGCACAGCAGCTGGACTTGATTATTTCCTTAACTTATGCAAACCCTGGGGCTTATGAGAAGGAAGGTGGGCAGCATGCGAGGTTTTAATATACATTTACCAGAAGTTAATGAACAAGCACAGAACCTTGAGGGCATACAGCAATGTTGTCTTTAATTTTATTAAATATTTATGCAGCTCTTTTCTTCTTTAGGGCAAAGTACAGCTCCTCCTGCATATTTTTAATTACCAAGTCACTGCCAGGCATTTTTGACTGTGCAGGTCGGACCCACTGAGAATGATTAAATTGAATGTTGAGAGAAAGAGCATTAGGGAATCTCCAAACCTTTTAAAGTAGCTTGCAGAATTTTTGCCCTCCAAAAAAGGAACGGTAGCAGCCTGGGTCACTGGGGACATAGCACAATTTTGTCTCACCAAAGCTCTTCCTAGAGACTTTCTGTTGGTAATTCAGACTCTGAATAGGGGAAGGATAAAACTCAATGTCCTAAAGGGCACAGAGGGCTTTTGAGACAGTGACTTCTGTGGTGTCTGTGTTTCCACAGAGATTTAGTTTGTTGGCATTTGTTAACCTGCTTCAGGCAAAAATCCAGAATCTCTTTTTATTTACCTCTTGAAGCCAGCTGGCCAATAGAGGCTATGCATAGAGACCTGATTCAGAGCCCATTAAAACTTATGGAAGGCTTTGGATTAATCCTGTTGCTTTATCATTGTATTGGCTTGCAAAGGCAGCTGTTAAAAAGGAGTCTTGGATGTGGTTGTGTGCACATCTAGTCTTTGGTGGTCCAAGGAAGCATCAATACCCTGGATTCCCTTCCCCATGTGATACAATGTCATGTAATCCTTAGACTACCAAGCTGGCTGTGTTGTTTTAGTTTAGTGTTGGAAAAACATCAGCTATGGTTTTCTTTCCAGCCGGTCATAGCTCATTCACGGAGCAGGGAGGCCATTAAAATACGTAAATTTACATACCTTGGCTAGTTGTTCAGGAAGTGTTCCTAGTGTTATGTATTGTTAACTGCTTCATTGAGAAAAAATGGCGTTAGATCTTGGAATTAGTCTGGTTTGTTCTGAAAGCAAAGACTGCAAAAAGCAAGCAAACCCAACAAGTGAAATTATTAGAGATTAATAGGAAAAGAAATTAACATTACAATTTTCTTTCTGAATCTCTGCCCATGTTTTGTTACCAAATGAAACACGAGTCCCACGGTGCTCTGCAAGGTTGGTAGTTCTGGTGTTGTCAGGTATCACATACCTTCTGTGAACTACGTTCCTGCCTCTCAAACTAATCAAGCACTTTGTCTCTGGATGAGCCTAACCCATGATGTTGTGCCGTCCAGCAGAGAGCCGCCAACACACACATGCTTTGGGGATCAAAACTGTCACCTAAACCTCTGAGCTAAATCTGGTGAGCAGGTACAGAGATGCACTCATTACTTTTCTCCGTAGTGACTATGGGTATGAGAGGCACAGCAACAACCAGTGTGTCCCAGCCTTCTGGTTCAGCCCGTCCTCCCTGTCCAAGGATTGCAGCATTGGTCAGAACTACTTGAACAGCACTGGGTAAGTGAACCTTGCAGTATCTCTGGTTTTGTTGACCTTGGCAGTAGACAAGAGAACCTGAATCGTTCTTTTTTTCTCTGCATCCCGCCTGGCTCTTTTCCAGTCTTATTCGTGAGGTAATGTTTGCAGCAGCATCTGTATGGAACATTGCCTCATTCCTCAGAGGCAGGGAGAAGCACATTAACATAAGTGACATGTAGATATTGTATTGCTATCAAGTGATGTATGATCCCTGGAGCCTAGACTTGGAGCTCCCCTTGGCTGCAAAATTAAAATGCGAATCAAGAAGGTCTATCTGAGAGACAGCTGAACATTTAAAAGGACAGGTTCAAGGTATTTCACATCGTTTTTCATTGAGCCTCTTCCTATCTTACAGCTGCAATCTTTTAGCCTCTTTTTTTCCCCGTCTGCCGTTTTCACTTTGTATATACAATGCCTTGAGATTTCAGACAAGCTACATGTGCTGGTTTCTCTTGGTTTTACCCAGAACAGATGGCAAGTGTTGGTTTATTATAGTAGTATCGCTTTGGAAATGCTATTCTGTCATGCAGGGGATACCCTGAAACTCTGATTGCACTGGCTGGTGCAAAGTTGCGATGTTCCTTCTCGGGCAGTGCAGGCCCTGAAGACTTTGCAGGGCTGCTTCTGAGCCATGGGTTATGACAGGGTTGTTCGTGGCTGGTTGACGTGGGTGGCTGAATAAAGTGAGGCTGCTGGGAGTCTGGAGTCACTTAACTTCAGAGACCCCCTTTCAGCTGAAAGTTTGCTATAAATATGGGATGTAATTACAGGCCAGTATGACGGCTTGTAGCCCTCTTGACAGAGAGCAGTAAGAAAATAGTTGGGGTCTGTGGCTTCTTAACCAATCCTGTATTTTTACTGTGAAATTACTAGAAAGGGTTAATCCCCCACAACAACACTAGGAATAGCCAAGTGTCATGCTAGTTAGCTAACCTCTTCCAGGAAGAGCCAAGAGAAGAACCCGATCCTTGAATCATTTTAAAATGGGATTGGACAAAGCTCTTGGCAGACCATTCCAAGCACCTTCTAGCAGAGTAGAGGCAGACAAAATGTAATAAAAAGCATAATTAAAAAGCCAGGATGCAGGGTGCAACCCTGCAGGCATGGGGAGTTGGGGGAGTTCTCTGCCTTTTAGCAGTGCAGAATAATTCACCTCCACAATGTGTGTCTGTTCTCACTGATGCTGCTGAGAATCTCTGGAGAAGGTTGCGTTGTGGTTTGTTTGGCTTTCTCCAATTTAATAAAGCGTTAGGTTTCTTTGATTCTTCCTTTCAGCGAGGGAATCGTGCAGGCAGTTGGCCTTTGAAAAAACACATGCATTAATATGGAGAAACAAAACAAAAATAAAACAAAGAAACTTTTCTGCCCACCGCCTGAGCCCAATTTCCTATTGTTACTGTTCCCCAGGTACCGAAGGATTGTGTCTAACAACTGCACAGATGGCTTGAGAGAGAGGTACATGGCCAAGATGGAGAAATGCCCTGGAAAAGCACCCCGAGGACTGCACATCCTCACTACTGACGGAAAATTGGTCACGGAGCAGGGACACAACGCCACCTTCATCATCCTTATGGAAGAGGTTTGTTAGTGGGCTCAGGAAACCTTTCACTGCGAGGCAGGACTGGCACTCTTTTCCTTCACCTGTCAGGCTGCTGAGAGGAAAGTAGCCATCAGGTGGGGTCATGAAATGATGAACAGTCCTGAGATTTAGGAGAATTCATGAAAGAGGGCTATACATGAAACATACAAACCAATCATATTGGGTCAAGCCGAAGGAGTATATGGATGGTTATCTCGTCTACCAGTGATGATGAAGCCAATGCTGAAGAAAGCATTTCCCCACCATCTTCTTGCTGACTCCCGTGAACTGCAGTTTGTGGAGTTTGTGAGGCAGACATGGTGTCTCTGTGCTAAATAATTTTGTTTCTGGGATGAAAAGCTTTAGCTGAAGCTTTGCTGGGAAAGGTTAAGAACAATGGGGAGCATTTTCAGACTCATGGGAAGCGGTAAGGGACGTTATTTTTTTACAGTTGGAACTGAGCCTCTTCAAACCACCTCTGAGCTCCCCAGCCCATATCTGTTTTATTTATAATGTGTTGTGATTCCCTGTGTAGCCAACAGTAGCATGATACCAGGCCGTGATGGTGCATGAAGCATCAAAAGGCACTTCTGGTGATCTGAGCCAGGTAGCCCTCTGTTTGGCAAACACGTGTGGTGCAGCCTGTGTCACCAAGGCTTGTGGCTCAGTGGAGCGCTGGATAGCTAAGGAAGGCACTTGCTATATATTCAGGCGGACAGGATGGGTTTTCAAATGATCTTATTTCTCTTCTGGTCTGTCATTTGATTTGGTGTTTAGAGATATGTGTGACTGCACCACAAAAAGCCCTGCTGTGTTTGCAGCTGCTGCATTCTCCTGCTAGCTTTTGGCTGCCCGTGGAAGGTGTCATTGGAGATCCAACAGTGATTTTCCCGCAATGGATTGTGTTACTTCTGTTTTCTGGTTAAACTGAACAGTCAACTCACAACCTCACCTCTAGCATCTCTGGGTGTCGCAGGAGGGGCAGCAAGGGAATGAGGCGGTGTTGGAGAACCACAAGTACATTTTGTCATTTACTCTGTCCTGTGTACTTCATTTTGGGATAGTACTTGGAGACAGCCGGGAGCCAGACATGTCATGGTCACAAGCGTAAGAATAATGACACCAGAACAGGCTAGATGCCTGTCTCCGAAGTATCCTGCCTCTGACAACAAGCAACATTAGATCTCTAGGGAAAGCATATTAGAAACAGGGCAAGGCTTGTGGCCCTTCCCCTCCCAGTCCCCAGAGTAGCCTCCATTGGCAACTAAGACCTTCAAGAATACAAGAAGCTGTTTTAAATCTGAGCATACTGCCATGGAGAAGTTTTTTCTCGTGATGCCTTACTAGTATTCTTTTTAAACACACACACACTTCTATTAATTTAAATTGTTATGCAGTACCTAAATGTTTCATTGGGACCACGCTATTCTGACAGGGCCTTTTTACATACTTCCTCAGAGGTTCATGTGTGCTCTGCTTTTATACAAAGGGGATTTCTTGTCTACCTGGGTGATTCTTTTATATTCTGCAGACTTGACATGGTAAGACGATTTGTATAGACACTGTGAGTGGGAGTTTAGAAAGGAACAGACATAATCTAAAAATTAGGAATCTAGTAGTAATTTATTAAGGAACTCAAGCGGAACTGCTGCATACAAAGAATGATAAACAGATGGGGAATAAGGCAGCAGTCAAGGTAGCTGGAGAGTGGAGTCTTTACAAGGCTTTAGAGATTGAAGAGGCAGCTGAATAAATACGTGAGGGCGTACAGTCTATGTCCTTTGTTGAAAAATAAGGATGGTTAGAAAAACATTTCATTGAAACAAATTTTTTTTCTAAGGGAAAAGGATTTTCAAGAACATGTCTTTGTGGGTGAACAGCTTATTCCGCAGAGAGTTGTGTGTTGAGTTTGCTTCTTAAAAGAATAGACATTTTAGGAGGAAAAAAATAAAGAACACTGAGATTTTGGGCACAAGCATTCCCATCTTTCAATGTGAACCTGAGACAAATGAATTGTAATCAAAGCATTCCTTATTAGTTGGAAGTAATAATTTCTGTAGAAGTCTTAATTATTACATACCTTGCTGTCATACAGATTTATTCCTGCCTCCCTTTGCCTTCTTTGGTCAGTCTGTTTCCTGGTGGGTTGTTTTGCACCTATTTCTACACTCACTTTCTGAGCCAAACAGCAGTCTGACGAGTTCTCCTATGGATTCATCTGTGTGGTCTCCATTCAATCTTCCTACAGTTTCAGACTAACCCTGATCAGCAACTTTGTCATTAGCCATCAGTTCCTTTCTACCTTCTAGTACACACTCTCAATATATTGACGTGACTGACCTTTACCTTTATGCCGTCCAATGGTAAATGAGGACTTTATCGTAGTTAATTGAAAACTAAATTTCTCAGAATTCATAGATTTAGCTTTAGTAGTATTGTTCAGAATAGTATTGTTCAGTAATTGTTCAGTAATTCAGAATAGTGTGTGGCAATGATAATGGACAAAGAAATGCAGAATGACTGAATGGTTTTGCTGTGTTTTCAGAAATATGGGGCTGGACTGTGATTTGGACTGTGTAGACATGCAAGGGAAGACGAGGAGATAAGAGAATTTTTTTTTACCTTTTTCTAAAATCCAAGCTTGAGTTTGACCACAAAGAAATAATAGACCGCCAAATTGCTGTTGTATGGAGCTGTGTTCTTGAGTAGATATATGAATCTGGTTTTGCACCTGATCTTTTCCGTGCATCCTCAGCTCCCCTCTGAAGGGTACTTAAACTCCCCTCAGGCCTAAACAGTTGTTTATGTGGCAGCTCCAGTTACTGAACTGTTCTGTTCCCTTGACTTCTGTTTATGCCATCTCACGGATTCTTTTTTTGAGTAATTGCAAGGCGATGGCAAGGCTTTGTAACAGGGTTGTAATTGCAAGTGACCTGAGAAGGCAAGCTGTGACTATTCAAAGAACGAGCCTGAGCAAGTATTGGAGGCCCGCACATCTGTTAGAAGATTGCTAAACTGTATCTATAGAAAGAAATAGCCACATCCATGTCATATTTTTATGCAAAAAATTTGAGAGCTTTATTAGAAGAACCAAAATACATCGTGTACATACATTCCACACACCCTCCCCCGCCCCAAGCATATGTTGGATGAAATATAGCGCTCCTGAAATCAGTGGGAATTTGGCTCTTAACTCCAGAAGACCAAAATTTCAACCACTGTTCTGTCTCTACAGTTTTTTTCACTTTGCTGCTGTGGCTTCCAGGCAGGAAAACTTTCCCAGGCTAGTCATCGTGGGGAGATGACTTTGAAGGGCTGTTCCATGGCAATACTGCTCTCCACGCATTCTGCTACCCTTTGCCTGCTCATCGATTTCAGTGTGCAGAGCTCCAATCTTTGTGACAGCCCTTAGCGCATTCCCTGTTGGTAGTTTACGGGGCTTAAAGCAATGGAATGCACCTTTTGAATATATATGGAGATCAATGAATTTTTTCCATTTGAAATGCCTCCACTTCATTTCTATCTTAATTTATATTCATAAACTCCAGAATATCTGACATCATGTGTGGGGCTAGCACACTTGTTTTAGTATTTTATATACTGGATACAGAGTTATGAAAAGGAGAAAGGAAACATGATTGGTGTGTGATGGGCAGGCTTTGCATTGAAGACCCAACTCTCGTAATTGGGTTGAAAGATCGTCTGCTACTGTTTAGTCATAAAAAATCTGATCCTGCTTCCCCACTTCAAACCTTCTCATTTCAGATTGAATCATATTGGAGAAGAAAGGACAAAATAGAAAAGAATTGTAAGGTGTGAGAGAGGAGCTGCCGCGATGGCTGCAAGAGATTTCAGCCCGAGGTCACCAGTGATGAATCCAGCCCAGATCAAATTTTTATCCTCTATTCAGTGTCTTCCATATGAGATGAACTTGCGGTCTTAGTACACTCCCTTGAGAAGTGGATTTGAAAGGTTTAACAAGCTGTGGGAGCCTTTCTATCAAATAACTGAATATCCCAAGAGTGTAATTTTGCCCTGCTAGAGAATTTCTCAGACTGACTTAAAAAACTCTCTGTCAAAAGGATGTTATTGGCTACTCAATATTATAGATAGGTTTTAGTATCACTACCACTCTAGTCCTCTATGTTTTGTTTTTGTTTTATTTTTAATGTCCTAGTAGGACAGAGGTGAAAACTGTGCCCTGATCAAGTCAATAGAGAAGATTCCCCTGGCTCTTGTGGAAAGGGCATGATGGAGCAAGGAAGGAGAGAGATCTAACATATATAACCAAATATCCGTATTTCAAGAACTACATGTAATAACCCTGATTATATGGGTGTGTACCCGAAGACTCCAAGTATACACTCAAGGCAAATTCACATCTGAAAAATACCCTTCCTACACACTGATTTTTAATGCAGGCATAGCCTATGAGGAAGATAAAGTCTGTGGGGCATGCTGCGATCCTGATTATCTACATAGGGGTCCTGCTTCAGTGGAGTCTGGCTTCTTGTCTGTGCTCCTAGCTCCTAGGTTTCCATCCAAAGGACAAGAGCAGGTGCACTTTCAGGACTGGGACCAGTAGCAGAACACAGCAACGCCGCATCCTGTCTGTGTCAGTACCGTGATTGCCACTTCAACAGGCTCATGGAAACTGCCAGTAAGACAGCAGCTCCCGTGAGTTTGGAGTCAGTGGGAGGCAAGAACTGGGACCCCTTGCTTTTCCTGGGTATTTCTGTCTCTGCAGGAGCCTTTGTTGTGCACCTTTGGTCTCAGTTGCTGATCATTTGGGTTAGAACACCCCGTGAACCACTTATTCCTGATTTAAGGGCCTCTTTTTCCATGATCCACCCAATATTCTACCTTTATCCTGACTGTCCTGGGATGATAAGAAGTCATGATCCGTGCTATGTATGAACGTGTTTGGACCGTATGAAAAATCACCTACGGATTTGAGGTTCATAGAATTTAGGCTGCAAGGCATGTGCTTTGCTGCACACAGGTAAACTTGAAAACTACTGCTCAGAGGAAAGCTGGTGCTGTCAGTTCTAAAACTTTTGGGGACTGTCACAGGTGTGGTTGTCCCAAGCAATCTTAGCCCTTTGTCTGATCTGCACAGTTTTGCTAGGAAGTCATGGTTTGTTTTGTGCAATACCTGGCCCAGAGGCTTTGGTGAAATCCGTGAGTTCAGTGGTCTTTTTCAGTGTGCCCAGTGGATGTAGGACCCTGCAGGATTTGAGCTGGCTGTGAAGGGATTGGAGGTACATCAGAACCGGCTGCGAGCTACATGGTTGTTTCCGTCCCTTAGATCACTCAGTTCTGGAATTGCACATTAGCTTTGATCCTGACCCTGTGCATTTACAGCTATAATGGGGTTTATGAGATGGCCAGGAAATATTTCTGAATTTTCTATTTAAACAAACAAAAAAGGGTTACATTTAGAAGCAAGGATATTTTGACTATTTTTTTCTTTTATTCTTCAATATGTCTGGGGATTGGTTTCAGTTTTGGACTAGGAGCATCTCCAAAAAGGTAGTGGTGTTTTCTTCACCCATAGTGAATACAGCGGAGACCTTTCATGAAAGGAGATGACTCAAGCCAACACATTTTATATATATGCAGAAAGTTACAGAGATTTAATTTGAGGTATAGTTTTATTTCAGTTTAGTGAAACCACTGCAGTGGGCTTTAGCTCTGTTTGAATTAGCCTTGTTTTGTGTTATTTTAATCAGCTGGGGACAAGTATAAAGTAAGGCTCCAAGAAACTGAAGTAACAGACGCTTCTACAGTTCAACTGCAGTGGTTTAAAGCGTGATTTAAATTAAAACAGTGCAGCTACTGCCTCTAGACAATACCTGCAATGTTGGAATCGCTTGTCTGTTGTTCCCTCCTTCATTTAATAGCTGTCATTGACAGTAATCCTAGAAGGGATTTTCTCATCATCTACTTCGTTCTCCTGTGTATCCAGGCCCTACCTCTGTGTTGACTGACAAAAACTGTCAGTCCTCGGTGTGGGAGTCAACCTGTATAAATTCAGCCATCCTGAAGTTACATGTCTACCTGAAACTAGTCATCTAGGCTCTCTGTCATCAGGGTACAGGGATGGATATTTGCAGATGATTCATGTCACCTGTCTCAGTTATCTTAGGATGGGATGTGTTGGTTTCTTGCTGTCTTTTTTTCTCTCCCTTTCATTGACTATACAGGAAGCCTGGAAAACTAGCTTAGACTAGATTTACAGCATCTCAGTGACTAGGTTCTGTTTCTTTGGAACGTATTGGAGAGCCCCTTCAACCATTGTCCTGTCTCCAGGGTATTCCCGATGCTCCCACATGCACGTGGGAATTGCTCTCCAGGTAGCATCTAGCCTACCATCAGTGCAGTGCCTCCCATCTCACCGCCTCTGACGGAGGTACTTGTTGGACCCACCCATTCAATGAAAGGCTGTGCAAAGTGACACTGGCCACTTCAGTGACGCATGATCCCCAGCCATACATTGCATTAAATGGTTCAAATATGGTCCCCTTGATATATGCATGTTTGGCACTCTGCCCTCCCAAAATCTCTAAACCTAAGAGAGGGGAATAACATCTCTTTACAGGTGTAAATGTTCAGCTCCTCTAAGCATTGCTTGTATATAATTACCTGGTGTTGATTTGAATCTGGCCACTTTGGGGACTAACAGAACAAAGATAGGCTTTTCTAGTAAATTTACAAGTTTGTGTCCGTGCTAATGAAATGGAACTGAGGAGTGAGATGGAGGGTAATATAAAGCACTCTTATCAGCCCAGTTTCCTAATCCAACCTTCTCTGTTGCAGGGTGATCTCCAAAGGACAAACATTCAGCTTGATTTTGGAGACGGCATTGCAGTATCCTATGCTAATTTCAGCCCTGTTGAGGATGGCATCCGCCACGTGTATAAGAGTGCTGGAATCTTTCAGGTGACAGCATATGCAGAGAACAGCCTGGGCTCTGACACTGCTGTCCTCTTCCTGCATGTTGTCTGTAAGTACTTCCAGCTGGTAGATTCCTTGGGTGAAAACCTGACCTCACTGAAAATCCCTGCAACTTCAGTGGGGCCTAAGAATACACGCAAACCTACCATCGTAAGCAGCTCACGCTCTTCCAAAGGCTCGGACTTTTAGACACTTTTCTATCTTGTTAAGTAAACTTTATTGAATGAAGAGGAAGGGAAGTTTCTTTTAACACAAGTATATTTGCAGTCCTCCACAGATACAGAGAAAAGTTTGAATATGTTTCATGGGCTTTCTGAAAGGGTCAGAGACCAAACAGCATATGAAATAAAATCCACATATGTGTTTTCAATGTGCTTCTAATACCAAGAGGTTTCGATTAATCTACTGAATTTTTAGTCAGTTATTCAGGATTTAGAAGTTTATGGTGCTTATTAAAGAAAAGAAAAGCATTATGCTCAGCATAATTCCTGGGACGTGAATGTACCGGGGGTTAATGTGCTACTTTTCATATTTCATGTTTGACATACATCCCTGACTTATCCCTCCTGTTTGGTAGATCAGTGCAATTTCTCTCCACTTGGCACATGAGCAAACTCAAATATAAAGCCCCCAGCTGGCTTTCTCAAAGCCACAGGAGAGAGCAGAGGGTGTGGAACACAGGATGAGACCAGGAAGATCCCAATTCTTTGTCCTGCTCTCAGACGGCTAGATCTACTGGGTAGCGAGCTTTGTCTGTGTTCAGATGTACCTCATCGGTTTTGCCCCTAATGGTGTTCACAGCCACGTCTGTCTTCCCCCTTAGCCTCTCAGAACGTCTTCTAGCCTGCCTGTCTTTTAGTTCAGCGTTTCTGCTGGAAGGAAGCAAGTCAGAAATTTCCAACACTCAAGAACTTTTTTTCTTCTTTTTAATTTCAAGCTCCCTGTGTGAAGGAATAAATGTTCCTTGAAGGTTTTATTATGCTCATAATTCCCTCAAAGTCAATCATGGCTGCATTTAACAACCTGTTATTAGAGCATTAACTGTTTTTTCCTTCACCTTGGGCCATTAGCTGACAAAAGTGATGGTTACGTGGTAATAACCAGCTTTGTATGGATTATCCGATTTTTCTCATAGGAACTGCATTTTCATGTTGAGGATTTTGGAGCAAAATGCAATGAGGGGCAGTTGCTTGTCCTGGTTGTGCTACTCTACCCTCTTCTTCCTCAGCCTCTCAGATCTCTCCTTTGACTTTTATAGCATTCTTAGGTGGCCAGCTTATTATCTCTAGGGAAATATTTTGTAAGCATTTACATTCATGCTGACACTGAAATAAAATGATACCTCAGTAGCAAACTTTTAATATATTTGGATGTACTAGTCAATATAGGAGGTTTGCCCTTGGAGCTCAAACGTACAAACAAAAACGCCTGCTAAATAAATCACCCTTATTATATGATCTGTCTGGTGCTGGAATCCTGTGTGGGGAAAAAAAGGGAGAAAAAAGCTCCTTGGCCTCAAGCAACAGCAGTTTTCTACCCTGCAGCTTTATCAGGGGTCAGTCGACTTTTCACCTGTCTGGAATTTGCTGTCAAGCTGCTCATCTCTTCATTTAAAGGAACTGCAGATAGTAGTGCGCTGTCACAAAATAGGGGGAACCTACTATTCTTGGAAACCCAGAGTAGTTGCTACGGGCAGAGTTCAGGAGTGACTTGCTGGTAGAAACCCCTTGGGAAAGAGCGGTGGGAAAAAAGAACAAGTTTTAGGGAGACAAAAGCAAGAACAGTGTCCCACTGTACTCGGGGCTGTATGTTCCAATGGTAAAAGAACAGCTCTTGCTCTCCAAAATCCTTGTAATCCAAGTAGGTGGAGAAGTGATTAATGTCCCCATTTCATGCTTGAAGAGCTGAGAGGTAACACAAGAAGATCGTCTCAGTTAAAATCATCAAATTTCCTGCTTCCTAGAATTAACGTCTTATAAAAAAGAAATCTCACTTCTTTCTTATTTCATCCTTTTCCTTCTCACAGTGATAGTCTATCAGTTTGCTGAGTTTTAAAAGTTACCATCCAGAAAGACTCAGTAGCACTGATGTGCAGCAGTTACCAGCTGAAATACGGTACCAGTAAAAACAAAAAATTAAGCAATGGAGATAGTAAAAGCTTTAAACAAACTAACAAACAAACCCTCAGTATTTTTTACATGTTTTTTCTGGAGAGGAACTGGCTTCTTAATTCTGGACTTCATGCACTGGACTCATTCTGAACATTTGCATTTATTAGACAAAACTTTACATTGATACTGTGTTTTTTATTAAGTCTTTCAGAAACACGTTCTTCTGACAGTTAAGTGCTTTGATATGCCAATGCACACATCTTTCAAGTAGTTCCTGTCTTTTCGCTAGTGGTAACTGATTCCCCAAAGACTTCTCAAGGTCAGGCCAAAGTCAAAAAGTTACCAGGGATTTCCAAAATCATGAGTCTGTCTTTTGGAGACCTTCTAAAAAACACTCAGAGTGTATTAATCAAGGCATAAATGCCTCAAATATAATCAGATTTAAGTCATCTTGGCTAAAATGATTTTCCCACAAATCGTAGTAGCTCAGTGGATATATTTTCAAGAAAACACCTTCTTTCTCTCTTGTGTCCTATCCCTCAAGCTCTCAATAGCAGCTTGCCCTATCCAGTGCAAAGCCAGTTCATTACTCTCCCTCAAACTGCATTTAAAAAATTCTTCTAAGCACGGTGCTGACCCTGTCTGAAATTAGCACTGTGGAAAACGTGCATTTCTGGCTCCCTCAGAATTAAGAGTGATGAACAGAAATGTATGATTTTATGTTTATTAATCTGGTATCTTTTTCTGTTGCTTATTGACTGCTGAAATTCTCTTGTATTGCTATAATAGAGTCTCACTGCTGACATAAGACATTTGATTTATTTAAAGGAAAGATCCTTGCTGTTCACAACTGCGCAGGGAGGATTTACCTCAAAGCCTCTAATAATGAACTGTCTCTTCCCACAGGTCCAGTGGAGCACGTCCATCTGAGTGTCCCCTTTGTTGCCATCAGAAACAAAGACGTCAACATTACTGCAGTAGTTTGGCCCAGCCAGGCAGGCACACTTACCTACTTCTGGTGGTTTGGTAACAGCACCAAGGTACGGCTGTCCTTTGGTTCATTTTTACTTCCTAAGCTTGTTGCACCAGACAGGGAACTCTCTCAGCCCTAATAAAAACTTCTTGCCTTTGCTTGTTTTGTGTTTTAGTTTTTTTCCTTATCTAAAAAGGGTTGTCATTATCTGAACTTCAGCCTTTGTGAGTTTATTTTCTCCTGTCTCGTGTTGTTCTCCAGAGTCATTACTTTTTTACATCTGGTTGTTATCAGCCGTACTGAGCTTTGAAGACCACTGTTATTACTAGCGTGCACTTGCAACTTAACTGAATTGTGTACTGCTATATATGAGATAATACTGGCTTTTAACACAATGTTTAAAAACTGCTGGTGTTCAAATAACTATGGGGGTTTGCATTATGTACCAGTATGCAGTAAATAATGCTCGATTCCAACACAATACTTTAAAACTGTTGGTGTGCAAATAACCAGTTGCATCTAGAATTTCAAGCTGGACCCTCAATGAATTGTTTGTGTCCATCCATGACTATTGTCAACAATCTTGGGTAATCTGAGAGAGATGAGATTACTCCCTTGGGTAATCAAGGGAGATGAGACTTCTTTGTAGTGAATTTTCAAATGCTTGGCATAAATTTATTATAAAGAGCTTTTTTATCAATAAAGTGAATCAAACTACAAGTTGCGGTCATGCTTTCAAATGGAGAGAGCAGGATTTCTTATTAGCTATAGTTTTTATTGTAGGCTTTAGGAGTGAGACGGCTGACACAGGCACTATCCTCCGTTATTACAGTTGTGAAATGTACAGCTGATAATTTTGCAATGTAGTGTCTGCTGTTATTTACAAAAGCAGTTTAAGTCACACCATTGTCTACATTGTTGAGTGTCAGTTGAGGGTATGCACTGAGGTGAGATCACAGTAGAAAAAAACCAGGGGTTTTACATGAAATATGGACTCGAGATAAAAAATAGCAGGCATGCAAGTATTTTATTTTCTCTTTGACAAAGCTGCTCGCGTTTTAACCTCTTACCCTAGCTACCAACAGCAGCAGGAGAAAAAGAAAAAAAAAAAAAGTAAATGCTGTGTCTACTGGGATTTTACGTCAAGTTAGGAAGCTTACTGTAAGAACTTACCTATTTTTGTGGAAGCATAACTGAGGCACCGGAAGAGCTCAGGAACAAAACCTACTTACTTTAACTTGGCAAGTTGCTGTGCCCTAGCTGAGCTGTGGCAACCACCCACATACGCACATCCAGTCCATGACAAGTACCAGCTAATTCCACATAGTTTATTCTGCACTGAAAGAGAGGGATGCAAAATCACATTACAGTTCAGATATTTTTGGCTCAGCGCTCACACATGGACAGCCATTAGAGTACATCTGAGACAATTTAGGTACTGGTAACTTGATCCTCTGCTTAAGCCCTCCAGTGTACCCGGGTGTCAGAGTTTTCCTGCCCTTTTTTTTGTCCTTAATATAGAAGTTGGTTGTGAATAAGGCCTTAAAAAAGATTTTTGGAAATAGAAAGTAATCTAGAAAAGGTAGAGCAAAGCAGTGGTGTTTGCTGAAGATTTCCATACAGCTCTCACGGTGCTTGCATCTAGGTTGTAAATGTGATCTGTTATCTGTTTTATCTTCTAGCTTAAATTTCAGACCCATAGGCAACAGAGTACAGGTAGATATGGATGTGTTTGGGATGGATGCTTTGGACATAGCTGCACATGGAGTAGCTGATTCCTATGATACCTTGGGGCGATTGTACATGTTGCTGAAATACGTTGAGGTGTGGATTGGTAAAGATGGTGCCACTTACCTGTGGCCACATCAAAGACTCAGAGCACCTTTTGTCCTTTGCAAACCATCAGCTCCACCTACTTCATGAAATGTAACTCAATTTCAACTCTGACAGAAGTATGGCAAAGGATGTAACACGATATAAATGATAAAGACATAACAGCAGCAGCCACCTCTTTTTTTTCAGGACGAAAGTCTGCATCACATAAAAATTCCTTCTGGGATGTTCAATGTACATGTCAGATCCTTCTCTGTGCCCACTCATGAGCAAACTATGGTGCTCTAAGTACAGGTGGAAGACGGGGATAGTGATTTGTGTGTGAATTAAAGGATGAGGTGTGTAAAGTTGTGCATAGTGACTGGTATATATTCTTGTTCCATTCTGAGGGATTGCAGCTTCATTTCCTGTTCAGCCCGTCGGCATCCCGGGCAGAACCAGATGTGTCTTGTGTCACGGTGCAGTCTCGCTAGGGTGCTCCCTGTGCTGCTGCACAGGCGAATGTTGTCTTACAGTCAAATGACCTGGCTGAGGTACTTGTGCTGCCCTCCCCACCCTGCTGGAACCGTTGTACTGAATTTCTACTGTGCTGATTTTTGCAGTATACCCAAAGGCCAAGTTGCTTGGATTAACACAGGTCCAGTTTAATAAATGTGTCCAGCTGTCTAATAGGTTTGAGCAAATGAACCTGAAACTACTTGATTTAATTTAGAGTTACTTTCCAGGTCTTGGTGCTTGAATTAAAATTAAGGAGTTGGCTGAATGTTAAAACTCCATGATGGAGGTGAAATCATCCATGATAATGGAACGTCCAGCATACACACACACGAAAAGGAAAAACTGTAATTTGAAAGGCCAGATTGGTTCTTCTGATCTGCCTTTGCACAGAATTACAACCTCTAATGTCCAGGAAGAGTGCTAATATCGCTGCAGTTTGATACCGGCCCATTCTGCTTGTCCAGGATGTGTGTATATCGAAGTATACATCAGCCACACCTCCAGGGCTAGCAGAAGCTGGCAGCCTTGTTGACTCGGTGTGTGAGTCCCATGTGAACAAACAGATTTGTATTTTTTTTTCTAGTGCTTTTCAGCTCATGGATGAGGGGGTCCAAAGGGAGGTGGCATTCTGCCGGGAGGGAAGAGTGAGCCTATGCCAGTGGAAATTTCAATTTGGCTATGAAAACAGCATATATGGCCACTGTTGTGAAACGGGGGCAGGTGGGCAGTCTGATGGGATGCAGCGTGAGAACTGGAAGGTGGATGTTTAGGGGTTTTCCTCTGGAAACAAACAGGCAGTGTAGTGAAAGGACAGTAGCAATGGTACAAGAGCTTTATCTGTGCTCTTAGACCTCTGTGTGCTTTTGCAATGGAGGCTAGCATCACTATTTCCATTTTAATGGTTTAATCTAAACCAAGAGATCTGTCTATAGACCAACTGTCAGATCAATTGCACTGCGAGGGTTAGACCTTTGATTTTCACTATACAAATCTCTTTTCCCAAACATGGTGCACTTTTCTCATCTAGATGTGTATCTGTGTGAGAGTTTCCTGTGCAAAGAGGAGAGCTGTAGGGCTATCAAGGACATTTTTGTTTGAGAAGGTGCAGATAAAGGTAGTCTTCTCTGGTAGGGCTCTGAGCTGGCTAAATTCAGGTCATCTTTACTCTGGAAACCATTCAGCCACATTCAGCCAGCATTGTCAGCAGGTATTATGCCATGGTTTCAGCCTTGTTAGCATGGTTGGAGCTGCTCAAAGCATGGACGGGGCAACGCTGGGTGCCCTCGCTCCGACCTGAGCAGAGTTGCTCTGATATAGATAGATAGATCTGTGCTCATAAGGGCACAGGCTTGCCCTGAATCTGAACACTATGGATTGTTTGAAGAAGCATCTGCATCTTTGGTTTAGCTGGATCCTGTGTTTTGTACAGCTGATATAGCAACTGTGCTGAGGCTGTGTACAACACTGCATTCTGCAGCACTGGTTCTGCAATTGCTGACTGTGCTCTACTGAGGTATTCGTAGCATAATGAGTTGCACTTCAATACAAAGATATTTCAGGAAGCATTTACTGAAGTGAGAGAAACCTTTGCCTATGGGACAGTTCTCATTGGGTGGTGTTGGGCCACATTTAGGCCTTAGCAGGACATGCAACCTTGGAGCACCTTTTCTGTATCAGGGAGGAAGGATATCGTGCCCTGGTGGATTAGTCAGGTGCATCTTGTGATCCTGAGTTAACCTCACCCTGATTTTGATATCGTCGTCTCTGTTTACCTCTTGCAGCCCCTCATCACCCTGGAGAGCAGCATCTCGTACACCTTCGCTGTGGAGGGGATGAACACCGTCACTGTGCAGGTCGCTGCGGGCAGTACCCTCATCCAGGACACCAAGGAGGTTGCAGTGCACGGTATCCTCAACCTTTTACAATCAGATCTCAGGGGGGTTATCAAGAGGTGAAGAACAGGCAGTCGCTGATGAACCAATATGAACTCCATAGTGCCTGGAGGAACTTCTGAAGACAAACTGTAAACTGAGTAGCTCAGATATGTCATGATCACAAAACACAGAAGTGAACTGGATGGGGCAGCTAGCCAAATTTGTGAGCTCAGCCCTGTCATAAAGTAGCTGGTGTCTCCTTTGCCTGTTGGTCTGTCTGTATACCCTGACTGAGAACTCCCAAAAGGAAAAAACACTTAGAGCTGTAGCCAGACTGCCTTCCCTCTGCCTCCTAGCTGTGGAAAGAAGTAGTCATAGCGCATCATTAAGGTGGCCTGAATACAGCTAGTGTTTCTCTTCATACAGTGACTGTATAAACGTCAGGGGTCTGGAAAACAGGGGGCAGAAATTAGTCTGTTGTTGCCCATCTCCCATGCCACAGCTGGAGGTCTGAGTGTGTCCACTGGACTTTCCTGTGAGTATTGGTATGTTCTGCCATATCTGTACGTCACGGGCTCCAAAAAGCACCCTTTGACAGACCCCAGAGCTTACTCTATTTGGAGCGTGATAAAGGCTGAGTGGAAGGGCTCTCTCAGCAGTTTTGGCCAGGACTTTGAGATTTCTCCAGAGAATAACTTCCACCCTGGGCTAGTCTTAATTTTTCTTATCCAGTTATTGTCATCCATCATTTGAGGGCAAGCTTTTCTTTGAATAGCAAGTTTTATTGAGAGACCTGGGCTTCAAACAACTTGGGTTGCAGCGTGTAGTTGAAGTATGTGTGTCTTGTTTCAGTAATTAAATATAAATAAATGTCCTGCTGATGGCTGGAAAGCTGTATGCGCAGATTTAACAACCAGCTAAATAGATATTTATTGATTGCCTGGCTGTGAAATGCAATGGGTTTTAATAATTTGTTAATATGATTTAGTGATACCCAAACTCACTATTAGCAAATGTAAGTAACACCCTACTTGATCATTTTGAGCAAAATGCAACATTGCAAAATGCAGTGTTTACTTCTGGGAAACTTGCATCTTTCCAGCAGTTTCTGGAATAAGCCAGAATCAAGTGTATCTGAGAGGGTTCCCCACAGGGGATCTCGATCTTTGGTCCCGGTGGGTCCCACAGAGCACTCCTCACTCTGTTTTTAAACACCTTGTAATAAATATTGCCTTCTATTTAAAAGATCTAGAGCTTTGGGCTTTATCACAAAGAGAAATTGATCCAGTTGGAACATCCAAATAGTCTTATGCAGCGCCGTGCTGCAGACTGACCTGATCTGAGGAGGGGGTCCTTCCAGACCCCCAGTCGGGTGATCAGTTCAAGTCTGAGTACATAAACGAGTGACACCTTTGGTAAACGTGCACTCTGCTAAATTTGTATACTAATCTCTGTCCTGTGTTAAGTTGTTATGGCTCTAGGCAGGAAAGCATGGCTTTCTGATGTTAGCAGTGGAGGAGGTTGATTCAGGGTTTCCTCAAATTGTGATTAACAGACCAGAATTTACAAAAAAAAAATAAATTGGACATGGTACTGAGGGTTCAAAAGTCAAAGTCTTTATATATCAGGCTCTGGGTTAAGCCGTCAGAACTTCAGAGTGTTTCCCTGGCTCTCTTTGATGCTTGTTTTATTTGAAAATATACTGCACTATCTAAAAAGAAAGAACAGATCTTGCAAAAGATGCAACTTAAATGCTGTGCTGGCACATCCCTGCTATTCTGTAGATTTCCTTATTTATACTCTTGCTGGTTTATCTTGATCTAAAACTGGTACCTTCTTACAAATGATTAACGGTACTTACTTGAAGTGTCTGGACATCAGGTGCTTCAAGGTGAGGCACAGCACATCTCCAAAACCAGAAATGGAGAGTCTTCTACCCTGAGAACTTATATCTGAGTATGATTCCCATCCTGGATCTGTGTCTCCCACTGGCCCAAATCCATTGTGCACATTTATAATAAGGATTCCAGGCTTGGTCTCTGGTGGCACCAGAGGGCGGAGTTGGAATTGCAGAAAAATTTAAATTGTTCTGTATTCAAAGTCTAGGAAGTTTTTCTTCCTCCCTGCAATCAGTCAATTTGGAAGTAATTTCAAAGTGTTTCATGAATAGCCATTGCTTGATTAGCCAGTCATTAGCACCACTGGGTTTTGATTTGTTGGGGTATTAACTACTCATGGCTTCCCTCCAGGAGAGCAAACAGATAATACCTGCTTTTGAAAACATTACTTACAGTAAGTGTTTGTTCTCAGAGCACAATGCATGCAATTGCACAGACTTTCTGAATTTCAGCCAGAGGCCGCCTTATTTACTGGTCAGCTTCCTTGTAAGCAGAATCTGATGAAGTTGAGTGGCAAAATTATGAAGCCCAGAGGCATCATGAAGGGAAGGTATCCTTGCACCTCTCCCATTCTTGCTTCCACTTCTTCTGGGAAAAGCCACAAGTTGGCATTAGGGAAAAATGTCCTTTATAAGAACTGTTGTAAGAATTCTTCCTTTGCAAGCTTTGTCCTGCTTAGTGTTAGCCAGCCCTTTTTCTTCCTTCAGCTTTTCCTCTCTCTCTCGCTTTAAGATAATTATGGTCTTCCTGTTGTCTTCTGTACCCTTGGCTGTACCCCGAACACGGTCCATTTAATCTTCTTATAAATACTGTTTTTCTGCTCTAGAGTATTTCCAATCTCAGCTCCTCTCGTTTTCTCCCAACTTGGACTACCATAACCCTGACATCCCTGAATGGAGACAAGACATTGGCAAAGTCATCAAGAGAGCTCTAGCGCAGGTGAGCATCTGTTTCCTGGTCTGTACTGGCAGTGACTAGGCTGTTTGTGTAAAACACACGCTTTTTCAACATGCTAACTTAAAAGAATGCGAAAGAACAGCGGTAATGAAGCTATCATTTTAAATCAATAAAAAAGCTTCTTAATATGCTGGATCTTTTTACAGAGGCAAACTATATTGGGAATTTTGTGGAAATATTATAATTACTTTTATTAATGTTTCTGTTGTGCTTTTTAGCTTTTAATATCCCTGAGGACTTTACAAATTCTAGATTGGAATGGTGTCATTATTATTTGTAATTTGCCCAATTGATACTACAGTATGTACTGTTTTCTACTGCAAACGTTTGGGTGGCGTTACTGTGTGGTGTTAAACAGCTGATCCACTTCATCCCGGAAGACAGACATTGTAGTACGTTGGATGCATGAGGAAGATATTTTTATCTCTTCCTAATACCCAGTCAGGAGTTCCACATGCAGCTAAGTGTAGCAACTGGTGAACATTATAAATCTCTACTGCTTTTCCAGCTGGGGCAAAAAATGAGGATTCAGAGGGAAAATAAACTTACCTTTAAAATACAGGACAAAGAAGGACTACTGGGTGGAAGATACTGTACCTTCCTTTGGGATTAATTAGAATATGTAAACTAGCACTCATATTTTTGCAGGAAAGGGGACAGAATAATTTATAATATGAAATAGGCGGGGACTTTGGTTTTGTGTAAAATCAGGAGACAGAGTTAGGCAAGCTTTTGTGGTTTTTTTTTTACATTCTGTCAAAAATGTATCATGTTGGGTTTTTTTGCTTCTGCTACAGCTGTTGTTAGAAATGGAGGCTGATTATTTTTACCGGGAAAGTACATTCCTGCTCAGCTTTTCTGATCTGCAGCCCACTCAAAATTCACAGTTTATAAGAGTTTCCTTGATTGTTTTCCCATCCTGAGAAAACACTAAGTTTGTTTGTTTAAACTGCTGTTCCCTTTTGCTGTATTCAGAGTCAAGCTTGCAGAAAAAAGAAAATAATGAGGTTGTAACTACGAACGGTTACAAACAACAGTAGAAATGATGTAGAAGTGCTTGCTTGTATATCCTTTTGTGACTGTTTGGTTGCAGCCTGTGGTTTATGTTTATTGGATGGATCACAAGGAACGGGCTGCTCCATTGATACGTTTCAGTTCAGGAATGAGGCCAAGGAGCTTGAGGTGGGGTAGGACCAGGGAGCTAATGGGCTTAGCCTCACGCAGTGGAGAGTTTCTGAGGATGCAGAAGTTGGATCTGGGGAGAAAGGGCAGTAGCCTCAGTGGGCACGTCGTGCTGAAGACAGTTGTGAGAGTTCAGATATGGAACAGTTCAGGAAACTGCGCAGTTCCTAGCACAGCCCTCCCGATCAGCCCCAGTAGTATAAAGTCTCCCCCGGAGACATGAAGTTATTCATGAATGGCAAATGTGGATCCCCGTAACCTGATATTAGAAGGTGATTGCAGGCAATTTTCTTCATATGTCCCTGTTAGTTGCACACTTGCCAGTGATTGCTCTTAGCCAGACTCTCTGGATCTGACTTTGGGTCATTCTTTTGTAGCGAGAAGGACTATATGAAAAATCCACATCTGGAGACAAGCTAGGTTTGGACTTTGCACTGAGATCTTTGGGTCCAGGGGTGTTGTCAAGCCTACATTTACTTCAAGAAATGAAGTAGAATGAATCATTAGCAGAACCTCTATTTCTAACCCGCCAAATGGGCAGAACCATTAGGACCACAACACCTACAGTGGAACTGGCAAATAACAATTTGATGGGAGCACAGTTTCCCGTAGCGAATGGAAACATCAGTAACAGAATAGCAACTAGACCCTCTTACTTTTCTTTTAGGTGACCGGTATCCCTGATGAACAGATCTTGGTAGCTGTATTTCCTGGGCTTCCTACTTCTGCTGAACTCTTCATACTGCCCCATAAAAACACAACAGAGAGGAGGAAAAGCAGCGAGGCTGATCTGGAGCAAGTAAGGAAAGAAGGATTCATGGAACACTCATTCCTATCATACCATTTGCAGATGGGCCCCTTAACTTGTGCAGCACTGGAAATGACTTATTATAAGTGTGATGGAATTGGATGCATCTGGGACTGTGGCAGTATAGTTTATGGCATTACAGAAAATGATTTTCAGAGGAAAAATGGGCTTTTCTAATACCTCACTGAGATATGTCACAGTCTACCAGCAGTGGTTCTTCCTAGATCAGTGGTGTGTCCTTATTACAGTAGTTATGGCCAAAGGAACCTTGAATATGTACTCCCTCTACTCCCTGGAGGAATGCTAATAGACAGAGGCCAAAGCAGCAAGATAATATACTGAGGTTTACTAAAAATAAATCAGGCTCTTCAGCTCGTATATCACTGGAACAAGACCTCTTTTTTCTGCAGCAGCGAATGGCGTGTGCAAACTATATTTGGAAGTTACAATATCCATCCATTTAGATAAATAGGTAATTACAGTGATGAATAGCAACAGTGATATGCAGACAAGGGAAGAGCTAGGAACAACAGCACTAGTCTGCTGAAGCTTTCATGCTAGAATTACCAAGTGATTAAATCAGCTCTATAAAGGCAAAGGAATGAAGTACTGCTGGAAAGGCTGCTTAGCTCAAGCTAACGTTCTTGTATGCAGCATTTTTACTGCGTGCAAGCTATGTGGGAGCCCATCTCCAAGGAACTCTTGGAGGAGTAACTCTTCGGTGATCAAACATTAAATAATTCAGAGGACTCCTGAATTCTATGGAACCTCTTGTCACCCACTGAGCAAGGTCAGTCCCCTCAGAGCAGTACATTTGTCCTACGAAGATAGCAAAGATTTATGGTGGCGGGTGAGCAGAAGAGATGATGAATTGTGGTGCGAAGGTTTGGAAGGCTCTTTGGAGGGATTTTCTTGGGTTTTCCATCCTTTTCAGTAGGACCTACCCATATTAGAATTCCCTCCGAACAAGCTGTTGTGTCAATATTTCATATATCAGTATTATGCAGACATCTCAGATTAGGTTTCTGACTAGCTGACCACAAGGCCTGAATCTCCAGTGCTCTAATTTTATTGACGGTCTACTCGGTTGTACTTTGGCACCTGTTGTTGGCTGCTGCTTGAGGAGCTCTGGCCTGGTGAGTAGGCCATCAGAACTACTCTAGGGAGACCAGGCATTAACTAACTCAGACTCTGGTGTGACAAGCAGAGTATATGCTCTGAGACAACCAAATGACATATCATAGCTGGGTTGCTGAGCCATGAGTAAATGCCAGTCCAAGGCCCCTCTTCTAAATGAAGGAGAAATATGGCAAACTTGCCATTAATCTTCAAAACTGGTTTGTCTCGTCCACAACAGCCTATTTAAACAGGAGCTACATGTCGAGGATTGTCCTAGTGATCAATGGGAGTAAATAAGTGTTACTAGGTTGGACTAGCTAACTCAGTTCCATCATCCACCCATGAAAAGCCAATATGTCAGTGATTTCCAAGTGCATTAGATCAAACTCACAAGATATTGTGGAGGGTGAAAAGATCCTTATCTCTTTTCCCTCCCCCACCACCCTCCTCAAAAAAAGAAAAAAAAAATTGCTAATTTACTTTCTTGAGTTTGCTTCCCAGGAGAGATATAATAACATACTCTGTGAGTCTCAAAAGTCCTGGAGGGAGACTTGCATGCAATAACACTTAGTTCTGTCTAAAGCACACATACATGTTTCTCTCCACTTCCTCAGTCTCTCTCTCCCCTCTCTTCCTGAAGCCAGCAAGAGATGTTAGCCACCTTTCATGGGCTACATGCATTCCTGAATGTTATCCAGAGCTTGATGTCTTCTATATTGTAATTACTGTACCTCTTATTATTTCATCAGGTGGTAGAAATCCTGTTTAATGCTCTCAACCAGAACCTGGTCCAGTTTGAACTGAAGCCCGGTGTTGAAGTCATTGTGTATGTTACTCAGTTAACATTAGGTGAGTATGGCATCAAATGCATAGCTGTGGTTCTCTTGAGGCTTCAGGCAACTCCAGGAGAACCAGACTACATCAGAGCACTCACAGTTTGGTATGTGCTACTGGGATACGTAGGACTGATCATATTGAGACATTGTCCGCGGTAGAAGCAGGAAGCGTTAAAAACAGAATCCAGCAGTGGCACCTTCATGCACCAGTTTGTACAAGTATTAAAAGTACCACTTAAGAGTTCCCTATGGCTTAATTAACTAGTGCATTGATGTTTTTCAAGTGTTTTAGAAAATCAGGCGAATGGTATTCTATTAAGCCCTCATTGGGCACCTGTGGAATTCAATGGGAGTATTACCAACTTTCATGGCTGTTGGATCAAATCCTTATTGCAAAGGGCTTGTTAATGTTATGACTAGCCCAGAAGCTTTATAGGGGCAAAGTACTCATGAAAAGAGGATCTGGGCCTCTTAGAGGGAATACGTGCCTCAATATTGACTTTTACAAATTAGAACTTATTTACATTTCAATGTTACCTATCTCCATTTTCCCACAGAGTAATGAATAGTCACTTTAAGCTTCATCACCCCCTTTGCTTAAACCACCCTAGTGTGAAGCTCTCAGTTACTGCTGAGAATTTCAGCCAGCCTAGTGTGAAGCTCTCAGCTATTGCTGAGACAGTGATGGCTACAGAGGAGATGATGGATTTGTTTTGCCCTTGGTTTTTATGACTGCCCTTGCAATCATCTGAAATGTGGGATCTTGTGGATGTGACATTGCTGATAGTCTCTCCGAAAGATTGGGATTCCTGTCCCACGATAACACACTTCAGCTTCTTTTTACGTGAGACTCTCAGAGAGCCGAGAGCTGGGCTAAACCAGGGCTTGTAGCCTATCCTGCAGGTAATGCCTTTTTACCTTCACTCTGACTGTTGTTTGGGGCTTAGAGTCAGATATTAACAGGAGCAAGCTGGAATGAATTAATTTGCAAAACTGGGAATGAGATATAAATATCTGCAGCCTCCAGGTTCAGAATCTGGGTTTGTTCTAGTAAGACACTGCAGAAGGTGAATTTAGCTTACAGTTCTCAACTATTCTCACAGCACCACCCCCCGAGTGGGGGTGCTGCATTTGTTTCATGACCATTCCCATAGTATTTTGACTCAGATGAAATGACAGTCAATTCTTTTCCATGAAAGAGTCTGTCGAAGTAGTAGAAGCAGAATAGTGGCAGGATCAGACTCTTCGGTGTGAAAATTTGTCGACGGAACCAGAAGAGACTCTATTTGCATAGACTTTGTCCTCATCTTCTGAGTGACAGGAAAACAATAGAGAACAGAAAAAGAACCAAACCCAAATATTTATGCAGTGAGAAACACTCATCTGCTACTTAATATCATTTGTGCATCATTAGAGACTTCTCATCAGACTCTTGATTCTCTGCACAGTGCTCAGGCCATTAAGATGGTCTGCTCCGATGAGCTGTGGGAATAGCTGCATAAACAAGGTACAGTAATACACTTTATTTAGCCCACCAAAATGTCAAGGATAGATGGATCAGATCTCAAAAATGTTATAATGTGGTGTGTGCTTGGGTCCAGGATTATTGCTCTGGGCTCCTCCACGTTATGAAAACTGACTCAATTAAAAAGTCCGTAAGGTGCAATACAAGGATGAACGTTGAGGCTTCTCACAAGACCAGATCTCTGTCACATGTGAGACAGACATATGGCCTTGGAAGATGAGAGCCACGCTGTTCACGGATGCTCTGAGGTAGCATCTCCAAAGAGAAATAGACATGCATTAAACCACACTTCATAAATTTCATTTCCACTCCAGTCCCTGGAAAAGCCTGAAAAGAAATAGCCTGGAATGCTAACACAGGAGTGATCGGCCGTTCAGCTAAGCATGGCTTGCTGTGCCTTTTCACTGTACTGTCTTGAAAAAGGAGCTTGTCTTTCAAAGGACAAGAATGTCAATTTGTTTCCTACTGATTGGTCTTGCAGAAAACAGCGTGCCATCACGCAGCGGTGATAAAGCAGATGTGGCAGAGACAGAGTTGAGCTCAACTCTCTGGTAGTTAACGTGATCCCTAATAATATCTTGCAAATGTAATGCTCTGCTTTTCCTCCTGCAGCACCCCTTGTCGATTCCAGCACGGGTCACAGCAGTTCAGCAATGCTGATGTTGTTGTCTGTGGTGTTTGTAGGCTTGGCTGTCTTTTTAATCTACAAATTCAAGAGGTAAGCTGAGAAACTTTGGGGGATGGGAGGAGGAGGCACTGGGTGGTTTACAGGATATCTAGGCAGAGCAGTGCATGCATTGCAGATGTAGAGCGAGTTATTCTGGCCTAAGGCTTAGACCAGTGTAGTTCCCTATTTCTCATATATATAGAGAAGACCATCTACTGCCCTTCCAACCCAAACGATGCTCTGAAAGCTCACCAAGAGCTCAGAAATCAAGCTGTGACCTGCTTCAACAGATGTGTTTGAACCCCAGGCCAGAAATGGGAACTCTGTGTGCTCACTGAGTACTGAGCCACACAATGCAGGCTTAGTCAAAAAATCACGATGGATGTCTTCATAGAGTCTATATCCAGCTGGCCAACTGCCTTAGCGCAGCAGCATCTCATTTGTATCTTGCAAAGAGAATAGTTTAGTCTTGCAGAGGAACAGGTGTGATTATGTAAAGGGTGCGAGACTCAAAGCTAGAAAATTTTGTATTAAGCATCAAAATGCCTTTGGGAATCTGTGCTGAGATTTTCTTTGCCAGATGTTAACATAAACCTTTCGCTTCCAGGCAGCAGGCAGGACCTGTGCTGGCCCACGGCACTTCACTGCTGCAAGCTGTGAAACAAAATATGGGATAAGAATGGTCCGTTTGCTGAAGAGCTGCCTTATGAGGATATGTTTTAGGCAGATGGAGCTCTTCAGGAGGAACTTTGCATTCAGTACAGGACTTACTGTGTTAAATGGTCTATGTGTCCAGATCCTGCCCAGTGACAAAATATTGTATTAAAAGCATAAGCTAAGTCTGACTTAAAAAAAAAACAAAACAAAAAAAACCAAACCAAAACAAAAAATTCTGGATATGACTAGTTCCTCCAAATTGGGAAGCTAGAGCTTCTACTGTCCAGATTCCAGCTATATGTTTCTCTTTCCAGCTTTTCTGCAGCCCAAGATAAGGCTGGTACTCTCTAATAATGTTTGTGGGATACGAACAGTATTAAAAATGGAATGATAAGACAGGCGTGTATCCTGGTCTCAAGGTTTGAAGCTCCTTCCATTTCTAAGCTCTTGCATTAACCATTTTCCAAACCAGTGGGTAACAGCGCTTCCCCCGCTTGATCCTGTTCACATCAAGATCTGTTACCAACCTCCCACTGACTTCAGTGGCCCAGGACAATTTCCAGAAAATCCACACATGTGAATCTGCTCAGGTGCAGATTTCCTGGCCGTCAGTGTGACTTGCTTGTTGCAGTCTGAAATCCTCTTTTTGCTTCTGTGAGTCCCAGGCGAATGGGGAATGGGACATGGGACTTGTTCGAAGCATTGATTTAATAATGTGCTGGGGAGGCAGCTGATGATTTCTGTCACTCCCAGATGTAGGATGAGGACGGCAAAAAGGTCCCTCTGGGAGAGATGAGTCAAGATGTAGGTACAACCCTTTGTAAGATGTGCTTTCCTTTGTGTCTTGGTGAGATGTATTCTTAGGTTTGGCCTAATGTCTTTGGCTCTGTGGTCAGCGATCGGTTCCCAGGAAGCAGGGTCTCTATATTCTGGCTGCCAGGAGCAGTGAGGAGCTTGGTGTAATCCACGCTGCTTTGGCAGTCCCCAGGTCATGTTATGCTACTACAAGCTTATAAAATGGATCCTTGTACCACTTAAGCATCCTGAGCCTTACGCATAGCAGCCATCAACCTTGTTCTGTGCTCCAGAACAAGGGAAAGAGCTGGGAAGACCCTGCCTCGTTAAAATCTGACTGAAAATTGAATGTATTACAAATTGGGAGTGAGAGGGAGGATGATTAAACGTTGGTTCTGCTTAGTCCAAAGCTCATCAGCTTGTTGTCCCCTCTTTTATGTTCTGTTCCAAAGAGGACAAACCCAGGTCACAGAGTTTAGGATTAAGTCAGTTACACAGAGTGTCCTCTAGCTTGATTTTTCAGAACAGAGAGTAACTGTTCAGCTCTGTCTAAAACCTCTGGCTCAATGGATCAGAAGTGAGAGTATGCAACAATTCTTAATGGAAAAAGGAGGTGAAAACAAAAGGTTTCCTCTAGCTCTCTGTGATGCAGAGGTCCCTTAGCCATGTGTACTTTTCTGATTAATGGTGATCCCAGCCTGAATACAGAACTGCTGCTTACAGGGAAGGGTTGTGGGGAAAGCATGGGCCTGCATGAATTTTTAATTCTACAACTTTATAGAATCGGTGCTTTGCTGGTTTGCACACAGACTCCTTATTATGAGTCCATCAAGTTATAGACTCGGCAGGCATATTAAACACTGCTGCCAGAGAGACGCTTGTTGAGGAGGTCTGGGTGGAAAGGGAAGGAAGGGAGAAAAGTAGGAAAATAATCTGTAAAAAGGTTCTTTCTTTTCTGGGATATTGAGCATATAGCAGGTCGATACTAGGTGTGTACGGGTGGTGAGTAATGGAGGGGCAACGGGGCAGTCAGTGTGTGTGTGGGGGTTCAGCTCACACTCAGAGATGTGCGGTGGGACGTTATGGCCACCTGTGTCTGTGCTGGGAGGCACGGCAGGATTAGGCATGTGTGTATGGATGCACATATGTACAGCCGTCTCCGTTTCTTATTTCCCTAACTCTCTGAAGTACCTGAAGGCTCTCTGCTTCACAACTCTAAAGAGCTTTTCTCACTTTTCCTCTCAAAGCTCAAAAGACTATTACTTCTCTACCATTGCATTGTTTGGAAGCAAAACTAAGTCTTCCATTATCTCCAGACGTGTTCTTGTGTCCACGTTTCTACACACCTCTGGACGTATTCTGGCCACATAAATCCTATGGGAATGCATTTGTCCTCTCTCATCCAATGTGTGCGTTCCCTGTATAGTGCTTATGTCTTCTACTGATCTGTAAGGCAGGTCTGTAGGTTAGAAAGAGAGCGTAGGAGAAAGGGAGAACATCAGGAGTTTTGTTAACTGCTGCTAAACATCCCAAATACGTCCTGACTTGCTGCTGGTTAGGAACAGAATGCCAAATCAAGCCAATAACACAAGTTTGAGGCCAGAAGTTCACTGGAGTAAAATCAGTATAGATCTATTGAATTCATGAGAGCTGAGGCAATTTCCACTGCTTTCAATCTCTGTCATATCCAGCAGCAGACAGGTTAGCAGAGAGAGATGGCATGTTATATAGCTTCTTTTGAACACATCTTCTTTCTCTCTCCTGTGTGCTTTAAGGAACTGCAAGAATTATCTGATTTTTCCTTATTTTAGCAGTGTGGACTGCGTGGCACAGCGTCCTTTTAAGGGCATTAGAAAAAACAGTCAGTCACTTTCCAGCAGATAATCCTAGCAACCCCCACGGCGCTTAACACATTACTTTTCAGTTCTCTCATTTTAAACTCTCGTTCCTCCAGGGGTTACTATCTAACTATCTGTCTAGGCCTATCTAACGATCTGTCTAACTAACTGACTTTCAAGGATATTGTTCTAGCAGTCCAAGTTAACTGCTCTTGGAAGAAGGAAGAAGAAATAATCCCTTCCCTTTCTTGGCTTCCTGAGCAGCAAGGGAAAATAAGTCCCTGCAAACTTGCATGATCTGTAGCGTGGCAAACTGTTTTTGCAATGAAATGGTAACAAATAGACTTTGGGTGGCTGTTATGAGGTTCAAGTCCTTTCTGTGCTCTGAGGCAGGAGCAACTCTTTATAACTCTTTCTGATGCGGCAGTTCCTACCGAGTCAGTGTGGGCCTGTCAATAGAAACAAGCCTAGCAAATTTTTTTCTCAGCTGATAGTAGTGCACAAATTGATTTTTACTTTCGGTTTCCAATGCACCTTAATCATGTAATAAATACTGAGAGAGCTGGCAGTTGCAGCTGATTGTACTTAGTTGATTGCTGCTCTCTGAGCTGGGTGCAGTGTCCATGGTGTGCATGACTTCTCGTTTAACATGGCAGGACCAGAACATTTAGGTTTACAGCTGGAGGAGCCTCTGGGCACAGGACAGGAAGGCAGTGGCCTGAGCTTTAGACTGCTGTTGGAATTAATGGATGCTAACGGCACTTTCGGAGCTGAAGATCACTGTGGTGCTTTCACCATTCTGAGAGCTGATACTGTGCATCACTGCCAGGGCTGCATTTCTGGGATATTCTCAGTTTAGTTGGTCTGATTAATCAATGACACGCCAAGGATCCCTGCGCTACAGAATATAACCTCTCATTTTCCTTTCCTGTGCAGGAAAATCCCTTGGATTAACATCTATGCCCAAGTTCAGCATGACAAGGAGCAGGAAATGATTGGCTCTGTCAGCCAAAGTGAAAACGCCCCCAAAATCACTCTAAGCGAGTTCACGGACCCTGAGGAGCTGATGGACAAAGAGCTGGACACACGAGTGATGGGTGAGAGACAGCCCTCAGCTGGGGCTTGTTTCACAGCCTGGGTGAGGATGTTGGTCGCTGGGGAGTGAGGAAGGGGAGTGACTGTGACCCCAGGTACAAGCAGAGCCTGAGGCACTGAGATAGGGAGCAAAACTCTCTCTGCAACATGGTAGCCGAGAGTTTTTCTTGGTTTTTCAGCTTTTCTCAAGTGTTACATGACTGGGGTAGGAACCTGGAAACAGCAGCAGGTATGCAGGAGTTAGTAATGGCTGTGGCTCATACCTTTGCCTGCTCACAACCCTGTCTCTCCTGTGGAGGGGTCCCAAATTCCCCGAACCCTCAGAAGAATCATCTGAGCCAAGCTTCGACTGTTGGTGTGCTACCACTACAAGTGAATGTGTTCCTAGTAGCTTAATGAGTTTACTGCTGGTCAACTTAGCTGTAGCAACAGGTTTTCTGCATGCTCCACGCTTGTTGCAAATACAAAAAAGGATGTGCTGCTTTTAAGCACATTTTCTGTCTTTACATTTGCACAAGCATATCCTAAGCAGCAATATAGTGAGAAGCAATATAGACCTAACTGTTGAAGCCACTGCACTGACTCTCTTCTCCGTTTTCTCCTCCACAGGAAGCATCTCAACAATTGCCAACAGTGAAAGCACAAAGGAAATCCCCAACTGCACTAGTGTTTAATACTGAGAATCCACTTGGTCTACAACATTTCTGACTTTTTATTTGTAATTATTATTGTTATAATTATTATTATTATGAAAAAGAAAGAGTTATATGTCATTATTATCATTTGGGAGGGGATGGGGTGGGCTTTTTCTGTTTACCAGGGCTGCATTCATAAATAGCAGGAGTTCTTCATATTTAGGAAACACTCATCAGATTAGAAAGAAAAAACAAAGAATGAGTCAAGTGTGCAATGGGATCTGAATGCCAGCCTCCTGTTAAATATAGAATGGGAATTAAGTATTCAAAACCAACAGGTAGGTGTAGTACCTTAGGCAACATGTTGTAGGTAAATTGTCCCTTTTCAGCCCTTTTCAAAAGAAGTCATGGATCAGCTATTTCATCTTGCCAGAGGGCTCAGGCTGGATTGTTGGACCAGGCTCTGCAATACGCCAACAGCCCTCGCTTCCCAATGACATGCATGTCTCAGCTTTTTACAGGATCTTGCCTCTTTTAATTGCTTTTAATTTCAGTCACCCTCTGGCACTGTTGACTGCTGAGAAAGGGGAAAAAAAAAATCAGAGCAAACACACTCGTCAGTGTTCCTTGGACTGTAGATTGGCTGGAGGGGACAGCACCAGGAGCAAGGAAGGAGCATGCCTGAGTTTATGAATGCAGCCCAAACCCCGTGCATGTGAATAGCGAGGATGCCGAAGGCCTACTGTAGATAATTAAAATGTACATAGCTTTTTATTTCTTGGGAAATAATTTAATGTTTAGTAAAAAAAGATATGTTTAAAACAAAACCTGAACCACATACAGACACACACGCACGCGCATGCACACACACACACACACACACACACGTGCGCGCGCTCGTACACGCCAGCCAACCCGGGACCGTGGTGAGCACCTGAATCACGCCTTGATTCCAAGTGTGTTCCAGTTGTCTGTCAAATTTCAATCTGGCACTCTGTGTATAACTGCAAGCCTTTTTTTTTAATATGCATATATAGTATCATTTCCTATGATGGAGCAGAAGAAGATATTAGCAAGACAGCCTATGAGCCTGTCATGAATATTCTAGTGATGTTCATCATCTGTTCACTTCTGTCACTGTTGTCCACTTCTAAGAAGGATCTCGGTGACATCCATCAGGGAAAATGAGGAAAACAAATGCAAAATTATCACCATCTCAGTGTGGGCAAATATCAGTGTGCTTGCAGTACCCAGTATAACCTCAACTCAACATTGGGCCAGGTTGCAGTAGAATCATAGAATCGTTTAGGTTGGAAAAGACCTTTAAGATCATAGAGTCCAACCGTTAACCTAGCACTGCCAAGTCCATTGTTCCCAGTGAGAAGTCATGCTCTTACCAGCTGGTGAAGTAAAGTGCTATTCAGGATGTGTAAGGGTAGTAAATTTTGGCTGAACATGATGCATGTGGTTAAGGACTGCTCTTTGGAGAGGGGGATGCATGGTCAGACCTGCTTTACTGAGCTAGGAAAGGTCTTTTTTACAAGTGTTGCAGAATGGCTGCTTCCAATTTTGGATAGAAATGCCATCACAGTAATTTCTGCATGGGGGTTGGTGCTTTCTGATTAGAACAGGGACGTTAACGAAGAAAAGGTAGTGAAAAAGCTCTTTAGGAAAAATTTAGCACACGGAGTGGAGGGATAGCCCTCAGGAGTGGTGGAGTTTTGGGTCAGGAGGTTGACCTTAGTGGTGAATTACTTTTATCCATTTTTCTTGAGTTGGTGATATTAAAAATGGGCGTTACTCTGCAGAGTGTTGAGTTACAAGATCCAGCAGGAGTGGAAGGAAGATTGGAGGTACGTTTGGGAAGATGTTCTAGTGCTCACAGAATAGCAGAGAGTGAGGCCAGGTGACAATGTTTGTTGCCATTTTTTAGGATCTGGATACAGGACTCTGCATCACCTTTAATATATCTGGGCTGAAATGAGGAGATGGCTAGAATTTCGGCGTTACTTGCTACGTCTCCACATTGCATCATGCCAGTTGGCTACAAACCAGCCTCAGCTACATGTGTTCACTCTGTTAATGGGCTGGAATGTCTTTCAAAGGTTATAATCCTGATGGATCTGCAGGTGGAGAGAAAAGTGGTTAAACACAGTTTTGCAGAAAAACACAGGAGGTATTTCAAGATTAAAATTGTAAAGCCAAAATGTAGGGAAATACTTTTTTGTGTGAAGTACTAAAGCTAAATATTCTCAATTCTTCTCCTCCATTTCAGTCAGGCTTGTGAGCCTTTTCTGTTGATTTAAAAATAATTCTTTTCTCTTTCCTCCCTCACTTTTCTGCCCTCGTTCCTAATATAAGCTGGAGAGTGATGGCGGTGTTGTTCTATTTTACCGTGAGTTTCCATCCATCACATGTGCATAAACTGTTGCATTACTGTCTCTGTTCTACTGAAACACCAAAGTAGTTTACAGGAATGGCCCAGTCTGGTGATAACACTGTTAGCACAAGGCCATAGCTTCTCATTTAGGTATAGATGGGAGGGATGTACATAAACAATGGTCCTGTGGGCCTTGAGCTAAAGTGAGGGCTGATCTCAGTCTTTGCTGGTCATTAGGATTTGAGGGACTGCTTTTGTGAGCTGCTGCAGAGGACTGAATGTGAAATACTCATTATCTTTTGTATTAACTTTTGTTAAACCAGGAAATTAAGTGAAAATGCTCATTGGTGTTTGGAGTTTTGTAGTTTTTTTACGGGATTGATCTCATGTTGATTTAAAAAGAAGGGCAGGGGATTACAGTTTTCACAATTTCTTTTCAAAAATTTTTACAGTATTTTTACAATTTTTCCCTTTACACTCTTAAAGATGGCTGTTAAATATCTCATAACAGATGGGAGGAAGCAAGGAGGAAAAACTGGGAGTAAGCTGCTGAAAAAAATGGAAACATTTTCACTTCTCAAAAAGAAGTTTAACCTCGATGAAGGCTGAGAAGTTTCTGAATGACACAGTTAATTTTTGGGGAAACATCTGTCCAGAAAGCCATTTTCAATCCAAAATTATCCTAAAGGCACTACAAAGCAAACAAAAAGAGATCCATGGAGACAAAATTAAATGTCAAAAAAACCCTGCCTGCTTCTTCAGTTGGCTCAAACTTCATGTTCCACGGGAGTTGGTGGGTCTCACTGCCTCTCGGGGTAGTTTGTCACACTGCTCTCTGGAGCAGAAGGTGTTCCATGCGCATCAGGGAAGAGCGTCCTAGGATGTACATGGGACCAGATTTCCCAGATTATTCCTGACACATTAGGGCACAGCCATGGCTGATGGCAGCTGAAAAAAGGTTGTGTTCATGACTGAAAGCTGCTCCTTTAGGATACTAGAAGGGTGACTACAGCGTCCCAGTGGATATCCAGGGCTGTATCTATCCATGGGACCTCCGTAAGGTTTGGATTGGGTAACCAGCATTGTCCACCCTTTTTGGAAGGTACTGAGCTGCGGTGTTAGCACAGACTGGAGTATTGGCCACTTTTATTTGTGTCTGTCAGGCTGGGAAATAACAACTTGGGGACGTCATTAGGGTTTTTTTTCCCCTGCAAGTTTTACCCTTAAGGAAAATGTAATGGAAATCCTTGAAGATGTAGGTTATTATTTAACTGAGTAAGGAGGGAAAGAGCCAATGCCATGAGTAGAATGTAAATAGCTTCCATGCTGTAGGTATGTATAAAGAGGAAGAGAAAAAGAGAGAGAGCAAGAGACAGGGTCAGTGCCCTCTGTCACTGCCAGCCTTTCCCCATGATGGATTCTGCTGTATCAGCTGTAATTTAGGAATAACGCATGAGGCCTGGAGACTAGGTGCAGCTTTTGGCTGTGTATTGCTGTCAATCTGATGTAAACACCCAGTAGTTCCTCTGCTTAGTTTAACCTGTGCTTGAGAACCCCAACACTAAGCCCGGAAGGTTCGGAGATGAGGTTTAGCGCGACTGGGGACTGCAGCGTATTTCAGTTACAGTTACCATCAATAAGAGCATGTGCAGGAGAGTGTGCGTTTTCTTCTGGACTAAGCCTTGGTTTCAGGGTTGTGGAAAGATGTCCTGTTCTCCTCCCTTTCCCTTCAATCAGTTCCCACACACATTCCAGGTCTGAGAAACCAAACCAGAATCCTCACATTCCTTCTGATGATGTCCGACAGTGCATTAAACCCAAACCACCACCATGGTTTTAAAGGATTAAATGAGGCAGACAATTGCAATACCTGTATTAAACACAGTAATACAAATGCATGAGTCATATATATACATATATATATATACTGTTCTTGGTTTTATTGTTCCATTTGAATATTTCTACTGTAAAAAAGGCAGTGGTTTTGAAATTGTTGAAAATAAATGTATTTTTGTACATCAGAGTTACCCCTGGCTGCTCTTTCAGTCCTTGTTCTTCTCAAATTTCCTTTTGGCGAAGTCTGCTCTCTATTCACTGAATTTCTATACCTATGGAATTTGCCATACCTAGACCTCCAACTCTGTCTGTCATTCAGGGTCATGCAAAGCACATGGAGGGTGAGCAGAGAAATGTTATAAGGCAAGATATTTAAGATAAAACAACCACCTCTCCTTCCTTTTTACTGCTCACCCTAAAAGTAATTATCTCCTTTCCTTTCTGTTCCACAGGCTGATTCTCTTTGGAGCCTGGGAGGTGAACAGAAGGGGAGAACTATCTGCTTATGCAGACAAGGCCCCATGAATCCCGTGCTCTCACCTAACAGACTTGGGTCTGGAAGAGGCTGTAGAGTGCCCATGCCAAAAAAAAAAAAAAAAATAGAAAAAAAGAGAGAGAGAGAGAGAAAGCAAAAGTACCTTCTTCACTCCTTGGCACAGGAGACTGTTTAAAAAGGAAAAGAGCACAGAAATGTGTCTCTGGACACGCATCAGCCATCTCCCTCCATGGGCGTGCATACACATCCCCCATCCCTCCGTCTTCTCCTTTCCTTCAGCTCTGGAGGTCCATAAACTGCAGATTTCTGGAGTATGGCAGAGATACCTGGCAAACATCTCTCCATGGCTGTCTCCTACTTATGCTTCTTCCCAAGTGTCCACTACTGGTCACTGGTGGAGGTGAGACTAATGGGCCAAATCTTTTCTCTGACCTGATGGAGCTAATCTTTTATGTACATAGTACTTAAGAATGCAGCTGGTATCTGTTTTTTTCTCCTTTTTGTAATCAATGATCAGCTATTTCTGTTTTTCCTTTATGTCAGTAAGCTGAAAAGGTCAGGCGACCAAGGACTAGGTTGGCTATCTCTGAGTGTGATGTATCAGAAATCTCCAGCATCACAGAAGGTCTCTCAGCTTTTGAAAAGTTTGGGTCTGGCCCTCTTTACGGCAATGCCAATCTAACGTTTCTGTTCACAGAATCCTGAAATACAAGTTTTAAACAGACAAGCAGAAATGATGAAATTACCATGGCTTAACACGCTACCGCTCAGACCCGGTAATCGACTATGTGCAGAAACCCAGCTAAGTGCAGTCAAATGCAGGCACTTAAACATCAGCCCTCATCACAGTCTGGGACCAGGAGCAGTAGCTCAGTCTTTGTCTGAATCCAGCTGTTCTTCTGTGACGGATGGACTTACTATTCCCTTTATTAAAGGCAGCGTAAGCACAGTTTGCCACATTATGATATTCTTAGGATTGTGCCAAATACCCCTCTATCAGGGAAGATGGCGCTGGCGGGAAAAGTGCATCATAAATACTCCTGGAGTCAGCTCATCACTGTCTTGTTTCATTCTTTATCATGGTGCTCAACAGCACCCAAGGCTGCTGCATGTGGGACACCTATAGCACAGCTGAGGAAAGTACTGTCAAGGCCATTTTCCCCAGGTTGCTGTGTTGATACTGAAAAGTTTGGCTTGGTTTGGGCTCACTGACTAATGATGCTCTTGTGTTCCCTGTGCAGGGAGAGCCTTTCATTACTTGTATAATGGGAGCACCTAGAGGGCCTGGCTGAGAACGCATCCCACTGAATAAACCATGTCACGGCGATGTCAGTGATGGAGTGCACAAGTGCAATGAGGCCTGGCCGGGGCTGGCTGTATCCTCACCCACACACTGCAGTGTAGGACTTGGAGGAACATGCATGCCTGAACCAACCAAGGCTCTATCATCACACTCTGGGGTATTGGGCTGGATTCTCCCGCTGTAAGGCAGAATCCGAGACGCACATGACGGACCTTTTGTACTGTTCTGGAAGATGAGTGTCCTTCTAAAATTATCAGCCTGAAGAGGCTTATACTCGCTGCTCCTGCTTGTCAGGAGTGCGCCCAGCCTTGCCAAGGTAGGAGAGGAGCCTCTTTCCCTTAGTTCAGTCCAGGCCTTGGTGCAACCAGAAATACAAGTTCTCATGCCCCAGAGAATTAGCCCAAGAGTAGAGGTCTTGTGCTTCTGGTGCCTCCCTGTGAATGCTGCTGCCCAACTTCTTCTAGTCCTTGTTCTGGGGACAAAAGAGACGTTTCCCATCCAGAACTCATGGCACCGTGCACTTCAACAGGGTGAGGTAGCACTTAGCTGGATTTGCCTTCTGCCCAGGTCTTCCTTTTCCCTTGGCCCTCTCCCCAGTGAAGTACTCTGGTTATTAAGCACTATCAAAGCACCATTGCATTACTGACATATTATTGTAATACATCACTTGATTGCTGGTCTGCTGTCATATATCATGGTGCTACATCAGAGGACTGACAGGTGACAGGAACCCTAGACCCAGAGACAGATCACTTCTCTAAGCTTTATGGGCTTTTTTCCTCTAAGACAGCAAGCAAAGGCAAAGAAAGCAGTGTTGGATGGCTGCCACAAAGCTTTCAAAGCCTTTAAATATACCTATCTATACGTTTTTCCCCTGACCCCGAAACATTAATTAAACAAGTCTGCTGATGTTTCTACATGAGCCCATAGAGATGGGCTTATTTTGGGTCATGGAGGATGGAGGGAGCGGTTGCTCACTGTGAAATGTTTCATGAGACTGGCATGTGAGTGTCTGTGTGAGCAGAAGAGAAATGTTTGTCCTCACAAAACAAAAAAAGGTTTGTTCCTGAATTTCAGAAAATTTATGCAGTTGTGCAGGTGGAGACAGGACAGAAGGTAATTGTGGTGTTTGTTATTGGGATTTTACCCATGATCAGTACAAAAGGATTTTGCTTCGCCATTTCTTTATGCTCATTCCACCTGTGCAGGCCCAATGGCATCAGTGAATTTAGTCTTGATTTACACCAGTCTGAGCTCTCACGTTAAGAGGAGTTACATGCCAACTTCAAGGACAGAATAAATCCTTTTTAATGCCTCGTTGTGAATGTCAAAGAGTTTTCAGGCCAAAATTTAGGGGAGATTGTAATAATAATAATAAAACACATACAGGACATAGTGGGGAGGAAGGAGGAGGATGTTTATGAAATGCAACAGAAACGCTATGATGATGTGTGCTTTTAAAAATCCTGTGTTGGTTACATGAACCTGGGAGGCAAAAAGGAGAGAAAAACTGGAAACCAGATGTGGAACAGAGCAGGGAAGAACAGAGGTGGACTGGGCTGTCTGAGAGCCTTTGGCTGACCAGCATGGATGGTGAGAGGGACAGGGATGTTTAACCATTTAATAGTTTTAGCACGGAAAATTTCTGTTGTCTCAGACTGGGTCAACCGCATCAACAGGAGTTGTAGTGCATCCAGGACATGTAAGATGGGGTCATCTCTGTTTCCACACCCTGAGGCTCAGCCTCGAAATTCAAGTTTTAAGCAGCTGATTCCCTACTGAAGGCCCAAGTGTTAAGCACTGAGGTTCCTTGTAGAGCAGTGGTGGGTGAGTGACGGCTCAGGCAGGATTTGTAGGCCATTTTCAGAGCTCAGCTCAGGGTTGTATGTAATTGTACTCGAAGGGTTGGATGGATGGTGTGAAAAGAAGTGGCTCCTGATGTGGGCGGCAGGGAAAGTGGGCCTGAAGAGGTCAGTGGGGAAAGGACAGGAAAATGCGATTACAAAATGCCATGTGATATTTGTCAGTTCATGGGACTCCTCATTCCTTGGTATTAATTGGACTGTGTGCTGGGTGAGGGAATGAGTTAAAATAATTTTCTGGGGTAAGAGGAAAGTTAAGATTTTACAGGTAGCTATTTAAATGGGCCATCAAGAACTGACTAAGGCAACTGGCTGGGCTAGGACAAGCGATTTAGATACCTTTTCTTGTCTTTTTGAAATTAACATCCCTTGATGAAACCCTCAGAGAAACCAGGGAAATTAGAAGAGTTTTAAGGAGGAGAAGAGGTGGGGAAAATGAAAGTGAGACAATCTGACAACCAAGATAAGGCAAAGTCAACCTGGGCAGCATCTCTTGTTGCCAGATCTGGAAACGTTTGGCTGCACTTCTAGTGTCCCAACATGCACACCCCCCCATCATTTCACTGTGGTTCTGGGTCTCCTGAGAGTCCGCAAGGATGGGGAAGGACTGAGCACCGTAACATGCCGCTGGGATGCTCAGGGACACACAGTGCTGCCAGTAGAAAGAGAAACGTTTCTGTTACCTCAAGAGCTCTGCTCCACAGCATGCATGTGCTAAAGTGTTGGAAGCTCATTGTAGGCAAGTTTGGGAGTCTAAATCCATTTGCGTCTGTGGACCTTACTGCCTAATAACATTGCCTACACTTGGAATAATCTGAGATATTGTTAGGAATGCCTGTGAGACTGTGTTTTTAATCTTTTTTTTAACCTTGAAATGTTCCTGTCAGTTCCACTCTACAGGCTGCTAGAGATCTGAACCCTGTTATAAGATGCTGAGGGACTTTCTTCTTTCGATTTTGTATAAAACTTCCTTTCCTTTTGCAGGTTACACAGCACAGTCTCAGCATAAGCTTCACCCCCCCTCCACCCATTCCACTTTGGGACTATGAAAAATTTACAATCTAAATATTTATGGTATGAACAATTTGTCCATTTCTGAAAGGAAAAGTTACAGAAAGGACAGAGGCACTTCTTTGGCTTTGGTGCAGGAGAGCCTGGAGATTGTTTTTGGCATCAGTGGGCACATTCACTATGTGTCTATCATTAACTCCTATGGGCCTGGGGAGACACCTCCACTCCGCATGAAGACTCACACGAGTCCCACCACCCCTACGCCTTGCCAGCAGAGGAGGAGGATTTAAGAACCGCTAAAATTATTTATTCATTCAAGATATTTTCATCAGCCCCCAAACATTAACTGATGGGGGAGGGAATTGATCTACTTTATTTATTTTATTCATTGATGAATTTTCGACAAAGTTATATTGAAAGCAAGGTGTGAAGACAATGCAAGGTCTAAGCAAATTAAGATAGTCTGTGCTAGGCTGAGAACCGAGCTCCTGCATGTCAGGCTGGTGGAAGTTTCTGGGCTTAGGAACTCCTGAGTCTGCCCAAGGCCTCTCCTCAAGTGCCCTTTATATGGTCTATGGGGATGGAGGGCGAGATGGAACTGAAGAAAAGGCTTAGTTCCTCACTTAAATGGCTATTTGGACTTAAATCACTAACCTAAGGTCATGCATTAGTTTCTGGTTTGGGCTAAGGTGGTTCTCTGCATACAGTTAAGCTCCATCATGTTTGAGTCTCAATTTCTGGTGTAGCTGCTGCACACCAGCAATCTACAAACTGGACTGAACCTCTCCACCTGGCTTGTGTTAGGACCTCTGACTGAGGGAGCCTAAAATGGACATTTGGGTCAGTGGACTGGAAGGTACTGAAGGTAGAATTGGGTGGAACAGATCTCAAAGGGAGGCTGAGGGTTCACTCTGAGCCCAGAACGGTGTTAGGCTTTTTGTTTTGTTTTGTTGGGATTTTTTTTTTTTTTTGTGGTAAAACCCTGCCTCTAATTTTAAATCAGAATTAATAGCTAGTCAGGAACATTGGCTTCAGAAGTTATTATTATGTTTCAACAGATGTTCAACCAGTCAAGATTATTTAATTAGCTTCATGCTCCTTAACCTCATAAATCTGTGAAAGCTGTGACAAGAAAAAAGAAAAGGAATTAATGATAATAAATCAATACCCTAGACCTTCTTAATACAGTCTAAAAAGTTTGGATCAAAGCACCATTGAAAAGTTTGGGGAGCAAACTGAATGTCTCTGTCTGGGATATAAATCTCACTTGAGCACAATTTTGGAGGAAAATGCCCAGGATTCTCAGCACAGCATCCCTGAGAACTAGTGAGAGCCTTTGTGTGTAGGGAGCTGGTTTGGCATTGGAGAGAGCTGCATACAGTCCCTGGCTCTGCCACTGATTAAAGATGTGACTTTCAGAAACCCTGCCTGTTCCTTCTCCTGTCCTACTTAAACAGTGAGAACGTTGTTTGAAGCAGGCTCTGACCCTGAGGACAGCTGTGTATCTCCCTGCACAGAAAGTTTGCATCATGTTTGCATCTATGGAGATGTAGAGGTGGTTACTTGGGGAACTTCTGGGAGAGAAGTGATGGTAATAAACAGTAGCATAAGAGCAAGGAGCCAGTCATATTCCAACATTTTTTTCTTCTTTCAGTTCCACTGGGTCCTTGGGTTTTCATATACTTTCCTAAAAAGCAACTGATTTTCTCAAAACAAAAGAAAAAACTGAGCATCCCCTTTCCACAGAAGCATTACTGCCTCTTTGCCCTTCCTTTGGCTTATGGCTGTTAAATGCCTGTTTGTCCCTCCTCTTTAATGAACCTTTCATTAAAAGAGGACAATTAATAAATTAGTCTCTGTCAATTATCCACTTCCGCTTGACACAATTCTGCGTATTCCACCTGTACACTTTTTTTCTTCCCCAGCATGAGAAAATACAACTTCTCCTCAACATACAACCTACACCAGCTCAGCTCTTTGATCGCTCCTAGGGTCCTATGACCCTCTCACACAGAGAAAATTAGATAGGTTTATCTATAGATATATACATATGTATGTATACATACACACGCAGAGACACACACAATCGCACACAAATATATGTATGAGGATTTTTTTCTCAAAGTTACTCCAGAGAAGAGGGTAATCATTTAAGATACTATTTGAAAGAAAAGTCCTCTTTTTTTCTCTCTGCTTCCCACTGACAGGGATGCCTTAGGAGACTGGCTTCCTGATTTCCATACCTCTGTTGTTCCCTTAACTTCAGTAATGACTTGGGTATCACCCCTTTTCCCACTTTCACGTTATGCAAAAAGCCTTTTTTCTTTCTGAGTGGGTGGATGAAGAGATGGCCCAAGGACCTGCCAGCACATCTGCAGAGCAGCAAGGCAACCCCAGTCAATGAAGATGGAAAGCTAAGTGACAATTTGGTTGCGTCACCATAGTTCATCTGAAGTACTTGGTGCTATTGCAGACAATAAGCTTAGTACTCAATGGGCATGAATCTGACCTTGAAAAGTAATCTCCCCTGTGAGGTTTCAAGCAATTCAGTGGGCAAATCTTTCTGTTGCATGGCAAGAACTAGCCATTGCCAGGATCCTGGGCCAGCCAGCACCAGCAACTGGACTGGTGTCTCTGCATTTACTGCACTCATACGGTACGTGATTACAGGAGACACAAGTCAGTGAATCAAAGCATACAGTGACCCACTTCATCCTCAGCATGCCTGGAAGAACAGGGCTTTATTCCCACGTGTGGTGCTTTAAAATGTGTTGCCCTCATCTTCATTTCAGGAAAATACTTTGTTGACAGTCTTTTGCCCCTCCAGAGACTGACTTCAAACGAAAGATCGTTTATAGAGGAAAAACTCCATTCAGTAAGAGCTTTTTTTGTACTCTCATTGGCTCCAGCAAGCCCTTTTTTTGGTCTTAATTTTACCTTCCAGCAATTTCATATAACGTGTCACAATATACCTTCCCTCTGTAAACCAGATAAATCACACGGGACAGAAACCTGGGCATGGCAGGAATGGATTTGCTCCAGAAACTTCTGAAGGTTAGTTGCGACTTTGCTCTGAGCTCTGTGCGGGGGGATTTAGGTCAAGTACAGACAATATGGTTGTCCCTCTGAGATCTACAATTAAATGGATTTTCCCTGTGTGGACCTGGTAACGCTTGCTACGCAGCATGCAGCAGTCGTTGCTCTGGACTTTGTTATGCTGACTGCAGTAAACGGGTCTGCTGCCCCTGCTGTTAATGCCGTGGTAGGAACTAACATCACCTATTGAGTTTGTCAATTTTTTTATAATCAGATACTTTCCAATGGCTGTGTTATGTTTTGGTTTTTTGGTTAGCATCTTCCTTTCATCTCCAGCACCACCACCCATTTCTCTGCCTTCCTTACTTTTCAAATAGCATCACATCCCTGCTCAGAGATTCCCACCTATGCAGCCAGGTTAGTGGGGAGGTGAAATTCACCCTTGTTAATCCAAAAGTACGGAAGATGAGAAATCTGGGTGTAATGAATGGCCATCCTTTGCATGTTTGCATCACTGTCACAAAATTTAAGTTCAAAAAGGTCCAGGCAATGTGACCTCCCTCCTACTGAGGGTTAAGAGCCATCACCTGCTGCACCTGCCTGCAGCTCAGTGACCCCCTTCTGCTGAAGGCATCTTTCTCAAGCCAGGCTTTGATGCAGCGTGTGAAGAAATGGGCAGGACTCTCAGCTGATACTCCATTTATCTTGTTCTCCCCTCCCGTCCTGTAGGAAAACAAACGAATTGTGTTTACACTTGTTGCTTTTGTTGCCTCTCTTTAGAAAACATGCTACTGTTATATATGTTTTTCTCATCATTTTTTAGCAGGGAAAGAATTAAGAATGAAATTGCAAGGGAGGAAAATGTTTGTAACAGCTCCATTTTTTATTTGATGAGAAATACCTCCCGGGTAAAAGGAGACATTCTTCTTGGATAAATTCCACGTTTTCTGCAGAGCACGAACAGGTAGGCTGAGGTTTTGCATGGTAACCCATCATTAGTACCATTATTACTGCCAGTAACTAAACAAGCTTCTGTTTTCCAGCACTTAGAAAGAACCACAAAAATATCTTTGAGTGCAATCAGGAAGGCTTCTTTTAGAACTCCCAATGCCCTTTAAAAATATAGGTTTTTTTTTTTTTTTCTTCCCCTTTCATTTCTTTAAGTTTTTTTTAAAAATGAAGAATACGACAGGGATTAAAATGAAAAAGGATCTGGAATCATTTTGACTGAGAGGGAAGAAATATTTGTACATTATTCATCGTAGTCTCGGTTATTCATCAAAAGTTTCATTCTTCAACTAAAGTCTTTTCCTTATCTTAAAGCCACTGACATGAATATATATCACCAAGTTAAAAAGATTGAATTACACTTCTCCTGCTGCTGCTAAGATTCATGGAAGCTCAAAGCCCAGCCTAGTCCCTAGGTGTATGAAGCCAGTGCATTTTATGATTTTTCGGAGAACAACGCTAACAGGGTTTGTCTCTTCATTGTGATACGGAGATGATTGAAAATGTGGCGCTGTATCGCTTGATAAAAGACCTTTGCCAAAAAGGAGAGCAGCTTTGTCATTTGAGAACATTACCCATGGGGCTTAAGAGACCTACTTGACAGCAAAAGCCCCAGCAGATTTTTTCTTAAAGCGGTATGTTCTCCATTGCCATTGTCGAGCAACTTCAACAAGAGAAAAGAAGGAGCTGAGATGTGAGCCACTGGATCTTCCCTGGGTATTGTGTTGCCCCATGAGTACCAGGGGAACAAGTGACATTTTCTTGTCTGGTTCCTAGCGCTTGCTCAGAAGGAGAGTCATTCTTGGCTCGTACCGCTCTGCTACACCGGCTTGTGGCTTCCCGAGGTGTTGGCTGCTCCCCAGGTGCCCAGCTCTAAAATGAGCATGGGCGTAGCAGTCTGCTGCAGCACTCAACGCAGGATGACTGCCCACCCTGCCTGATTTCATTTTGCAGCTGCTGGGGAGATCTTTGCTGCCACAGGAACACAAAGCACAAAGAAAGCCAGTTCACAGCGAGTTTGGTGTGTCTAATGTGCACAGCCAAGACGTGTCCTCTGCAGGATGCACTGTGTGCTGGCTTAAGGCAGAGACGTCTGGAGGCTCTACTCCCCAACCATCTGCATGATGGAAAACACACAGGGCTGTTTTTAGGTGCTGCACAGGGATCCGGGTCGGTCGCATGAGCACGGCAGCCCTGTGGCAGACAGGCTGAGTGGACCGGCATGCAGGGCCATCCGCAGCCCTGCCCCGGGCAGTCTCAGCTGTCGCCCCTGCCTCCTTACTACCCACCGCAAGGGAGAAAGGGTTGTCCCTGGCACCCCTGCACCAGGGCATAAATTTGGTGGCATCAACCCCAAACTCACTGAGAAGGGAAAGTAAGAAGGGCTTGAGGGTGTCCCGAATTTCCTAGTAGGTCTTGATGAGATGGGGCTTTGCCGATTTTACATTTGGCACGCAAGGGTTTAATTTTTTTCCAGCTCTTCTTTAAAATGCATTAAAAGAGACAGTTCATACCAAGGGGCCTCGAACATATGACAAACGGGAGACAAGTCCTGATCTCTCTCATACCCGTGTCACAGATGCCAACACTGGTGCAAGGGGTGAGGCAGGTGTTGGTGTCTCTGCAAACATCCCAGGACCAAGGAGGCACCTCACGGCTGCCAAAAGATGCTGTGACCTTCAGCAAGATGGAGCTCAGTGAAGAAAAATCCCCTTACTCCTCACAGCCTATGAAGTGCAAATTTGGTTTGATGACACAGACTCTAACTCTTAAACAGAGATAACTTTTTCACTGATTTTGGCACGTATTTCTGGATCCAGGGCTACCAGACGGTATATAGCATCAAATAATAGCAAGAACAACAACAATGCAATAATATCGTCCAATGATATCAAATTCTATTGTACAATTATTTGTTTTGAAAACAGGTCAGACCCAGGGCTATGATCAGGCATTTCACTGCAGAGCTGGTATATGTTAGACAAACGCAGAGAGCCCTCCTCAGCCACCTTTAGTGACCCACAAGTGCATTTTTCTGCCTGTGCAGGTGGTTGGGCACCCACCAATCCTTGTTTTGCTCCATAACAAGGACAGTGCTAGATGATCTGCACTGAGCCGTACATCATTCTGCAACAACACGCCTTTGATGGGAAAATGGACCGCTGCGATTTGAGCAGGGCTGAGCTCTGACTTGCCAAGGGCAGGTGGCGATAACTTGAACTAAGGGGAGCTTGGGAGAGGAGAACTGTAATTAAAATCCCCACTGAAGTTTGGGAAAGCTGGATAAAATAATGACAAATTGGCTCAGGAAAAAAACAGTGACATGGTCATTCACATTTCAGATTAAATGGATCCACTTTAGTGTGGTGATGGTGAGCCAGGTATTTTTAGAAAATGTAAAGGGCCTCAACAGATCTCTTTCTTGTCCTTGGTGATTTAGTAAATGCTGGTTTTGTGTTTGCCTCTCCCAAACCATAATACTTGCAAATTTTACTCCCTCTTGCTCTTGCTGCTGTAAAGTCCAGAAAAGAAGGCTGGGTTTTAAACTCAGCCCATGTAGCCCTTTACTTACCCGCTGCAAGAAACAGACTGAGAGAGGCCCAAGGGGAAATCACATTTTCTGTGATTTGAATACCCTTAATTCTCCCTAAATTGTGAAGCAATGCTGGGCAAAATGTAGGCGAGGAAGTGTAGTTTGCTCTCTAGTTGGCTGAGTGGCAGGGCTGAACCAGGCAGATGACCAATTAGTGAAGGCAAATAGCACAGGAGCAAACTCTTTTGAGCCAGGCTGCTGCTGCAAATGAAATGAAGGGTTATTCGGCCTGTGCCCAAAAATAAATGAGGCTGAAGTTAATCCAGCTGTCCTACCTGTGCTCTCAGTATCAATATCTGTGTATGCTATGCATATGCTGGTGAGTGTTATTTTTAACAAGGCAAAGACTATGAGGAATTTAGAGAGGCATCTGCTTTGTTTTGAGCTCTTAAATCTCTTAATTTCCAAGACCTGTGCAAAAGCCTAAGGAGGTTCCTAAAGTACACGTAAGAAAATACTGAAAGATCTCAATCATGCCACTTCTGCTACCAGAAAATATGCCAGTGTTAGCAGGTCCCTGAGGTATTAAAGAAGAAGGGCACAGTCCATACAGTCCACACTGCAGGACTGGGAGGGTGGTGTAAATCAGCGCACTGCTCTGATGCCAGTCACTCACGCCGACTTTCAGAGAACTGCGCTGATTTATGCCAGCCTGGTCCTGGCCCCTTGCAGTGCTGGATCGACATGTACTAGGCCAAAACCGGGAAAAATCTCTTCAGCAGCTGCCCTTATTTTACAAGTTAACTTTTTTCTCTGTTTCCTCCTTCTGAACTCTGGAGCTCTCTCTTTCCACATGAGCTGAGCTTTCTTGAAAACGGTTGTTTAATGGGAACATCTGGTGTGTGAATGGAAGACTTATTCCTCCTTTTCCCTTCAGTAAACGCTCACTGCATACTTTAAAAGTTGATATTTTTTTCCTTCCCCAAGCAGAGAAAAAAATATGGATCATTACTTGACAGAACAGACTGTGCTCTTTAGTTCCTTAATGTGTGCGGGTGTAACCTGCAAGCCATGACTTAAGAGTATTCCCCATAATTAAAAATTTTCTGCCTGTAAAGTCTTGGTTTCTGATTAAAATGTAGCAGTCCTTCCCATTGTTCAATTAGTGCTAATTAGATAGTACCTGTGCACAATACTCCTTGCAATTCAATAACCACAATCTGGGATATTTCTTTTTTGTGAGGAAAAAAGTCTTACAAAAAAACCCCTCACACAAAAATCCTGAGTTTGTTTACTTGTGTGCTGTTTAATACTGTGGAAAATTAAAAAATGGAGAGGTAAGTAGGTATTATTAAAAATATTATTTGCATTCATATTTTCCCTTTCTCTTCCCTTCCCTTCCCTCCCCTTCCCTCTTCCCCTTTGCAATGGAGGTGTTACAGAAAGATGACCTGTGCGTGGGCTTTTATAATAACTGTCTTGGTGAATATCTAGTGTTGTTGGTGAATTCATAGGCCCCATAAAGTTGTGTTCATGCACTCCGATGGCTTTTTGGCTAACCCAGCTTCGGCCAAACTCCCTACTAGCTGAAAATGATTTACAATGATCCCATGAGAAATGCATAGGCCATACAGAAAGAGTGGATGCGCAAAGTTTTAGTGCAAGGTGCTGCACATAATCACAGCTGCTCTGACTCCAGTCAACCATGATGACTCCCAGTAGACCTATGCTGATTTATGCCAGTCCTGGCCCTGAAATGGGTGGATGGCAGGAACCCGCAGCGTTAACATGAGAAAGGTGCAGGCCCACCTTCTCAGTGTACTCAGGAAAGTCTTAAATAGGGAGCTGGTATCCCTGATTTGTTTAGGACAGGCTTGCATACTCTACAGATGAGAGCAGGTGCACAAACCACACAGCAAGGAAAATAGATACAACAGCAGGGAATATCCATCTGTGCTCCAAGTTGCAGGATTCTGCTGTGGATAAGCCTGGTACAGGAGCAGCACTGGCTCTAAAACTGAAGTGATGAGCATTGATTCACCTAAATGCATTGAAGCCTCCAGCGATGACAAACTAGCATCATATTTCTTACCCTAGGATCAAAGCACTATAGAGTTTGGCTAAGAGAGGGTGGGGCAAACTTATGGCATGATGTGGCAGCTTGAGCTGAGAGCCATGAAACAAAAGCCCTTCTTCATTCTTCTGGCATGATTCAGTGTCAACCAGACAGAAAGTGATGCCAAAGTTTAGAAAATACCATCCAGACTTCTCTGTGTCAGGTAGAATTACCCCTTCCTGCTAGTTTGGGTCAAAACTAACAAGTAAAATGATCTAAAACGGCATGGCTCAGCAGCCTTTGCCTTATCCACCTGCCCAGCCAACCATCTGGGAAGCACCGGTTGAATCCAAGAACTCTGCAGTTGTTCCAGTTCATTCCCAGTTAAGCCAAGCAAGGTATACGCATCATTTGAAACTGCCTCCACAAGCTGATTGCATGACAAGCAGAAAAGAAAACTCTAAATCAGAAAGCAGAGCCTCATTTGCAATGATTGATGTGCTAGGGCACATGCAGGGCTTGCGAGGAACCCCCAGCCTCCTGTGGCCGAATAGGCTGGAACAAGAAGCATCTCGTCTCTCTGTTCTTGCTCTACTTTTCTCCTACGCTGCCTTGCCAAAAAATCATATTTTGAATAAAGATGAGAATTTGTTAAAATCTGCTTGCAGTTCCCTGCAGGGGACCTCTAGATCCCCTGTAAAAGACCTCTTGGTCTTTTGGCCTCCAGTTGTCTGAGATATTCAGAAAATCTGTGCCACATCAGCTGGGACTTCCAAATGAACCCACATAGCACCAAGGAAAGCCTACATAAGACTGATTAAAATATATTGACCTGGTAAGTGAGAACTTAGCTGTCTTGAAAAACAACCCGCCTCCTCTTTAATTTTGAGGCAATGTGTCCCACTGTCTTCATTCCTGCCAGCCCATTTCCTCTTTTGCTCTGATGAGACACTGTTCTCTGCGTATGCAGCTTGGTCCCAATCCTCTTCCCCTCTACTGCTTCTGTTTTAAAAATGCAAACATTCTGCTGTTCATCAGGAGCCTGCTGTTTTCCTAGACATTTTACTATCAGCCGTGTGACACTGGCAATTTGCATCATTTTGCTCTAAGCATATTTCATTGTGCAATCATAATATCAGGACTGTGTCAGGTGAGTTATACAAATGACACTTTGAATGCCTCTTTGGGGTTTTTGTCTGTGTGTGGTGGTGTTTTGGTTTGCTTTTATTGAGCTTCAGTCTCAGAAATAATAGACCGCTCATTTATTTTCTAGGTTTAACAACCACCATGGTAACTATCAGAAACTGCAGTTATACGATGTTACACACCTTCCTTCACCACTTGAACGCCTTCTTCTGAATTCGTCATGGAAATGGGTTTGGTGAGTTAGATGCAGGTAAAAGGGGGACAGAGGGGACAAAAGCTTCTCTTTGATTTGGATTTACTGACACCTGCATTTGAAGTAACAGCACTTAACGACAATAGAGTGGCTGAGATGTTGAGATTTTCTCCCAGAAAGAGAAGAGATGGGGAGGGGTGTTCTGACCCCTGGAATTAATGCTCCACCAAAATATCCAGCCCAGGATTACTGTCCTAAATTATGCTCAGTCAAGAACTTGGAGCAAAGAGAAATGGTCTGCTTTTAGCAGACATTTCTCTTATAAAAAGGAGCAAATGGTCTGTAGGATGGACGTATCCCTCTTGGTCCCTTCTCTCACTTTCCCCATCCCTCCGGGCAGATCTTTGCTTATCTTTGTAGAGATGAACATTTAGCTGGGAAAAAAAATCAAACCCAAAACCCATACCCAAACCCTTCACAACTCAATGATTTATTTCTCCAAGTGACTTGTGTGTTCTATCCGTGGAGCAGCTCTCTACATATAGGCTTCTATTTTGCTGTTTCCCCTTAAGGAGCTATTAACTATGTAAACAACTTCAAAACAAACAGCCTGGGCTGTTTCATTAGGGGAAACCATCTCTGCTTCCAAAGGCCTCCTGGGAAACAGGAGGAGTTCATTAAAGCCAGGGTGGTGTAAAAAAGGCTTTGTGCACATGCAGAAATGGAACCACCATGAAACATTAATGACCACAATGCATTAGCAAATCTTAAACTAGAGGAGAATTGCGCTGTCTCTGGGGACCCGTGTGCACCTCCTTGGATTTTATTTTTTTAATGCTGGGGAAAAAGCAGGCTTCAAATTTTAATGTGCAAAGCAAAACACTTTGGTGGTGTGAACTGAAGAAGGCAATCAAGCTGGCCCTAGGACAGTGATGTGTAGAAAGTAAACATCTTAATTGTCAGCTGCTGCCTTTGCTCCAGTCAGTGGTATTGCCAAGACATAGGCTGCTTAATCCATATTGCCAAATAAAGGCTCACAGGATTGGTTTTCCTTTTAATTCTCCATGAACAGAATCCACTTTTCTTGCTTCAAGAAGTAGCTATATGTCTTGCCAGTTATAAAGCACTGAAGAGACATTTGGCAATGTTACATCAACAGCAGGCAACTGTTCAGGGCAGTATTGATCCCAATGGAAATCACTGTATAGGTCTCTCCTGTGAGTTATGATCTCTAGTAAAGTTGGGTGACATTTCTCCAAGGAATACTTTGTTCAGCAATGGCAGGAAAAACAAATTTCAAATGCAGTGAAACCCTGCAGACGAATTTATGCTGAAATCTGCAAACATTATCAGCCCCAAGAAAAATATATACTCCTCTCCCCCAGGTTTAGAAACGATAGCTCAAGTTTGTTTCAAAGTTGCTGTTGAAAAGAGGAGAACAAGTCTTTGAAGAGAGGTGGTGTCTTCATCTATTTTTGAGTTCTTTTGTCTTTTCTTCTACCACAGGGTGCAGGGAACATGTCTCACATGGATGACAAACCTTTCACAACTGGAGGATGTGGGGAAGCTGGGGAATGTGTCTGTGATATGGATTATCTGGGAAGAAAGCATATAGTACAGTCCACTGATTCTCACCCTGAGAAGCGTGTGTGTCATCAGAAGGCAGGAATGGTCATCCAGGGCCAAAATAAGGGACCACCTATACAAGAGCCCTTCCTTCCAGCAGGGAGTGTAAGCAGAGGCTTACAGAAGAGAAAGAACAAGGCAAGTCTGTGAGATACTTCCTTCCTAGTGCTCTGCGTGCTTCCAACTATTGTTAGCTTGGGACTTTCTGAGTCTGCTGGGGTTTGTGTAACTTGTAACCCTGAAAGGATCTCTTTTCCCAGTACCTCACCAGTCTCCCCTTGGCCTCTGTCTGAGCCCACAGCATCTTTCGGCAAAGAATACTTCTCCCTGTAGTGCTTTGCTCAGCCTGAGAACCACTGGTCTTGAAGAGAAGGAGGCTAATCTTTCTGTTTTCTCCTAATTATTTTCAGTCACTGTTTGCAGATACACGGCTATCTTCTGACCCAAATGACAATGACATTTCTATGATACAACAACTGTTCATTGCCTGTGGTGTATAAAGCATGTTGGGATTACCTGAGACAAAGAGCTAATGATTCAGTGTTGTGTCTAATGCTACTTTGCCCAATGCTGAGCTGCTGCTCTCTGTTCCAGTCCTAAAGTTAATCCAAAATATCAAATCCAGCCATTAGCAAGATCCATGAAGCAACCACAGTATGAAGTTAAGTTCCCACCTTGCCATGATGCCTGAATGGTACTCGTTGGTAAGATCAGGGCGGAGACAAAAAATAGCTATGCCCACACACCTTTGTAAGATAGACAATTAATAGGCAAGAATATTAAATATTCCTTGCTACCACAAGAGCTGAGTAACCCCAGCAAGCAGGGTATGTGTGTATGGGAAGGTAATCAGAGGGAGTCTCTTTGCACTGGCAATTATTCTGAGCTCTACTTTGATTTAACATCTTTGGCCAGACCCAATATTAAAAAAAAAATTTTCCAAAAAAAATCCCTGGCACCTGAAAAGTTTAAAGCTAATGGCACTGTAAGTGCATTTTTAATTTTTCATTTACCTTTTTGGAAAAAGAATAGAATTTTAAAAGTTTCTTTATGTTTGTAGACACTTGATGTGGTGCATATCCTGTTTGTCTGAAGGACAAGTTCTTTTGGTATGAAGCAAGGCTTTTATTCTGGTTTTAAACTTTAATGTTTGTTAAAAAGTAATAATGCGTCTTGTGGCATGGGTTATGGTGGTAAATATTTAAAGGCATTGCATAAATTTGCCCTATATCAGAGGCAAGAGTTTGGGAAGGATGCTGCCAAATTTGGAAAGGGAACTTTTTTCCTTTTGAAGCAGATCAAACATCAGTTTGTCCCCCTCTGCCTTTCCCCAGCACAAATTCTGCGGAGCGGAAGGTAATTCTGTTCACGTTCAATGGAGGAGCAGAGCGGCTCTGCCATAAAGAAGCATCAAACGCAGCAGTGTCATTTTCTTTGTGATCCGTGCATGCGTGGTGCATTGATTTTTCCATGGTAGAATGCAGAGCAAGCTCTCTCTCTTCAATGGTGAACTCAGGAAGATATTGTGTAAAAGTTAAAAAAAAGGTCAGCTTTTCTCTGTTCTTGATTCTAGCTGAAACAAACAGTTACGGGAATATGCTCAATCTGAGCCTGCCAGCGTGTGTCCTATCAACCTTTGAGTAATTCACCTAGATGGGAAGTTGGCCATGGGGTTGTTTTTGCAAGACTGATATCACATGCAGCTCGTCTAATTTGGGACACTCTTAGACCAGCAGGGCCACGTTGATCCTTGGCTATCCTGGTGGTGCAAACACATGCTAGCTTTTAGGTCTCTCAGTTCCCAACCCCATTAGCTGGTGTAGGCAGAGCTGTAGTTAGCCATCCTGGATGTCCATTTTACAACCTTCTCCCAGGGGCTGGAGGGGAGACATGTCTTTAACTGGACGTGGCAATTTTCTCAGATTTCAAAACTGGAGGCTTGACAGCCTCCATTTTTTAATTCTTCCTGAGGAAAACCAAGATCTAAGCTTTATTCATATTTTTAATAATGAAAGTCAGGTTTTTTACTGCTAGGTTGAAAAGGGATAGAGGGAGAGCTGAAAGGTTTGTCACTAGCTGGGAGTCTGTACCAGTCCCTGGGCCAGTGTGCTCTTTGATAACACCAAGCTACTATTAGACAGAGCAAGCACTTGGCATTTTCAGAGAGTCTTGGTGCTTGTGCAAATCACAGATCAAGGAACATAAAAGCCCACATTTGTCAAGCCTGACTCTCTCTGTACCCCTCTTGACTTACAGGTTTGTAGTATCTACTCCAGGAACAGGCTTTGTTTTTCTGTGCTAAGTGGTGGACACCACAAAGTTGCCACTTGTTTTAAGAGCTTCTCAACTTGGCACATTTTATTAGACTCTCTTTGCAGCTATGATCAGAAAAAATTCAAGTCAGAGAGATTTTCAGTGCTTCCTAGGACAGCATTTTCCACCAAAATAATCACAGAAGTGTTGGTTGGAAGGGACCTGTGGAGGTCCTACTCCAACTTCCCACTCAAAGCAGGACTTTCACCCATGCTAGCTAGAACAGGCCAGCTGTGGCTTCATGTAGCCAAGTCTAGAAAGTTGCCAAGGATGGAGATCCATCACCTTTGGCAACCTGTTCCTGTGCTGCTGTGCTTCTTCACCTCCCTGTGAAGAAATTTTGCCTGCTGTCACACCTGAACTGTCCAAGCTGAAAGCTGTGGCCACTGTCCTTTGTTTTAGTAAAAGTAGCAGCTCCAGGAATCCTTGCTAGGCTTCCTAACGCATTTGAGTCAAACACAGGATATTATTTGTAGATGAGGTGCATTTCGTTGGATAGAGATGTTAGTCATTCCCAGCTAGGTCTGTGAGCACATCCGTGCCAGTCCACCCCCTCCTACAGACCATGGCCACAATACAGCAGTTGGTGCCTTGCCACAAATTATTTTTGGTGGAGGAAAAAACTTGAGGGAAAGAAAAACCAAATACAAATCTGAGAGCTCTCCAGGTTGCTTCATTGTAAGTCTAGTGTTTGTAGGCCTCCCTGCCTCCCCCCAGTTAATTACATGACCAGGCTGTGAAGGCAGCAGGAATATTAAAAAAAGCCTGTGTGACAGACTTGTTGCCACAGCCAGCTGCCATGCTCGCACAAAGTTGAGGGAAGGAAACCAATTAAATGGTCTTGCTTTGCACATGGAAGCTGGTGCTGCTGCTGAGCAGAGAAACAATGTCATCAATTCCTGTGGAAGGGGGGAGAGCTGAAGAACACAAGGGGGAAAGCAAGTGAATGGCAGCTGGTGGAGGGCAAGCAAGTAGCATTTCCTAATATAGAGCCTAACAGGGACTGGTTTATGGATGTCTCATTCTTTGCACGTTTGGCACCTTTCATCTGAAATCTGGAGACCAGAGGCAGCACACAAGCTAAACTTGGCAACCTCTCATTCAAAGCTGTTTCTCAATGGCCACGATGCCAGTTTTGACAAACACAGTCACTCTCACCCTCCCACCCCCAGTATCCTTCCCTTGTTTATGCTAACTAGTTCTTTTTCTTGCTCCCATTATGCGGCTTTGCCTGCCATAATGAGAGAGACCTGCTAATTAGCATCTGAGCCTTTGAATGCCTTTCTGAGGAAACCACTGCACAAGATCATTAGCAAGGAGAAAATAAAAAAACCTAAGCCCTGCAAAACAACAGCCCCACTCCCAAACAAACCACGATCCTGTGTTTTCCAATTGGTATCTTGTACAGGGAGATGCTCTGGAGACTCATGAGCAGATGTGGCAGTCTTACCAGTACCAGCTGACCTAGTCGTATGTGTTGTGTCACCCTCTTAGCTGTGAAATGCAAGGCAAGGAATGCACCTGTCCGAAGTAATGAGTTGGCTGTGAATCTCACACCTTGTCTGGATTACAGCCAAAGACAGAACTTGCAAGAGTTTGAAGGAAATACCAGTTCCAACAGATAATGGCCAACTGGCTTGATTTGTGAAGGCTGGCCAAGTGAGAGACTTTAGTCAATATATTATTTTTTTTCCTTCAGGTTCATACAAATGGACATGGCCACCCAACCTATCTTCGGGGCATCAGGCTTGTAAATTTAAATTGCAACACAATGCTATGAAAGAACAACTTTTATAAATGTTTACCTTGGCCTCTTGCATCTCAGGAAGCTTTCCCCAAGAACCATTGTTCTGCAAAAAGCCTGAGAAAGAAAGAAGGGAATAGTCACTGTCCTGTGCTAACAAGATGAATAACTCCAGGATATAATGCATGAAGAAACCAGAAGGTTCGAGGCTTTCTTGAAGGGAGTATCTCAGTGATGACTCATTCCTGTTCGGAGTATGGTGTGTCTGTTTGTGCATACATGGTGAACATGACTGTAACACTGCAAGAATAATGACTTCTGTGAGACTCCGTGGTTGCACACCACAGACAGGGTCTGTGTCCTTCTGATGATGGGCTGTATCTGAGGCTGTAAATTGCATAATCCTGCTCCCATTAACTTCCATAACCAAATTCACAACATCTTCAGCCTAAGACTCAACAGAGGCAAGCACTGGCCATATCAAGACTGATTCTTTGCCACTGAATCACTGAAGAAAGAAGGACTCTGCTCTCCTCCATTTTGCAATCACTAGAAAAAGGAAAAAGGAGTAACTATGAGCACCACCACTACCAAGGCTGCAAGATGTGCCCTCACAGATTTGGAGAACTGATTCCAAAGACAAGAGAAAAAGAAGGTTTGGAAAAAACCCCATCTCTGTTAAATCTCTCCATACAATATGCTTTAAAGAAAAGCTTGAAAAAATGACCGTAGACCTCAGACCAAAGCCAGAGTTACTGATTATAACTTATTAGGCTTGTACTCAAGGTGGTATCAACACTATTAAAAAATGGTGGTGCTCATAGGAGGAAAAAGGTAGACGTTACAGCTGAAAAGCTGCCCACACCCTGTAGTGGTTAGACTGCGGTTTTTGGAGGTAGGCATGTCTGCAAAATCCACAATGTGCATGTTCATGGACTTAAAGCCTTTAAAGAATAATGTGGAGAGATGACTAGAAACAAGTTTTGATGGCAAAACTAATAATAAAATGAAAAATTTCTGCCAATAAAGGAAACCAGTTAAAGGAATACATGTAATTGCAACACACAGAGAATCGGGACACAAAACTAGGCACTGGATGGTGTCATTAGGCAATTCACAGTGATACACTGAAACACTTCAAAGGGAGCTATCTGGTCTAGAAGCAGGATCTACCCTTTCTTTCCCCAATATTTTGAAGATGCGGAAACAGGCAAGGACTACCAGCAACTTTCCCAGGAGAACACACATTATACGCATTTCTGTGCTTGGCAGCAGATCTAAGCCCGTATCTTCAGAACTCTCCTGGTTCAACATCAAATGTGTTTTCCTTTCCTTTGCAGTCAGAAAAAGACCACAACAGTCTGAAATAGCTCATTCTATTCTTAACAAGGATACAAAAAAGCCCTTGGTCAGAATTTCTGTTCAGGTGTTTTGCTTTTTCTAAAACCCTAGTATGAGTCTGTGCTTTCATTAGTTCTTAAAAAAAAGTAAAAAATCCAAATTGTAATTTAATTACCAATAGCTCTGTGATTAAATTTGGCCTTTCGCTTTCCTTCACAGTCAACCTCCTCAATTCCATCTCCCCGACGCGCCTCTCTGTAGTATCGATTCAGTATTGTTAACCTTTCTTTATTACTTGTTTATGTTCCCCCATCAGTTTAAAAACATCAATAAGAGGCTTTTTAAAAAGGACAGAAGCAACAAATAGAGAGACATTGAGGAAAGGTCAGGAATGCAGAAGGAGGCAGTGACTGCTTTGTGGAAGGAGCAAACAGACAGTACAGAAAGGTTAGTGGTCCTGCTGCTGAAGTGAAGGAAGGATTTGTTTATTCTACAGAAATACCTGCTACTGGTGCAGCTTTTGCAGCAGACACAAATATCCCTTCTGCCCAGACTGAACTCAGGGCTACTGGGACAGGCTGGACCTTGCCTCAGTAATGAGGCTGAGATGGTCTGCAGGGTCTTCCTCTTCAGGGATCAGGAAGCTTTAGGCATGTTTGGGGGCTTCTACTTTCTGTTTGAACATAAGCCCGATCTGAGGGCATTTACTGCCCTGCACAGGGGTGTGCTGGGTGGAGATGTCTTAGTTGGCTGTGACAAGGAAGCAGAGTAACTGCATCAGTGTGCGACTGAGTGCATTCAGACGTCAGCATTCATATCATCAGGCCAAAGCACCACCCAGGATTCCAAGTCAGCTTTCTCTGTCTGGGGCTCTGCTGAACCAGGAAAGCACCCCAGCTTGGAGGAGCTAGCTCAGGGTCCTCTGCCTCCATCTCCTCCTCTTGGCCCATAAAGATGTGCTCTGGGCAATCAAATCCTGTCCTGAGTGATGCTAGTCCCTTTGCTTTGAAGGGCACAAAGGATTGAGCCATTACAGCAATAAACTGTTCACTAACTTCATCAGAAACTGAAATCCTGCTCAAGGGTCTCCACCAAGGGATGAAGCCCATTATGGGCTTCCCAGTCTTGGCTCCTCAGAGAGATCACGTCAGCTGGGGAGTAGGTTAGTGTAGTGGAGGAGGGGAGAGACACCTCATCCAGCCTCAGCCCTCTGAAGCTTTAGATATTCCTGGCACATAAAAGGTAACTGCATCTCCCTGCTTGCTCAAGTGTTACCACTGCCACCACCAGACAAGGATCACTATGATGACAGATCACATTTATACTGCTTATTACAAATGCCTGGTTAAATGAATGCTGCTGATAAGAGTATGTGTGGTCCATCTCAGCCTTAAATGCAAACGCAGCTTCTATAAGCTTTGCTGGCGATAAAATGTGTTGTTTGAAAGCAAGAAGTAAAAGAGCGGTGACTAATTCAGCACTGGGCTGTGCCCAGCTCACTGAGCATGTCAGTGAGCAGAGGGAACTAAAAGGCTCTGAAGAATAGCAAGGGTTCCCTGGGCACATAAAGGTGCTTCAGCAATTAGACTGTGAAAGGCGTTATTTATTTTCCTATCAAAAAGTGGACTGAGGAAGGAGCCTGGCAATTATACAAGGTCATGTATGAACTGTGATGAAAGGCTCAGTCCTTGGGATAGCTGATGTTGAGGTCACTTTGAGGGTTAGTATTTACTGACTGTCCATGCTAAGAAACTCTCAGTTCAACTCCTGTCAGAAGTCTAAGCAGACACTTGCTTTGGTCAATAGTTAGGGCTGAAGTGAAGCAGGCCTATGGCCCAGCCCTTCCCAAAAGGTGATTAGACCTTATAATGCATGTAGATCCTGAGCATTGGAAGCCAGTCTCCTGCTTTTGAATCTTGCCCTTCTTGCCCATGACCAACACAATGTGTCTCTGCTTAGATGAAAAGATAAAATGATACTGAGAAGAGGTCTGCATGGGGGTGAGAAACAAACCTGGATTTTGAAGAAGAAAAGTGATATTCCTGTCTCTTGCGCTGCTGAGAAAGCTCTTCAGAGATGGCTTTAAATGTCTGTAGGGATATACCTTGTAGGTGGCGTTAACGCCAGTTGAAAAAGTCCTTCTCCTGAAAGCAGAGAGAGACCTGAAGCAAAACTATGTGCAGACTTCATAGGATCACAGGGATCATCCTGTTGTAGGAAAATTCAAGTTGGAAGGTACCTTAGAAGATCTAGTACAACCTTCTGCTTCAGCTTTAGGGAAACTCTTGCTTAGCAGAGCTGTGTGTAATTAAGGCAATAATGTTGTTTGATGCAATATTTTCTTCAGAGCTGTACAATCCTAATAATATATATCCAGATGCTACAATTTCTACTTCTAAGCAACTTTCTACTGGGACAAAAAGTACTATATTTCAAACCGGTGCTCTTACAGAATCAATCCACAGCTTTTATGCAGCCTTAGTGATTTATAACAGCTGAACACATACATCTATATGAATAGTCTTAACACAACAAGCTTAAATTAACATAAAAAGGTGAGAGGAAAATTCCACTTTCATATGATAGCAAACACCTGCAAAGATCCAAAATTCATTTAAAAGAGAGGGAAATCTGCATTAGGTATTTTGGGTTCTCAGCAGGAGTGAAAGAAAGCCCATGTTCATATGCCTGGCACGGAGCAGAGTCTTGAACTGGACTACTTACAACCCTGGAGGTGAAATTAACCATGTCACTCCTCTGTTTTCAAGAATGGAGCCTGGGTTCAGATTCTTCCAGTCTCCAGAAACTCTGTCTTGAGCTTGAGAGGGTTTTCCCAATGAAATTGTAAAATATGACTTTTTTTTTCTTCCTTTTTTTTTTTTAATGGAAGTGTAACACTTGTGATACTTGTAGCTTTCAGAAAACGACCTCTTTCCCTGAAAACTTGCCTTCTTTTGCAGGCCAGTACAGGCACAGTGCCTGAAACACTATTCAATATGGAGATAGCCATTCCACACATTCAGAGTGTTCTGTTAGAAGAAGAAACAAAAGCATCTGAGTTATTAAAGGTACCTTTCTCTCGACCTTTTAAAAACAGACATAATTACATATGATATATCTCTTTTCAACTCAGAAAGCTTTATAAGTAAAACATCTTTACTGTTAATTCTGCAAGGCGACATTGTGGTTAGAGAGGTTCTCAAAGTTTTGCTTCGAAACATGAAGGTGATCAGCTAGCATCCTTCAACATAATCTGTGGTATTGGCAGGTGAAAAAAAATGAAAGCAAACAACAGCCCATAAATAAAGCAACATCTTTGATCCTTGCGGTAGGTGCCATGTGGTCAGGATATTTGATTCTTATTTTGCTTCTGCAAGTAGGAAGATGTATGCAGATGAATATTGTGTGTTCTCTTACACAATAATCTCAATCTCTTACTATGAAAGTTCACCTGACAGAAGAATTTTCATCCAAACTTCATGAACAGATGTTTCCTCCCACCTCACCTTCCAGTCTTAAAATGAGATCGTGGTTAAGCACAGTATGGCTATTTGTGCAGAAAGAACGACTATTTATATGAGGTTGCACAAGGAAATTTGATTTTTCTGAGAGGTACCTTTCCATCTATAAAAAGCGTGTCCTGGCTTGGGCTATTCAGTTACCTCATGAGATCAGTCTTTTTGACATTTAGCACCTTAGGCTCTATTTTCCATCCCAAGGAGTAAAGCCCCAGAGTTTAAATGCTATTAATTCCTAATGTCCACCTAATATTATTGAAAGGCAAGGGATAGCACAAATTTCTGCTTTTGACTTCCCAGTCACCTGAAGATCTTTACAGGTGTCAGGAAAAGCGTGTTAAAGTTGTAATTTTTCTTTTCTTTTGAAGTTCTTGATTCCATTATGTCATTATTCCAATGTGTCATATTTTAGCCTTAGGAATATTGCTTTGCTGCTAGTTTACACTAATACCATCTGATCCACATTTCAGGAGGAAACATGTACATCTTGTACATGGCACGTCAGCAACAGTTTGGATGTGAGATAGTAATATCCAAAGTTAGTTTATTTCTTCTGGTTGAGGTTGCTTTCAGGTCTGACACTGGCATAGAAGTTAGTGGTGAAGGTTACCAGCCCAAGAACTACATTTCTGGCCAAGATTTCTAGCATGTCCTGATTTCAGGTATGACGCATAAGGAGAGGAACTTTGCACCTTCTAGTCTCCCTGAAGACTGCAGTGCATTAACAAAACCTCACCAGCAGCTAAGTCTACCACTTCTTTTCCATCTAAGTAACTGCTGGGAGGAACAGTGGCTTAGCTGACAGAGGCAGAGATGATACCAGTACCTCGTTGTTCTTCATCAACAGAAGATATATACACAAATCACATTGCTAGAATAACAGAAAGGTGGAAAGCTAATAGGAAGAGAGCAGTCTGTGTGAGTCCACCTCAGAGAAACTACAGCTACAGCCTTGTCTCCTTAGTCAGGTTACTTTTCTTCATTTGGAGAATGTGCTGTTGCAGGATGAAGTCAGCATTACCCCTGCTATGGGGTTTGTAGCTAAAACCACTGATGAACTGTTGCTCTGCGATTGATTGAAGAACATAGTTAGACTTTCAGGGTGACCAGTTTTACAAATCAAAACGAAAGAAGGAGAGTACTCCCTGGGCCATGTGATAAGGGGATAAGTCACTTGATTCAACATAGGATCTGGGTCACGGTCTCTGTCTTTTGTTGTCACGAGATGATTCCAGGAATGGGAGTTAAGTGAGAGACAAATAAAATGTTTTGTTCGGAAAAAAGCTGGAGCCAAACCAATATTATCTCAGGAACATGAGTAAAATCCTCTCTGTTGTAGGTTTGCCTCAGCTAAATCAAGCTGTCTGTCTCCTGTTTTACCATGGTTACTCCTCATAATTTTCCTGCAAACATTGAGTTTTCTGCAGCAGCACCCTTACCTAGCCAAGAGCATGACATGTACAAGGAAGAGGAGTTTCTGCCTGAATGGCCTTTCTTGATACTCCTTATTCTCTTATTTGGAAATGAGTTTGTCACCCAATCAAGAAACGAAAATGAAGCCTAAACCAACAATGTTTGATCAGTGGAACATATATGTCTCTTACACCCAGAGAGTTACATGAGGGTTCCAATCTTTAGTGACAGTTATTAAAGAACCGGCTTATTATAATGGATAGCCAGTAAATCTTCATTTACAAAACCAAAAAAAACCAACAACAAAAAAGCTCTCCTTCCTGGTGGTTCTGAAGACTTGCAAGTGCTTAATCTCCAGAAGGAGAGATAGTAGAATAAATGGTTTGCTCAGAGAGACAGAGGAATAAACGGTCAAAGCCAGTGTGAGGCAACTCATTTCAGCAGCAGAGAGAAATGACAGCTAAGCCTTTCAAGTCAGTGGTTAACAGTGACTCACAGAGATCTAAGTATTTTCTATTTAAGGTAACTCTTTATACCAGGAGAGCCAACACATCCTCAACAAAGTCAAGATGGGTTAACAGAGGAGATTAACAATCACTGATGGTGTTGTTAGGAAAGAGGTTTTTGCATTCTTTTTACAGACAGTGGTTCTGCCTTTCTTAGATCCCTGGTGTGGGTCATCTAAGCTGTATAGGTTCAAGCTGAAAAACATTAAACTTGTGCACGTAATCACCCAGCAGAGATATCCAGGCTATCGGAAGCAAGAGTAGGAGTAGAAGCAATATCACAGTAGAAACAGTTTCTGCCTTCACCTGAACTGACAAACTTCTGCTTTCTGGACCAAGCTATAATCTCTTCACTGTGCTGCACACTCTGCAGTTGTGTGTTATTGCTATGTTGAAAATCTGCACCATTCTCCACTGAATGATGCAGATACCCCATAAGAAAGCCTATACCTTCAGTGAAAACCCTACAGAAACTGCTGGTTACATCTCGGTAGCCTGCAGAAAATAAAGATGTTGAAGGTGAGATGGGCAACATCTTAACGACAAGGACACAGCAATGAAGCTTGATTTTAGAAATGTATCAAAATAATTATAACAAAAGTAACTACTTTCTCATCAACCCAAAATGATAAAGACTGTTTCAGTCTGTTTTGTCTTTTTTTTTTTTTTTTTGCCAAAACTTTGGAAAATCAGCATGAAGTAACCATTAATTGTGGCTGAAGAGGAACAATGCTTTTCAGGAAGCAAACAACTCACACCATAAGAAATCCCCAGCTCTCCTAGAGAGAAGCTGCAGAATACAGTTTATAGACTATTCTTGCAAAGAAGACTGTGCCACAAATCAAAGTTTGTGATTGAACGAAGCTAGCGATGGATAAGAATTCCAACTTTTTAAATCAATGCATACAAGCTTAAGATTAATAAGGCTAGATAAATTGAAACTGAAAAAAAAAGGTACAAATACTAGTAATATGATGGAGTATTAGAGGAACACACTAACAAGGAAAATGAAGATTCACTATCTTCTTGTGAAGGATGCCTTTGTAGAAGATATGCTTCATCTAAGCACATGTTTTGTGTTGGTTAATTACCTATCAATTAGTAATATCAATGAAATGTCGTAGTTTTTGTATTCAGATCAGCCTGAATAGGTCCTTCTGATCCCGAAGAATCAATCTCTGAGGAAATCACTGAGCACAAGGAGCAATATGAAAGTAGAGTCCAGGCTCTTGGCTATACTCTGAAGAACTGGATGCTTAACCAGCTCTTGGCTTCTTAATGAAGCACTGGCACCCCCTCAAACATATACTGATGTAGCTCAGTGCAGCCTGTAAATACAGATAGATTTATTGTTTTTTATCCTACAACTATAAGTAATACTTTCAAGAAAGGATCCAAGTGATACACAATGAAGTAATTTGCTATAATTATGATTATGTACTGTTGATAATTAGTCCAACGAAAAGAAAGAAAGAAAGGAACCAAGGAATTTTTATGAAATCAATTAAGTGGAAAGCAAAAAGATGGATAATGAGATACTCTAAATAGCAAGTTTCATTTATGTGAATTGTGCCGCAGGGTAGATGGAACATTTGCGGGTGGGCAGAGGATATCATGCCTTGGCAGCAAGCCTTTCCTTGAAAGACCACTGATCTCAGGAACTAGAGATCAGATTGAAGGTATAAAGATTCGGAACATCAGGTGGGAATTAAGAACTTAGAAGAAAATTGTCTTCTCTATCATTACACTCTACACTTCAGGATATGTGATAGAGGACATTTTAAGACCATGAAGGTAATTTTTGACCAGAGAAATCAAGCGATGGTCAGTCTTAAATTCTTTTACTGTAAGATGTTTATGTATGTAACTTCTGCAAGGACACTGTGAAGGTCAAACACTGGAACGGGTTGCCCTGAAAGGCTGTAGAGGCTCCATCCCTGGAAGATATTCAGAACCTGACTGGACACCAACCTGGGCAACCTGCTCTAGCTGACCCTGCTTTGAGAAGGGGGTTTGGACTAGCCTACCCTGAGAAGCCTGGGAAAGGTATGCTAAGGTTTTTGTTACTCAGTCAGGTAATTTACTTACTTACTAACACACAGTGTGAATGACTAAACAAACAGCAACCCTAAGAGAAAGAAAAAATAAATAAATAATTTCTAACAAGGAAGATAAACAAATTAGCAATAACTAACTCCTAAATTTTAACTACACTAACAACGATTAACTATCCTTTCCTTTGGGTAAACAACTACTAAGACACTTCTTCTACCCTTTTAAAGTAACCTTGCATCATAGCTTCTTGCTTGAAGTTTTGCTGGATAACAAGACCTGATTTTAGCTGATCTGATCTGTTGCCAGGTTTATTTTTTTAGCTAACTGCTCCTTGCTTCACCAGCCTCTATCAGTCTCAGCTTTGCTTCACTCCATTTCATGACTCACTATATTCTCTAGCTGGCTCCCTGTTTTGCTGCCAGTTTTTGCTACTTCAGCTCCTAGGAGAGAATGAAAAACAATGCACAGGTCACAGCTCAGCTCACAGGAAATTAGGAAGTAGCTTTTTCTGTTCATACAGCTGCAAAATCTCCTGCTTCTCCGTGTCTTGTCTCTAGACTTTGAACCACATTGCTGGAAGCGACTGTTTAAAATTAATGGGATGCCCAGACAAAGCTAATTAGCTTAAATTTCTGTACACTACTATAAAAACAAACTTAGTCTACTTTACTATACAATTTCTTCTTTTTCAACTATAACACAACACCACAAAGCAGACGTGTTTCAGGCCTACACTTTCTTCCTTTCCATTCTTGTTCTTTTTTTACCATGCCCACTGTGTATGCCTTTCCTTTTTTTTATTTTTCCTCTCCTGGGTTTGTTCCTTCTGAAACTCATGAGGGAGAATGAGATATGGGAATCTTGCTTTCATTGAAGCCTTGGCCACATACCTTTTGTGTGCTTCTAAACCTTTGGCCAGTGGTGATCACAAACAGGCGCTGGGCAGACCCACTTTTAACAGGACTCTCTTTCCAAACCATTACCAGTTCCTAAGAACAGATTGTACCAGAAAAATACGATATCAGTGAAAAATTAAAGTTTGAAATAAACTTTTATTCTTTGCGGTATCTTGAGAAAGAGGCGATGCCTCATACTTAACTGTACCATATTTCTTGAAACACTCTGGAGTGTTTTTCCTCTTAGGAAGGAATATGTAATTGTATGTAATGGTATTAGCTGGTAATCCTTGCTCTAATATTTATGTTTTAGGACAACTGGTGGCACTGTACAGTCCCTATGTGTACACATAATAAAAGAAAGTCCCTATCTCAAACAGCATACTGTTTAAACTGAAAAGCCAGACGAAAGCAGGAAGAGACTCTCCTCATCCCCACCTTAGAGCTAAAAATTCCAAGCTCGGGGACATTAGACAAGTATTTTGTTACCATGAAGAGGTTTGCTGCTGAACAGGGAGATGAACAGAATCTCAGGTTCATGTTTAACAATAACTAAACTAGTCTGGAAAAATTATTTGAAGGAGCACAATCCAGCAGTGGGTGCTCTCCTGGATTCAACTTGTTCAGCCTTGTGGGATAAGGTGTTAGAAAAGAAGAATCATGCAGGCATGACACACACAAAAATATGTGCTACTAGGATAGGATGATAATGTTGTAATTTGATTCAGCTCTCAAGATAGGAAGTTAGGAAAAATATAGACTAGAAAACCTCTAATAAACAGCTACAAAATATGTTTTTGAGATGCACATCTGACCCTGTTTCATGAAAGGGTCCTGCTAACTCCTTTGTTGGGGTATGTTGTGTATTTAACACAATCAACCATCAACCTGACTTTCTGTAGGGAGTGCTCCGGTGTGAAGAGGGCCCCCTCTGGGACGCTGGTCCCAGCAATGAAACCCATTCCCACACTGCTTCAGTCTACTACTGGGCTTCCCACCCTCACAGACAAGTTCTCTTTCTCCACTGGCAGGTTCCACAGTCTGTAAATGAAGTGCCCGTGGTGGCTCTGTTAAAAACCCATTCAATCCGGGTGTTCAGCTGTTATAATGCATCTGGAAGCAGCTCAGGTCTTACTCTCCGAGGCAGAACACACAGTTTGCTTGAAGACCTGAGCAGGGTTTCTATATCCACATGATATTGCAGTTTTTCTGACCATGCTCTGATGATGCAAGGCCTTGCTGCAAAGGTCTTTTAGCTCCTGAAGGCAAAATACTCTCAGGAGGGAGGGAGGGAGCATGGCTCTCTCCAGCAATTGATGCAGATCGCCTCCTGGCTACATGGTTTAGAGAGGGCACCATCTCGACTGAAGTGGCCATATACACACCTGAGGACTTCTCTGAGTGTCCTCTGAGCCCCAGGTTTCAGCTCAAAATGCCGGATATAATGAGAGGGCTATGCTGCAGCCTGCCGAATTTTTGTTTTCCTGCTGTGGTGATGAGAATGTGTTTCATGTGCCCTGAGGTTGCTTTGATAGTGTTAGAAGACTGACCTGGCCAAAGGAAAGAAAACTTTTTTGTTATTTCCCACTGAAAATGGCTAGCTTCTTTCTACACATATAAAGAAAAAGCTGCATTATCTCTGAAGACTGCGCAGCTGAAAAGGTGCAAGTACAAAATCCTTCTGTCAGAGCAATAGTGGAAATGGGAATGGAGTGTGAATGTTAGTGATTCCCATAGTATCGAACGTCATTGTGGAAGAAAATCCATCAGAATTATTAACTACAAAAAGGCCATTTTTGCCTTAAGAAGCAGCAGCTTAGTGTGGCCTGGGAGAGTGTATCAAGGAAGTATTGTTATCTGCTTGCCCTGCTCTGATGTTCTTCCTAGGGGATCTTTTACAGTCTAATGTTGGAGATGGTGACCTGATGGGATGAAACCTTGGCGTGGAGCTTTGATGTGGTCCCTTACTAAAATTTTTGCAGTGTCACCCATAATTCTCTTTCAGGAGTGTTTTGTAACAAACAAACAAACAAACAAACAGAGAGTTATCCAAGAAGGCTGAAGAAGCTGGGGTGAGAAGCTAAAACCTCATTGTAATAATAATAATAATAATAATAATAGTAGTAGTAGTAGTAGTAATAATAACAATGATCTGTCTTGCTCCAAAAAGTACAGCTTTGACCATGACTTTTCCTTAGTATCGGTGTAAGTTACTCAAGAGAGCTGCTGTCTTCCATTCCCCATCCAGTACACTTTAAAATGGTGGGGGGTTGTTCTAACAGCTGAGTAATTGCAAAATGTGGCATCTATTCATATCCATCCCACTCGCCACAAAATCACTGTGCCTACATAAATTGGACAGGCAGAAAACTTTAAAGCACTTTGGAAGGAGGCCTTTAGGGACTGAAATTGCTGTGCTTTGCTAGGAAAGTGGGACGTGGTGTCAGAGTGATTCTGTGCCCTAAGTATTGCACAGAAACAGACAACCGTTGACAAGTGCAGAACTGTTTTCAGGATCATCTTATTATTATGCAGAAAAACTGGTGGTCTTTGCTTCTTGCCAACAGCTCGTGTGCTTAATGCTGTATGGGAGCAAACAGTTCACAGCATAATGAATCAGAGAGCAGAGCAATGCTTAGATGGTCTTTTAATGCTGAATCATTTTAACCCATGTTGTTGGAGAGGGTGGACACAGCTGGTGTGCATGGCTTTCACTGAGTGGCTTCAGAAGGTGGCCAGACCTGGCTTCTCTAATGGTTACAATGCTCAGCTCCTCAGAATTAAAAATCCATGCAAACAGATTGAAGTGTTTGCGACTTCCAGCCATGTCTGAATTTTAAGAGTAGCTCAGAGGAATGGATTTAAATCCACATCCCAAAGGCAAACAACGCCATAAGCTACTGAATTACTCCTGGCCCTTTTTCAGTATGTGTATAACACTGTCTCTACAAGCAAATCCCTAATGTCCTTTCATTCTTGCATGCATCCAGGTGGTGCATTTAACCTGCATCATCCTCAAACCTGCTCTCCTCAGCATTTAATAATCCACCATCTGGGTCAGTTTCAGTTCTGGGAATTATTCCCACTGAGCAATGTGAATCCTTGAACTCAGGGCTCCTTGGGCCTCTCCCCTCCGTCAGAGACCACTCTTACATGCACTGAACAAGTCCCCGTGGGATCAAATCAGCGCTGCTTTAATGTGACTGACATGCATAGCTGCTTCCCTTGGCTTTAGTGGCTTTAGGACGACCTGCTTCATAAACGAGTATTTTTAAATATGGACATTGTAAAGTATTTTTGGAAGCATTTAAAAGTGGATAGATGGACAGACAGATAGGTAGATAGAGGCACAGGCATGAGGCTTGACACAGGGTCCCACAGGAGAGAGGGTTTAGGAGAAGACGTGAGAGCATAAGATAACCACAACAGACCTTCTTCTGAAATAACCACAGATCTTTTGCCCCCTTTATTTTTTCTGATAGGAAAATACCCCAGGAAAGAATCATTAAGCTGCAAATACTCTTGCACCTGAGCCATTCAGCCAGTCAGGGAGATGAACCCATTGCCACGTGCTCCATCATGCCCAGCTCCTTAACTCAGCTCAGACACAGAGAGCTCTTGGCCATCAAACCTTGGATTTAAAACCCTCTAGGGAGTATCTTGTCTGAATAATGCATAAGGCTGAGGAAATCTCCACAAGCTGGAGGGGAAAAAAAAAAGAGAGGAGGTTTGTCAAACTGGCACAAGTTATTTGCTCAGTGCTAATAAGGTGGTGTTGACAGCTGAGCAGAAGAACAGTTACAGCTTTTTTCACTGCTTGAGGCTTGAAGGACTCTGTTTTAAGTTGGAATACTCCATCTCTAAGAGTAAGGGGGCCTTGCCTCTGTTTTCATCGTCACCCTTGACCGTCTTTTACTGTCACCACGTGCTACTGGATTTTTTTGAGGGGTTGATTATCTGTGACCCCAGTTTTGATAGCTCTGGGAGGTTCACGAGGTGACTGTTAGTGAATCCCTTGCTGTACTGGCACCTTAAAAGGCTTCAGGTCTTTTTGGATACCTAAAGCAACCTACCTTATCTCCCTGTGCCTCAGTTTCCTCAGCTACGCTGTGTAGATAAAATATCTTAGCCTTTTTTTACCTAGCTACAAGAGTGTGTCTCCGAAATCTCTTTCTAAGGGGAATATACGTCACAAGTTATGGTGGTCCTCCCAAACTACTGCTGGTTGAGATGCTTTGTGCTGCTGCAAAAGCAGGGCTTTACATTGACACAACAAAGGAATATAGCATCTCATTAAAAGTGCACCTACAGACAGAGAGGTTGCTCTCGTTAAGGGTCGCACTCTGGACATTTCTGACCTGTGTAACATGTCTCTGTCACTGAACCAAGCTCTTGCTTAGCAGGGACCAGCAGAGCTCCTGAGAGAACCAAAACCATCTCTGTTTCATGCAGATTCAAGCAGTAACTGTCTCCAACTTTTACACCGTAGCAAGTAACAGCTGCTCAGCTGAGCAGCGGGACACACGTGCTCCTGGTCCATTGCTAAGGTAAGCTGTTGGGAATCCATTTTAAGTGAATCTGCTTTATTTTTCATCTGTGATGGATTAGCAATCTCATCAACAGATGAACGGTAGCTTTTTAAGACACTACTTGGATTTCTTTCGACTAAAGTACAATTCCCAGAAAATTCTCTGTCCCCTCCAGTGCTTCTCTATGGTTTTCATCTTTGTCCTGTGAAGCAAGACAGAGCTATACTACTCCCATTAAAGAGATCAGATAGTGCATCTCCATGATCCCCATTTACATCAGGAGTGGATCTGGAGTAAAAAAGGGCATCTTTCAGCTCTCTTCTTCCAGTCTCTCAGCTCCTGCAGGCTGCACAGCTCAGTCTGAATTTCAGAGGATTATGGGCTGGAGCCTACTTTTGATTATAGTGATATAAAGCTGGCGTCCTCTGGCTTTGAGGGACAGGTCTATTGTATTTGCAAACAGACACATGTTTTCAGAGAGCATTTTTGCTCCCAGCCCGCTGTGCTGATGTGCAAACTTCCCTCACCTTCCTCCCTGGCTGCCAGCTCCCTCCAATCACTCATTCTGAGACTTTATTTGTAAATGAGCAATGAACAGGGAGAGAGTAAATGATCTGCTGAGGAAACTGAGATGAACCTAATTAATATTCTGTCGTTTCTCCCAAGTCACAGTGTAGGTGACCACAGCCCCATCAGAGAAGTCCCACCTGCCCAGTTCTTTGGAGAAACAATTATGAAATGCAAATATTGAGAGAACACCTCGGTATCTCATAATCTTCAATATTATTTCCTGGACACGGGTTACATGTAAGAAACAAAGTCTAATAAGCCTTTTTCTCATTAGCCTGGGCTTGCTGTTCAAATAAATGGGGTAGGGAAGGGAGAAGGCTGAAGTGGATGCTCTTTTTTCATGAGCCAAAATCCATGGAACAGGAGTCAGGCCTGCACAGAAACCCCTTACTTGCACCCTGAACTGACTGCCAGGGTCACAGCTCTTCTCCTGCCAGCTGCATCCTGGAAAAGCCTTTTCTCATTTCACTGGAAAGAGAAAGGCTTGAAGAGCTCAAATTGGGTTGGGGGGAATGAGTTCTCCTGGTATCCAGCCCCTTTTTCTTAGTGTACCCAGGAAAAAGGCATGCAGAGCTCTCCTGTGCCTCAGTTTGTTTCCCAAAGAAAACTGGTCCCACCCTGCCTTTCTCTCCTTTGTCAAGGCTGGGTTTGAATCAGAGGAAAAACCCTTAAAGACCCTGGATCAGAACCAAGACTCCTGAATGAGGTGATGCATGTTAAAGTTATCAAACAGACGTCCAAGGAAAAGCCTTCTGATAGCACACCCGAAAAAAAACCAACACCAAAACAAACCACAATTGGTTCCAACTCTGTTAACACCATTTGGCAAAGAATGATATGAAGACAGGGAGAGTTTCATGAGGAAGTCAGACCTGGACTTATTTATGTAGCAGCTCTGCCTTTTGATGGATACTGCAAACCGTGTACATTATCAAGCAGATAGAAACACTCCAAATTAAAAATTCAATAAACTAGAATTTTTTGAGGCATTAATATATTAGTCCAAAATAAAGAAAACAAAAAAAGGAAAAGAAATGTTAGACTGGGACCATGGCTTGTTTTTATGGTAGTATACTACTGAAGTGGCTCCTGAGTGTGAAAAATGAAGCTCGAGTCAGTTATTCATCCTGATGATGGGACGGTATTTTTGCCTTGTAAAGCTGTATCATGCTAATGCTATTGCTGTCATACCAACAAGGTTTATGATTTCCTCCTGAATCTTCTTGCTGTTGTTCTCCATTTTTAAGAGCCTATTAAAATAACCAGGTTACTCGAAAAGAAGGATAGTCTTGCAGTATTCGCACATGGAAATGAGACTCAAGAGATCTGGATTTGACTACTGATAGTCTCACTGGTCTCCTGCTTAGCTTGTGGATATGCAAGTGGGTTAACTCAGTGCAAGACAAGCTGTCTTCATTAAAACCCCAAAATCTAGAGCCTGCAAACAGAAGATACAGGCTTTAACTATTCTAGTTGTGTCCCAAGGATGACAACTTTACCCCTGGATTAATCAGGGATAAGCATTTCATCATCTAGGACATCTGCCTTTTCATACACCTTCGTACACACTTGTGATGGGATGATTTGTTTACAAAATCATCTTTACAATAATCCTGGAAAACAAAGTATTTTTTATAAACTATGAGTTTTTCTTTAGCAAGGAGATTCCAGTTAGAAATATAGAAACCCTTTCATCAGCCTAAACTGACTGTTTTGGTTTTTTCTTTGGCAAGTGGTGTAAATGCTTAAAGGAAAAATCATTTGTTTCTGCAAGGTCTGTGTTTTATGAAGTGAGAGCTGTAACACCTCTTGTCTCTGGGTCTGCCCACTCTAGAGGCTGTGGTTACAAAAGCATTTCTCTTGGCAGCTGTTCTGATTTTAGCTATTCCCCTGATCCTCCCCTAAGCACGCCATCCCCCTGTTCCTCATCTAAGCTCCCACTGTCTTGTCACCTCGTTCACGCCCTTGGCCATGCATTTCTGCTCCCACACAGCTCTCTTCACCATGTTCCTTTAAGGGACTATAACCATTCCTTCCCTTATCCCTTTTTTAAGGTTTATTTTTAATCTGGATCAGTTCCTTGGGTGACTGATCAGAGAACAAAGTGAATCACCAGTCGGTTACATCAACGCAGCTGAACTGGTGTTTTACAGTGGTAAGAGGAGAGGTGATGCTGGAAGAGGAGAGTTGCAGTTGTCGCTGAATTAAGCACTCTGTAACGATGGCCTGCCTCTAACGATGTCAGAGCTGTGATTACGGCTTCCTCCAGACCCCACTGACTTTAATCTACTGCTAACTGTGTAGGTTTGTCAATGCAGGATGAGGCTTAGTATTGACTACTAGATGAAGAATTTATCAAGTATTGATTTATCTTCTGCTAGGTTATCCAGCCTTCTCTGACCCTTCCGCTGCTTCAGTTTCATTGTTATTCATGTCTGAATAATGGTTAGTAAAAATTAGGGTTGCTAATTTGGGTTTGTAATTGGATCTGATAACTAAATAAGTAGCAGCGAAAAAAAAAGCAAAAATGTGCTACTCATGAGTAATTACAAGCCCAAATTAACAACTCTATTACTTCTTCTCCAAAACAAACATGCCCCTCTTCAATCTTAGTTTCAGAAACTGAAAGGTATGGGTTGCAAGTTCCTAAACAAAACCTAGAAAGAGAGATCATTCTAGCAAGAGTCCTCCACACTGAGACCTTTCAGAATGAAGCTACTGGACTGGAAAATGCCCTTGTCCCAGGTGCAGGGCACAAAAGTGGTAGCTCTGGCAAAAGGCAGTGCCTTGAAACTCCAGCATCTAAGGCAGATGTATGCTCTGCCAAGTTTTCAGGGATCACCAAGAGCTCAGGGACAGAGTACAGGGGGAAATTTCTGCAATGCCTTTCATTCCTTGCTGCAACAGAGCAAGGAAAGTAGGACGAGTCTGAAGAGTTTTTGTGAGAGAGAGTTAAAGGCGAATGCAAAATCAACCCCAATTTCACCCTCTCTCACTGCAGCCTTCAGTTGCCATCTCAAGGTCCTACCTGTCCGTCACGCTGAGGAAGTGATTTTGGAAATGTGCCTTACCATCTTTTACTTGTCTGTCGTATGAAACGTGTCCTCCTGACAAGTTGCCTTGCATGTAGTGTAACATTCTGTTAATTGCTTGACTGAGAAGGTGGAGCTGTAGGTGGTGTGGCTGACCCCCAGAAAAGATCTGGGCTTATTTTCAAAAAGACTTTCTACATGGCTGTGGTTTTACCACCGACAAGCAGCCTTGTTGCTATAGCTGTGATCAGCATGGCTGGGAAGCTGCCCGTACAGACTGGGCAAGGGAGTAGATATTTTTGTCCTTTTATTGAATCACAACTATGGGAATTTCATTGTAGGCATTCATTCTGGATTGCAGCCCATTTGTGATTAACAAAATGGAGATTATTTCTCTTTAGAAATACAGGGATGCAAATGTATGATACCAGCAAATTTTGTACTGCTTATCTGAACCTCTGCCATGGAAGAATGCAGCCTGATTTATTTACTGAGTTCTGGTAAATGATCTGTGCATTAATTGGAGTTGGATCTCATACTTTTAGGATTGGAAGAGGTCTTTTGTGTGAAATGGTCACAATGTATCCTGCAAGCCCATGAAACTCTTATGGCTCCACATGTCATTTAGGGACAGAGCTGTGATTAACAGTTTAGAGAGGGATCCTTGTCCAAAAACTTTTGCACTGTTCAGGACTGGGGCATTGCCTTCTCCCAACAGAGGAGTGTTACAGTGCTTTACTATGAATATATAGATGAGATCTGAATCTTGAATGGTGCTTGGCAGGATCAAAATGTTCTTTCCCAAAGGGCAAAAATATTTAGGTTGCCTGGAAATTTTTGAACTGCCACCAATACTTCCATAGTTAGGTGGGTTTAATAGGATACGCTTTAAGGATTCAGAAGCAGCAATTCATTTGAAGGTTGGCGTCACCTGGGCTTAAGAAAGTGCCTTTACATCTGACTGATATCCTTGGGTATTTTTTCCCCCCAAAGCAGAGCAATGGAGCCCTCTTTGCCCATTGCAGTGTCCTAGTTTAAGCCTCTGTGTGACATTCCTAATAAGAGTTGTCATGCAGTGGCAGATATGATCTATTTTCTTATGAGATTGTAAAAAAAACGTTTAACTATAGTTCAGTGTGTATGACAGTATTCCTCCATCTTTTTCCAAAATTTTACCTTACAAACAGTTGGCAAAGAGGCAAGGAAGTAATCTATAACTAGATTGTTCAGCACCCTGAGGAGGGACCTAAACCGTGGAATACTGTTACCCTTTGGGACTTGCATGTACGGTACAGAAATACTGCAGCTGGGTGGGCATACAGATAAAAATTATTACAATAGATGTCCCAGAGGCAGGTTTTTCCAGTATCTCCTTTTTGAGAGAAAAAAAAGCCACTTTGAAAGCCTTTATACCTTTCTCTGAAGAGACCAGCACTCACAAAGTGTTAATTTACAGTATTGCCCATTTTTTGCCTCTCCATTCAGGTCTCATTTTCGCATCTCCTCACATGGACTTGCAATTTTCTCAGCTCCTGGTTTTGCAAGACCCTGTTTATTCCATCAAAATGTTTCTGCTCCTCTGTGTACAGAGGAACATTTTACTCTTTCCACTCTCCCTCCATTAATATACACAGTGCCCATCTCGTTGCTGCATCCAGCTACAAGTAGGGAATACAACAGTCATGTTATATCATGACACTCGGCAAAATAGGGCGCCTTCTTTCACATCTACTTCTTTAGAAATTTGCAACTGCTATGTCTCTTTTTTGTTGAGAACATTTTGCTTTCCTGTGCTGGTTCAGAATATTGTACATGCAACACATTTCCCAGCAGTTTGTTACAGTAACTCTGTATTTCCTTGGGCATTGTGAGAAGTTCTAGGCAGAATATAGAAAGATGAAACAAAGCTGGGATTTAAACTCTACAAATGCTTTTCTGTTGTTACCAGAGTTGCCGTCCTCCAAGAACACACAAGTCTGAAGTACTCTGCATCCTTACAGCAACCGCAATACTTGCAAGTGTACTGATAACACATGCTGAGCAGGACGTCTCATACGTCTCTATGAGACATATTTACGTCTCTATGAGACATATATACATCTCTCTGTCTCTCTATCTCTGTATATATGTCTCTATAAACAGGAAGATGGGGTTGAAATGGTTTCTCAGTCCTCCCACCCCTCTTTTTTTTTCTTTTTGCGAAGCCTTTCTCCTCCTCCTTATCCTATTCATGTCGGTTGCAAAGTATGCTGAAGCAGTCTGCTCCTTGTCACATTTTAGGAGGAAAATGACATTGATATTGGACTAAATGCAAAAAGAGACATTCCCCCAGTGAAAACTGGCTAATTGATGTCAAATCAAATAACTTTAAAGAGCTGCGATGGCTACAAATCAGATCAGAGAGGGCAATACCAGTTCATTCTACTTCACGCGGGGGCTGTGCTTTGCAGGTTAAGCGACAGCACTTTGGCATTCAGGGCTTCTTTATAACCCAAACAAATCAAATCTCAAATCTTTTTGATCTTGATGCCTGACAATAGTTGATGATTAAAACTACTGCAGTGGAGCCTGGGAATGGATTATTATTATAAATAGCTGCAGTCTTGCCATTCTCTGTTCTCTTCTGTGGGTCTGGAGGCTCGAGGCAAGAAGAGCTGGGGAGAATATAATAGATGCTAACAAGAGAGGTCAAGTGAGACCAGGGAAAAAAATTACTTCTAATACATCAATTTTAAGGATACCAGGTTTCTCTGTCTCTTTACCTCTGTGCTTTAGATTTCAACCTAAAAGGTAACAAAACATAAAGGATATTTCAAAAGCTAAAAGCTAGTTTCCCAGTGATGATTCTCTGAATTAGGACTGAATTATCCATTGGTCTGGATTAAAGAAGTATAGCTTTAGACTGTGTCCACTCACTATTGCACCAAGAGATGCAAGCTCACTCTCCACAGGTTCCTCGGGGTGCATGGGTTAATCTGAACTCTGCTCTGGGCATTAGATTGTGGTAAATGTTTTAAATAACAACAGGGAGGCTAAAAATTAAGCAAAAGAGAGTTGTGACCAGTGATGGCTGACAGAAGGAGTAAGAGGTCTATTTTTTTTAATCAGGCCACTCATCAACTGACTGATGAGCGGAACAGTTTTCCTTAGACAGGTTCATTTGGTCCCAAAAGTTTTAGAGGGCCTCTGATCTTTTCTATTAAGTGTTGTGAGTGGGTAGGACACACGGGACTTTCACCCCAGAAACCTCGTGCCACATCACAGCTCCTTGCTTGCGCTAGCCAGCCTGCCCGAGAGGCCAGACACTGCACAGGACACTGTCAACACAGCTGTGAGGCAATGTTTTCAGAAGAAAAGACACAAAATGTTCCAGGCAAGTTTCCTCCATGTGGAAATGTCCTCTGTTCCTCCACCCTTTTTTTTTGCTACATAGCAAAACTAACTAACTCGGAAGCTCATCTGCCCTCAGTAAGTGGATATTTGTACTCAAGTAATCCTGAGGTTCAAACAAATACCATTAAGACGGGCTGCAGTTTTTCACCAGAAACAGAAACTGTCAGACTAGAAATAGGTCTCGGAAAAAAATCCTGCAATTGGGCCACGTTTCTCTTCCTACCACAAGCAGCAAGGGTTAGAAATCTTACACCAAAGCCTGTCTCCATCCTGGACTGGAGTAGACACATTGGCAGCAAAATATTTGGCACACATCACTGCTTTCATCCTTTCCAAAGGCCTGGAAGGGACTATTAATCACTTTTTGCAGATCTTTCATATTAATAGCATGATGAAAACATAGGAATGTCTGTACCTGTTCAGATCAAGGGCTTTTTGTCAGAGTTTTGTCTCCAGCAGTAGCCATCAGCAGGTGCCTAGGGAAGAATAAGAATGAGACAAGTGATTTTTCAATTTTCCCCAAACAGTTTCCCTACCAGACTATCTCATATCAGGAGATTTCTTGAACGTGGTTTCATTTGCCTACCATGCACAGGAAAAAAAGGGATAATGAAGAAGAATCTTTCTGGAAATGGGAAAATCTGCACAAAGAAAATTCTTTGGATGTTTTTTAAGGCCGTGGACTAGCTCTTCAACTGATCAAATTAGCATGGTACAGATGAGGCTTATTAGTTGATAGCAGTGCTGGTAAAATGATTCTTCTTCCCGAAATTTTGTTGAAGCACGTATTTTTACTTTAAAACAAAACAAACTTTTTTTTGTTGTTTCAGATTTCTATATATAATAAAAAATAGATGAAAATCACTAATGAAAATCTTGGAATATATTCCAGTTTTTGAATAAAACCCTTGCTTAGCAATGTTCTATTACTCTATTAGGAAGGACAGTCCAAACTAAATCAAAACCTAAGACCTTTTGGATAGCATGACCCAGATCTGCTCCGTGGCCTTCATTTTATGCAAATTCACTAAGAAAGTATCTGCTGTTGTGTATTTTCAGGAGAAGCATGCCAGGTTTTATAGCTGGCTTTAATTTTTTCATTGTAGATTATTTATTTTTAAAGAATAAAAATGGAAGAATAGGTAAGCCATGTTCTCAGCTGGGTTTAGTATGAATGAACATCATTCCTTGCAGCAGGGACTTTGCATATTCAAAGACAGCCAAGCTGTAGATCATTTTTTTCTCTCTGCAGGATGATAATTAGTAATAAAGACTGAATGATTCTCAGTCTGATTGCTGACACACATTTACAATTTATCTCATGGCAAGCTCTGGATAGAGGACATTTTCAGAACAGATTGGGAGTTAGGCAAAAGAGATTCATGTTTAAAGACATCCCTTAAAATTTAGTTAGCAGACAAGTTCCTAAAACTAAGATTAGATTTCAGGTTGGTTTTAGTATTAGTGAAATGTAAAATTCAACTGTTATATAGGAGGGTGCTGGAGGGGAAGGGTGGAGAAGGAGTGTAGATTTAGACTAGACACAGCAGACGAGTTGAACCAGGTGGTGAAACTTAAAGGTGAGAAAACAGCATAAAAGACGACAAAGTTTCTCCGCTCCTCTTCCACTATTTAGTTGTGGTACTGAGAGAAATACCAGCTTAGTTTCTTTATTATGCACTCATATCACGAACTGGAGCTGATATGGTAGATCAGCTTTGATGTTGGAAACCATTTGTCTTGTAAAGGCAAATGGTGACCAATTAAATAAAACTGGAAAAGAAAAGGATGCCTTTACTGCTCTTTATGTTACAATACAAAGTTGATCTGACATATGCGCAAGAAATCTTCCACTGCAGACTGGTCATGGGTGGCCAAACGTAGAAGGACAGGAAGAGCTTAAAATGATCATTAGTAACGTGAACCAAGTAGAATAGCTTATAAAAAGACTTTTTTTTTTTTTCATGAGAAGTCTGAATTGTCAACGCACCTGGTGAGCTTGACTTTGAGGGACTCATCACAAAGAGTTTAAAGGACAGTGGGCTAAACCCACCTCAACCTTATACCACAATATTGACCTGGAAGGAGCTTCATTACAAGTGAGCGTTCCTACTACCTTTTATTTCCAGGCTTGTTCAGTCATCTTGGCCTATTCAGTCCTTGCTCTTCCTAACAAGGTTATCCACCATGAGAATCACTTAATGTCTGTGGGTGCGGGTAATTTTTGTGATGTGGGAATATCTTCAGCAGAAAGATCCTGAAGATATCATATTCTTTTAATAAAAATTATTCAGCCCAAAGCAAGACAAGAGTTACCACGTATACTGTGTCTTGGATGCGAAATACTGGCCTTTGAAATTCTGCAGCACTGAGCTAACAAGCCTGCCTGGCGATGTGGTGTGAAGGGGCAGTGATTTAAAGATCATTTTAAACATTTACTCTGTTTTATTGCAGTGAAGACTTCCCTTCCCCAAAATTTAAAATTTAAAATGTGCCTCCTCTGAGCATGAGGGCAGTGCTTTTTGCCTTCTGAGATGGAACAAAGTATTTCCTTGATGAAAAAAATATGATTTTGATTTTAAGCTGTAGGAACATTTTCCCATTGCATATTTTTCATGCTGTGGAAACTAACCATCCACCAAATATTTCAAATGTGAATTCTCAAACAGCTCTGCTGAAAGACATTTTCCTCCTCATTTTGTATTAAAGCATAGCCCTGAATGTTGTGATTCCAAACAATGCTCTCCCAACATCTCCTCCCCCCAGATATCAGGTTATCAGCCCCAAATCCCTTATGTATAAAGGAAGTTTTCCGTTCCACTTGTAGAACCTGAAAAGCAGGAGGATAAAGTTAATGGGTTGGAAATGAACAGAGAAAGAAAGGAATGAAATAATTTCATTTTTAAACCCCAAAATATTGGGGGAGGGGTCATCGCGGAAGGGGGGAAGACAGAACGAACTTAACCAAAGCACATGGTTCATAGACATGTACATGAAAAGCGCAACAGCACAGACTCCTCTATCTAGTGAAAAACTGAACAGGCTCCCTTTAGCTTTGGTGTATATCGCCGATTTACACCTTCTCACAATCCTTCCTGTGGATTAGTGGGGCTAATGCCTCTTTAAAAGAAAAAAAAAAATAATTTGCCTTAATCCATTTAACATTCAAACATCCCATTAACCTAAATTAAATGCTTTCTTGTAGGTTTTTAATTTAGCACACTGACCCCCAAAATGGAAATGCCACTTACAATTACAAACCCCATAGTGCAGCCACCACTCTCTCCAACTTGTAGTCATCCTTATCATCCCAAATACGTTTCTTATCTTGGCAAGCAGGAAACCTTTTTTCCGTGTCTCTGCGTGTGCTTGCCAGCAGATTTTCACCTATGTGCTTTTCTGTTAATGTTCATCAATTCATGTGGCTTTGGTAAACTAATAAAGGCAAGGAAAGGGATATATGGCCATTATTTTATTTTCTGAGGGTTTCTGGATTCTATAGAAATGGTCCAAAGGGAGAAAAAAATTCCCATAAACTATTCACCCCAAGAACAGTCCAGGAAAGTTTTCCTTCTTCACCTGGCAGCTCTGGTCTGCCCTGTGCTTTGTAAGGTAAAGGTAGAGTTCAGGCAGGAGGGGGATGGGGATGTTTAGTTTTCCTTGAAGGTTCAACAGAAATCTCTCTCAGGCAGCTCTGAGCGCTCCTGAAAAACAAAACATCAGGGTGCTTCTCATCATGGTAAGAGGGCCTTTTGAAGAGAGACAGGAGCAAAAGCTTTCAGAATGGTCATGCCATGTTCCTGTCATGTGGAGCATGTAAGGAAGCTTCAGGCATGAGCATAAACTGGAGAAACAGTCCTGAAGCTCTTGAGATACAAGGACTTTTTTATGCAACCTGTTGATAAGCCTTCACTGACGATGGTGCCCTGCATTTCTGCTGGAGAGAAAGCATTGCCTAATTTGTTTCAAAGACAGCCCAGTGGTGTTTCAATAAGGGTAACTTAATTAATGGGAAGGTGTGTGCAGAGATCAGTTTTTAGGTACCCAAATTATTTATCTGGTATGTTTACTCAACTTGCTGTACGGCATATGCCTCCGGCATACATTAGTCGACCGGGCCGAATGGGCCGCTGAGTCAGTTGAGCAATGGAAAGTGTCCTGTGTGCCCTTACCCCGCGGTATGAAGATAATTGTAATTATGGGGTTGTATTTGTCACGCAATGCAACAGCATTTGGTGAGATGTCACTGTGTGCTCTCTCAGGTCCCACCAAGCTGCCCACCCGCAATAGGTCTGCCCAGCTCACTCTGGCTCTGGGGTAGACTTGGGGCTGACCTACACAGAGTCAAATGATGAGAGTTTCTGCCTGCTATTACAAACAAACAAAAAGATCAAGCACCTATTTTCTGACTAAAGATTGTGTCTCATTTTAGATACCTAAACCAAAAATTGAGATTAGCTCCAGCTAATCCAGGAAGTGACAAAATTCTGGGTTTTGTTTTCAAGTTGCTTGCACACAGGTGTCTAGATGTATCTCAGTATTGACAGGGCTAAAAACTTTTTGGTCCTACACCTGAGCCTGAACAAAGTTTTCCTCTGCCTGTGGGCCTCATGGACCCAAACACAGGTTATCTACTGAAGCCAGAGTTGGTTTCTGCATTTTTTTTAAAAGACGGTGTGGTACCAGTGTTTGTGGGGAGCCTGCTGCCTCCTTGCCTCCTCTCTGGTCCTCCCCACAGTGAAGAACACGTTCAATTCTTGTCTTTGCCTGTGAGAAATATAAACCTGCCTCTTTGCTAGCTCCCTGGCGAACACCTTACTAGACCAGTCTGGGCCATTTGCACCAGCTGCTACACTCTACAGAAAAAAAAGTCATTAAGGCAGAGAGAAAGTATCCCAGAAGAGGGTTTCCCTCTGCAACAGCTAGGTGGCATGCAATCTTCGTGTCCCAAAGATTGCATTACCACAAGGCACCTAGACAAACTCCCTTTCTCCTTCTTCCCCAATGGTTACCTTACAGCAAAGTGCTGGACTCACTGACTGTGCCCTGACAAACTGTTGGGCACATTTCTAGCTCTGTTTTCCCTGTTAAGTTGTGAGCCCCAGTGGCAGGTAGTACAGCAGAAGCTCAGGTTATCTTGGTAGTTATTAACCTTTCAGAGCAACTCAGTTGTCTATGAGGAAGGATTATACTGAACCTCATGACACCTACCAGGAGGGCAGTGCACCAGAACAGAAATATCGTCCCTCACCACACACATCCACACCCCTTTCCAAACCCTTCCCCATGGATTGGTGCAAGAATACTGATGTTCCTTCTCTTATCCAGGCCAGCCAAGCGAATCAGGGCAGAGTTTAATCCACTGAGCAAAAATATGTCTATTATTTCTTAGTTTCAGCTCTTCTTTTAAAATAAAATGGAATTCAATCCACCAAAATCCCAGTGGATTCACCAGCCTCCCAGTCATCTGTCTTAAGAGGTAATGAAATGAATTTAATCTCCATAGATTGTATTGCACACTGCATTGCCAGCTGTCTTCTAGCAGGGGCTGCCATTGCTCAAAGGTCATAGTACAAATCCCTTGATTAAAAAACAACAAACAACACATTTTAAATGGGTAAAACCATAAGACGCTGCCGTGAAGCAGATTATGTGAAGTAGATACTGTTAAAACAGTTTAAATGCCTCTTTCAGGCATGAGTTTAGTTATCTCAAAGCATATTAGAGACAGCAATAAAATTTAATGGCCAGCAGTAAAGCGTTTATGTGTGGCCCTGAACACAGTATTGCCCAACCACAGAATGTGTTAACTTTGCCGCATGGGTCAGTCGTACCCAGCAAACAGAGTTTAGGCCCCCGTTGGAGTTGGATTAGATCTGCTTGGGGAGAGCTCAGCAGACAGACCCCAGAGAGCCCACAAATGAGGAAACCAGTGTCACTGCAGAGCTGTCAGTGCAGCAGCTCTGGTTTGCACCTCCCGAGAAGCTGCTTCAGTCAGAACGTCTGTGTGTTGTGAGTGTGTGTGCCGAGACACAGCCCTTGAGAGGATAGTGTTGCATTTCAACGTAAAAGCAATTGTTTTCCAGCCTGGCATGAAGGCTGGAGTTCTTCCATGCTGACTTATGTTGTCAGGAGGATCCTAGTTTTACAAGGTAATTGCAAGGTCCCTCGACTCCTTCCTCAGTTATGTTGTGGTACATGGTGGGACACACCAGCATTGTGGCACGTCAGAGGCAGTGCTGACGGTCATTTGATATCAGCTGCAAACTTCTGATGGACAAGCACTGGGAGTGTAAACCTGTCAGTGCACATGGACACCAGGTAAAGGCATGGCCCTACACAAAAGACAAAGCTCTCATCCTTACCCAACAAAAAAAAAAAAAGAAAAAAGAAAATGTATAACATTTTGTGGGTCACATTTGGGGTGTGTATTTACAATGACAACAGAATGAGAGGGAGATGGTAGGAGTCCATACCACTAGCCAAGATACCAGGTTGGGATTCAAAAATCCGGTCTCTTTTTTCTGATCTGTCAATGACTGTGATGTGCCACACTGCAAAAGCCACTTTACAAGACCCCCTTCCCATCTGTGTTTTTATATAGACTGTTGGATTTCTACTCTCCCATGCATTTGTGTGGCACCTAAACATGAGGATCTAAAGTGGAGTACCTAAGCATTTCCATCATAAGAAGCAACCTCAGTCTGTCAGTGCAAGAAAACACCTGGAGTCTGATTGTCTGAAAGGTGTTACATAAAGATACAGGAGGTGGATTGTAATGTGAACTCTTTGCTGCAGTCATATTTCTTTAATAAATTCATCCTGTTTACAAAGCAAGCAGATATGCTTCTGGCTTTTTAGCACTTCCTTTTGCCTCTTCTTAAGCATGCAAGTCTCCCAGAGCTTTTACTTCAGACAGCAGGCCCTCTGGTTACACCTGACTGCATGGTTGCCTGATGCTGCCTGCATAGCTGCTTGGCCTTCTCAAAACCCAAGGGCTCATTTCATCTCCAGGGCCATGTTCCCTGTTAGGGACAAAGCTCAGCAATGGCTTGTGACACAGTTAGTCAAGCGCCTTATTCACAAGTCTGGTTCCTGGGCTCCGTTGTGCTATTCCTGTGCGTTTGCCCTTCCCTCAGCTCACTGGGAGCCCCGGCTCTGCAGCAGGGAGAGGGCAGACCCCCATGGGAGAGCTCCTTCTGCTCAGCCGGCAGCTCTCCAAACCAGGGTGGGATGCTGACACATTTTTGTCAGAGAGTGGGCAGAAAAGGGAAACTGAGAGAGGCAACTCAGAGAGTCCCCTGCTCACCCCAGCCGAACCCTTAAAAAAGGCGAGGAGCGGAGAGGAGAGGAGCTGGAACACTGCCATAAGTACCAGGCAGTGATGCATATTCAGGATGACTGGAGCAAGCAGAGATGTATGCATGAGCACAGCTTTTCCTCAGAGCATGCATTACAATATTCCTTAAATAAGTAAAAAAACTGGTTTTAGTCAGTTTTATTTGTTTTCAGCTGGGAGGTGCGGATAGACAAGGAGGTGAGTAGGGAGGGGGCTTGCATTTTAATTGGCAAACTGGCTAACTTTTTATACTTTAACCTCCCTGATCTTTGGTTGTCTCCCAGGACTATGCTAGCCTCTCTTGCAGAATAAAACAGGGAAGGGGTTGTGTTACACATACAACATTTTTTGCCTTCATTTTTTTGTGCTGTTAATTACTAGCTAGTCTACACAGACCAGTTGCCTAGGGGAGCCCTCCAACAGGGTCTGGTGGAGGACTTCAGTGAGATCTGCTGTAGGGCCTCTCACATTGGGCTGGACTGGTGCATTTGCTCTTTACTGAAATATTGTTATTTTAAAAATAGGAACAGTGATGCTTGCAGCATGTCACCGCCATGTGCTGGGAGTTGTTCTGATATTATACCTTAATCCCAGAGCTCAGAGGCACTGGAGAGCATTCAGTGTACCCCCTCAAGGTGAATAAACCAGTCTTTGGCCTTGCTTCAGGATACCCTGTTCATGAAACCGAAGAGGTGTCATTATTGCTTATCAATAAGTTGCCTTGGATTGTGCATCTGCCTATTACCTTCAGTTATGGCTCAACCTGGTTATACTTAAACTTTATTTGACATGTACAGAATTTTGCTTAGGTACCCAGCAGTGCAAGTTGCTGATTATTACATGGCTGTTAGGTTTGGCTACTTACGAGACTGATCAACCAAGCCAACAAGTAATGAATTCTCTTTACAGCTTGCTGTCCTCATTTGGATAAGCAATGGACTAAGCAAGAGACTGTTTTTAATTTGTGTTCATAGTGCACAGCTTGGCTGTTACTCCTCATATGGTACAAGGGAACATCTCACCTTTTTCCCATCAGTTATGCACTGCTTCCCTCTCCATCATGCCATACCTAGCTACTGCAGCAAGACGTTTTTCATTCTTTTTTGCTCATGTTTTTGTAGCAGAAACTTATGTGCCTCTTGGCTCAGGTGGATGAACAGCCTCCTGAAATCACATAATCCTAGGCTCATGGAAGCAATGGGAATATAAGGCTTTGAGACCACCCATTTTAAAAGTGTCCTACGTGAGGTGAATGTACATCTTTTTGCTGAATTTTCGTAGTTGAGCCATAAACAGCTTTCAGTATTAAAGGTGCTACTCCATGAGTTTCAAGAGGTTTTTTTGAATGAGTCTTTAAAAAGACTATGCCTGGAACGTTGTCTCTGTTTACCGGCTGTAAATGAAACATAGGCTCCTAAAGTGTTAGTTAAATCAGGCATTCATGACTCCCCATGTATTCTAATCAGCCAGATCATCAGCTAGTATAAATGAGGTAAGACTCACAAATGCCAGTAGATATTTACAGATCTGGTCCTAAGGTCTCCCCTCACAGCAAGATTCACCTGTTCTCTTCCTGCTGCTAGACAACAGAAGACTTGCTTTTTTTGACCAAATGTGTATGTGTGTGGGAAAATGTATTAGAACTTAGGAAATTACTAGGTTGGAAAGGAGATGAAGTTTTTGTGTGCAACAAAATTGCCTCAGCATTTGGAAAGTGGGAGGAAAAGGGGAAGCAGGGAAAGGGAATAAAAAAGAAAAAGGAAAAAAACAAGAAATAAAAATTCAACCTTGTTGCATAATGTACCTTGTGGGGATTTTTAAGAGCAGTGGAATTACATGTTACTTATTGGTAATCATATGTCTAACAAGGTGTTCAGTATCTGCTGACATAAGTAGCTGAAGGAAGCACAGGCATTTCTCTTATCAATATTTAAACATCTCGTAAAGTCCCTGCTAACTGGATTATCACCATGCTAGAGCTGTCATTGTGCAGATCTAGCTGCCAGACTAGTATGAATAGCAGAAGTGTGTGTGTCTGCGTGTGCCTGTATTTGTATATGGTTTTGTCCCTCTTTGCTTTAAAGAGAGATCTGGGACACTCAAACAGGTCTGTGCAGAAGAGTATTCCACAGCTAACTGGCAGGGAGAAGGGCTAGGAGACTTTTTCTAAGAGCTGAAGACAAGTACAAGCTTTTACTGCCTATCCCAGTGATTTCAAAAGTATTAGAAATCTTTCACACACCCTGAAAAACAGTAAAATGGACAATGAGATAATTGCCTCAGATCAGAGGCAAATCAGACAACAAAAAATCAGAATATAGGTTCCTCTCAGCTTAAGTCAGGCTCTGAAGCATTAAAATTCAAATTTCTTAAAAATGAAGAGCCACAAAATCTTACTTTTTAAAATAAATTAGCAATGAATTTCTAGTACAACAAGAATCCAGAAAAAGGTGATTTAAAGACATAGAACTACTGTGCAGTTCCTAGTAGAGTAGAAAAATAACCACCAGCCCCTTCAAGACTAACAGTGGGAGAAAAAAAAATGGTATTGATTTTAAGGATGAATACATTAACCCACACATTATTAAGGAAACAGAAACAATTTTCTTGCAACTGTACTGAAGGGTGTAATCGGATGAGTTCTTGTGAGCCGCTTTCAATTAGCTAACACCAGTTATTGGTTGTTTAGCTGAGATGAGCCACCAGGCGAGTGGGAAAAGGTGTTCGGTTAGGTTGGTATCTAGCTTATTTTCTGAGTTGTGGGCATGGCCTTGGAGGACCTACTCTTCTCAGAAGCAAGAAGTGCTGGGGAAAAGAGAAAGGGCGCTTGTTAGGACTGAAGAGTAGATATAGGTCTTGTCATGACTCTTCACATCACACTCTACTACTATGAAGTCTGAGCCCATGTCCCTCTGAAGTCACCAGGAATATTTGGGACTCCCTATCAAGTTGTAGGAATTATCAAATTAAATGTGTGATGACCTGCTCTAAACAGAGAGTTTGCTACTATGGTAGAGGGTGGTCTTCCTTCTTCCTTCTCCTCCTCCTGCTTCTGATTCTTTCTCTTTCCCTGTGCCAATTCATGTGACCCCTGCTGAACTGATTCAGCTCCCAAAGCAGGCAGAAAGCACCTTACTTTTCACTGCTTATGGCTTTTCTGATAGCCTATTGAGCAGAATCAATCCACCAAAGGTCAGGTGAGCATCAAAGCCTGTGCAGATAAGCAGACAGACCCTAGAGCAGCTCTGCCATTTTTTGGTGTCACCAAGATTAATTCTGTTTGTCTCAGAATTCTGTTGCCTCTACCGCACCTTAAAGAACAGAGAATAAGGCAGCACTGGCAAACGTGGGAGGGCTGAGGGAATAGGTTGAGGGTGGGTGTATTTGGAGCTGTTTCTGAAGGTGCCAGACTTCAGTGAGAAGAGCTGTCAAACCTTAAGCTTTTGCCTAGAGGTTGCATATTCTATGCTAGCTCTTGAGAAGGCTGTGATCATTCTTGTCTATTGCCACATAGCATAAATATTGTATGGCTGCATTATAAAATTATGAAATTATAATCATTATAGGATTAAGCTAGAAAGGACAGTTGGCTGGATGTGAGGAAAATGGTTTAAAATTAAGAAGAAATGTTGTCAGTGAATATTGCTAGGCGACTAATTCTGGAGACTGAAACCTTTTTTACTTCACGTTGGCCACCATCAGGTGAAAACTACAGTCCACACCTCAGTACAGGCTGTTGTAACAGCTTAGAGCTATCAAAGAGAAGTTTGATTCCTGCAGTCTGATTTTCCTGATATCTTTAATGGATTAGCTGATGTAATGACAAACAAGGAAGGTGGCGGGATTTCAGATGTAGACAGATGTCCACTAGGAGTTTGAATGACTTAATCTAATCCTCCTACAGCGGACTCTATCCATAGCAGAGTTATGACTTCTGAAACTAAATCAGTTCTTGAACAACAGGTTCTTGCTTGAGTTCATGACTCCAGTGCACCTATCCTTATTTACACAGTAGTTCCCAATTCTGTTCACAATTAATCTAGCCTCTCTGTTGACACCAGCACACTTACTCATGCAATTTTGCAAGATAGAGCACAGTCAGGCCTCTAGAGAGAAAAATCTCTTTATTTCCTGGAGCCACATATTCCCCAACTGCTTGTTATTTCCAGCATCTTCTATTTCTTCTGGCATGAAGGTACATTTCTCACTTTAAATTGACCTCATCCAATCATCTTTCTGTTTTTCTGCCTCTTGTACTATATTTGTTTCCCTAAGAACACACTCACTGCACCCATTACTGTAATGATTCAATGGCTTTTAAATCTCTTCAGCCCTCATCAGTTTTTCTGCTGCAATATTTAACACAACTGTACTGAAGGAGGGGGTGGAATAAAGGGAGAAAGGACACCTTACATTAAACTGTTCACGAGGAAAGTGACTTTGACATAGGGATCTATGAACTGGGCTCTTCTACCTTTCCAACTTACATGGCCAATTTTAAAATCTCTTTCCACATCTGAAAAATCTAAAGAAAAAAATTGTTTTAATTCCATTTTATGATCAAAATCCCATCTCTACAAGGAAACATGAAAAAGCAAAGTGGTCTGCCTTCCAGGAACTAATAAAAACTGGAAGCGCGACTGGAGGACATATGGGATGGCAGAGATTTCGCCTCATCTCAAAGACAGACAGAAGTCAATGACAGCACTCTTTGTACCTTTCTCTTGGCATCTCTCACATACATTTATATTTTGCTTCCTTTCCCAGTGGGTTCTTTATGTTTTGAGAAATAAGAAAGAATTTTTGTGGAATAAATATTTTCTTGCCCCTGTGCATGTCTTTGGCTATTTGCACATTCCTCTATAAAACAAAAGCTCCCTCTCGTGCTCTCTCTCTCCCCATGGCTGTACCTATGCTGTCGGCTGTGTGACGCATAACACAGAGGGAAATGCAGGGCATCCTTGAAGGAATACGGGTTTTAGAAGACTGCAGTTCAAAGCTCTGTTCACAACTTACTGCATAATGCTGGTAAAAGAGATGTCCTCCACCGGCTCTTCTAGAAATCTCCAGTAATCACTCATGAAGATCTTGGTGCTGCAGGATATTCAAGGGACAGCCTAGCAATGCTTTCCATCTTGTTTAGGTATTGGCAATATCTTGCAAGGGAGACGGTTTCCTGCTGAAATATCCCATTTCATAAAGACCGGAAGTGTTTTTTAGAAGTATTGAAGGAGATACTGCAGTGCTAAGAATGCTATTCAGTGAGACAGCTGGATGTGCTAAGTAAAGCTGAGATCAGGAGATATAACAGGAATTCAGCAATGGGCAATGAAACCGTGTATTACCTGAGATTTATACTTCTCTGCAGCTCCTGTAGTGCTGGTTTTACTAAGGGGAAAAAAAAAAAAAGACACCCAAAAACGTGCTGGGTAAGATATACTGGTGATGTGATCACACCTGGCAATTCTAAGGATGCTGCAGAGGCTGCTGCATCTGGAAAATTATAGACGTTCCTTTAGCAGCAGGACAAGCTGTTATATTATTGTAAGATAGCTTCAGGAACTTGCAGTTCAAATAAAATCTGCAGGCCTCACAACTGGTGGTGAAAGCAGATTGAAACTGGAGTGGGAATTCCCCCTGCCCAGGGGAAAAGAAAGCTGCAGGGGCAGGAAAGAGTTAAAGCAAAGCTCTCTTCTCAGCAGAGGGTGAGGTGTTCGCATCTCCCAGCAATATATCTTCTGGCCAATGTTAGCTGCTAGGAAGCTCAAATAATTGAAACAGGCAGTTAGATGAAGGAAAAAATGAAACACTTTTGGACAGCTTTTTGGCTACTAGAAGAGATGCCCCATAGCCAAAAGCTGGAGCCATGATAAACCAGTTCCGGTCTGTATTAGTAACCATTGCTCTGCATCTGCCTTCCAGAGCTCAGATTGGCCTTTTGCAGCAAGGTGGTGCAATGCATCATTGATCTTCCAAATTTTGCTCAAGCAACCAAAGCCGGGAATACAGAAGTGAGCACTTTTGCTCTCCAAAAGGACTGCCAGAATAAAAGATGTATTGAATGTATGCTTGAAATGACCTACTGTTAAGGAGGATCTCATGGCATAAGAGCAACTTGACTCTTATTTCTTTGTTTCACGCAGCAAGTGACTGCTGGGAGAATGCATATGAACTCACAAAACCAGCAACACAGCAGAGGTTACTGGTATATAATGTAAGTCTGAGATCAAATAAGCAAAGCTTTAGTAGGCTCTTGTCAGGGAAACCAGGAAAATTTACTGCTTTCTGAGATAAGGATGGTCCTGTGGCAAATGGATTGTTCAGACCACAAGAGGTATGGATCAGATACAGAGACAAGTGAAGACTTCTGTGTCCTGAAGGAAGTCAGTTCTCTTGGTGTAGGGAAACTGATTTTTTTAGTATGCATCTCACTTAATCTATTGATGACATCCGTATTAGGATTCCTGAATTTGGTTGGGTAACCAATGTATCAGAGTAAGAGAGCTCTTCCTGACTTCAGAGGCATGCTGGGAGTGTATATGCTATAGCAGAGTTAACTAATTACCATGATGATGGGAGACCCAGACCTCACAACCCACCTGTTCACAATAGCAGAAATAAATCCTCCTTCCCAATACGTCCATAGAAACATCCTAAAGCAGCTCAGGAATGCCAAGGCACACATACTAAAAGCCAACAGCTATGCATTAGCAATTATTTGTGGTTTTAGTGTGTTCATCAATGTAACTGAGCTCCTAACAGAATCTATCACAACTATAATCTACAGGACTGCCTGTTGTTACATTATAGGGCTTTTAGGAGGGGAAACAAATAATAAATTCTCTCCTTTAGGTTGCCTTATAAATTCATACATAAACAATCTTTCTAGAAACTCCCTTTTTGAATCAGAACACTGGAGATTGCTTTGTATCAATGTTATTCAATGTTAAAGCCCAGAGACGGAGTGAGAAATAGGGGAGCTAAGATCAGTCACTAATTCTGGATGACCAACTTGAGAGTGATAGCATAGTCTGTATCTGTCTGAAAATGAACATCTATGAAGTGGACTCCTGAATCTGAACTAATTGCCCTGAGCCCTCTCAGCATGAGAGGAGAGGAACTGTGTGCAATTTATCTCAATGTAAAATAGACATTTAGAAGAAGTTAGATGGATTGTGTTACAGATGTGTATTTATTTCTCTCCACTGACTGTGAAGAAGGTATAATAACTAGCACAGGTAGAGGTGTTCACACCGTACACAGCTGAAGCTAGGTGAGGTGAGCCCCTAGGTCTGATCCTCTGAGGAATCAGAGTTTACATATTACATTCATACCAGCTATAGAGGACAGGTGCTCCTGAGAAACCTGGAGAGCAACAAGTGGGTTCAAGTCAAAAATGGAGACACCCTTGATAGGTAACTGTCCTTGGAAATTATTGGCCTCAAAAGAGCACGTTAAATGTTTTCATCTCACAAGCATTGCTATTCGTAGTGGAAGGTATTCACATTGCTTTGCTTGAATTGGTTAACTATATTCTCTAATCCACCCTCTTGAGGAACTTCTAGAGAGATCCCAGCATACGCATCTTCTATTTTATGTGGTGTGAATGGACTTCAGGGGGAACTTTGATCCCTCTTGCCATCTGCAGCAGCTCATTGCAGTGCTACAAGACAGCTGGGTCAGTCTCAATTACTTCATATTGGATTCGTTGCTTAATTGGAGACCGTGCTGAAGAAACTTTGTGAACTTACAGCAAAAATAGCCCAATTAAATACACTTTGCTTCTCAAAATGGACCCAGTATATGAACAAGCCATCTCCTTTCTCAGCAAAACTTAACAATAACTAAATGAAGCTAACATTTTCCAACTCAACAATTCTCTAATACACAGCATTTAGGTACAGAATAAAAAACGGCTTATTAGCTGACCCAGAAATTACGACCAGTGCCCAAGAAATAGCCCATTCCTAGCAAGAGGAGGAAATGCAAATTGTTCAACTACAAAAAGAAAAGGCGATTGAAGAAACAGACACATTCAAAAGTCTGGTTATGGGAGAGGAAACTTTTCACCAGAAGGGCTTAGTGACCAAAATTATAATGCATTGATAACTATAGATGCTATTCTATAGCTGAAAAGATCCTTCTCACTCCAATCTTTAATCAAAAGCAGGACAAAATTCAGGAATAGCCCACAGTCTCTGCACTGATTTCAGTGGATCCAGTTGGTAGCTTGGATACAGCATGGCTGAATAATTCAGGTTGCACTAGGGTTGAATTTAAATTTTGATACCACCATCTATGGAGAACTATCACATTTGGGTGTTTTCTTGACCACCTCAAATGCGAGACCAATCACGAACTGAGGTTCAAACTTGTAAATCAGATGTGTGAAGAAGAGGAACTGGGTGGCAAGAAGTTCTTACAAGCTGGGTAACAAAACGAAGGGAATAAGGCAGATGGTCTGCAGCCTCATTCACATTACAAAAAAAGCAAAAGAGTGGACACTGGTGCAATATCTATAATATTAAATTAACATACCCCTTATGTGGAACTAAAGCCAGACAGCATCAAACAACATTTCTAACAATATTACTAAACTCTTACCCTGCAGAAATAGGATGTCTGTATCCAAAATTGCTTATTGCAACTGTCTCTGATCACCTCCCCAGAAACTAGAAATAATTTTGGAGAGCCCTAGATCACCTATGCCAAGATCAGGCTTGGGAATGTTCCTTAGCCTTGTTTAATCTACTGGTACAGACAATGGCTGGGGTAGCAGGAGAGAATTCCCAGAGCCCACACTAGAACTGTGACAGTTCCTTCTGGTTCATTTAATTTCTGTTAACAAAAGCTTCATGATAGAGAAAGCACAGATGCGGTGTTGTTTGCTTGACTGAGAGGAAAGATGATTGCAGTGTGATAGAGAACCCAAGCAAAACAAATTTTTGAGAAGTGCAATTTTTCCAGGACTGAAATTTCAAGTAAGAGCTGAGAGGTTTCAAAGCAAAAAACACAGCACACCTCTACAGCAGCCTAATCCTCCTTATCTTCTCCCCAAACTGCTCCCTCTATTCCCTCTCCAGGAAAAATTTAATGTGTCAATTCCATGCCAGAATCTGAAAAGATTTTGATGCAAACTGCAACAGTCGTGGGTGACTTAAAACAAAAAGGCTGACGGCATTGTGCGCCCTGAGTGAATTCCTTTATAAACAATTCCCACTTTGTCTTCCTTCCAAATCATTCACTTTAATTAGTCCAATCCTATCCAACAGATTATTCACTCATAAACTTCCTCTGAGGAGCATATGAAAGTAAATTTCAGCCACTGGATGTAAAGATTTATATTCCTGCTCCTTGTCATCACATACTGAGGTCCTTTTTAATCCAACTCAGCCACTCCACTTTCAGAAGGGAAAACCGCCCCCCGCGGGCAGAGCAAGGCAATCCCAGATTTACCTGATATTTGGGGAGACACCGTGCCTGCTGACAATAACCTGTGGTGAGGACGCTTACTTTGATTTTCCACTGTTCTCTTCAGTTGGTGGGCTGGATGACAGAAAATGTTTTCTGGTTCTTCCTTGTAACTGTCTGAAACCAGACAGAAATGATGAGGAATTGGAGATTAGCACCTCATGACAATGAATGAATAAGGATCAGCAAATGGAGAGTTAAGCACACATATGGACAGCTTCAGAGGAATTTTTTGCATTTATTTTGGTGCTTCTGTCTTCTGATTTTAAAAGGTAGATGTCAGTTTTGCTTTTCTAAATAAACCATCTATCTTTACATTTCTAGGCAGAGAAGTTGCACATGCATTGTCAGTAGTGTACTACAGAAAAAAATAATCCTAAATAAATGAATGTGTTCGGTGGAGTAGTCAGTGTTTGGAATTTGCGTATTATATAAGGGAAAGGTTCACAAGCTGAAGGAGGAAAATAAAAGAAGGATTAAATAGATTCACCCACTTACACTATTCCTTTCATTGGAAGCAGAATTAATCATCAGCTAATGAGAGCTGACTCTAGGGTCTCTAACACTGTGCTGTGACCTATTCAGTGAATGCATTACTGCTTTCTGCTGGATAAGACAGTGTTCCCAGGAAGGTTTTTGGGGAAAAGGAAAAAGCTGGAAAAGGATCATGCAAGCTGTGGTTATAATAAATGCACCTATACACAGGCATTTCCTACCTGGTTGTGAGCCTTAATGTTCTTCACGTAAGGAAGCTACATTTTCCCAACTAACTTGATACCCTGGGTTGGATTAGGGTCCTACCATACCAGCTCACGGAACAGCCCTTTCTTACCTCTGATAATTCCTCATCTAAAGTGACAGAGCACACAAAAAATTGACAGAGAAAACAGAGGAAGAAGAGGTGAAAATTGTTGAAGATCATGCAAACCTCCTTCCAATTTAGCTTTTTACCCACTGAGACATACCAGCTCCTAAAAGCATTTATTAGGCCACCACACAAAACCCGCTCAATCCTGTCCAAAAGACAACAATTGTTCTTCTTTCTCCTCCTGTACCCGCGTTTCTCCTCTTCTGTCCCCATTTCATCTGATATTTTAATGGTATATTTTACCTCATACTGATTCTCAACTCTCTATTTTATTTCTCCCTGGCGTAGTAAAAGCATTGCAAGGCTCACATTTCAGTTTCACCCTGTGGAGAAGCAATGCTGATTTGCTTTCCTTCCAGATGTGAAGCAACCCGTTTATGTTTAATATTCACTCTTCAGTCACACAGCGGCCTGCATTTAACTACATTTTATGCATTATAAATGCACATACATTTGAAAGAATAAAATTCCCTCTACCCGACATCACTCTAAATGGAGCCGAGGTGAGTTCTTGTTTCCCTGAGGCAGCCCCGCATTTGAAGATCATTTTTAACCATTTCAGTTTTGAATTGTACTTTTTTACTTCTTAGCTCCTTGTGTTGGTGGGTCTCCAAGCACTTCCCAAAAACCTTCCAGACAGCGTGCTAAGGAATATAAATGTAACTTTTATCAGAGGAGGAAAGTGGCTGAAAAAGAGAACAGGCAAATTTATAAAAGGTCTTATAGGGATTTGATGTCAGCTCCCACGGACACCTGATGCCCAGGTCTCTGGTCTATGCCGTGTGCATGCTCCTGATAAGCAACTGGCTCCAAGTAAAGGCTCCAAAATCAGCTTTCCTTCTCGGACTTGGGTGTTAACTGATCAATCTGCTACACGCACACGGCTGCACCTCTCATCTCCTGGAACACTGTCATTATAGGCTGCAGTTTGTCTCTAAGTACCCTGATGTTAACAGCAAGTGTGGGTGACTGAGTCACTCAAAATGACCAGAGGGTAGCAGCAAGCCTGGGGGTATCTCACAAACTCACTAGAGGGGTCAGGATTCATTCACAAGGCTGTGGAAGGAGCACCCATAACCCTGCAGTCCTTTGCCACCTTGACTTAGTTCTCTGTCTTTTCAGTCAAGTGAAACTCTCATGTCTAGAAAAAGCCTCCATCAGCCCATGCTACATCCACCGAGCTGTAATGATTCGTAGCCTATCCTGGATGTCAGTGTCAAGTGTCTAGGCTCCAAAGCTCTGAAGTGCCAGAAGAGCAGGAGATACTGGCTTTGTGTTTTGGGCAAGACACATCTGTAGGCATGAGTCCAAGTCTTCTGCAACTCCACCGTGTATGGCACAATACTCATTTTCTCTCTGTGTGTCAGAGACAGGGATCATTTATCAAGATTCATACCACTACAAAACTCTTGCTGGAAAAAAGGGCAACATTTTCTAAAGCAAGGCACATTTCATTAGCCTTCTTAATCCACGTATTTATGGAGAACTTGTTTCTGAATGGACTTTACAAGCCTCATTTGCAAGTCACAATACATGCTGAATAATTGCAATTACTGTCCACTTAATGAGGCAATGACGCTTTGCTTTAAAAAAAAAAACAAACACAGAACCTGTCTGTCTTCAAATGTGTCTGTCTGGGGAAAATACTCTCCAGTGCCACTTGGAAAAGAATTTATGGAGTGACAGCTACTTGTCACATGATGTGAAATGCGGTATTTTATGGACTGACCCTTTTAGATCTCCAGACCTAAGCAAATCTTTTGTTTAATCAGAAATCAGAGTAGACCCACCACAGAGCATCAGATGGCAAAGTGTCATTGACTATTCCTTTTCAGTCTGTTTAAAGACAGTGCTTCACCATGACATTGTTGGCTTTGATTTTTGAAAACATGTAGAGAGAAACTGCTGACAATAGATAATGCCATAATCTAGCAAGCAAAGCCTGATTAGAAATCAGTGACACGGATTTCAACAAATAAAGCATGACCTGTCTTCCAACAGTGAAAGGAATCACTGAACAAGGTGACTAAGGATATGGCAGATTTACCAGCATATGAAGCCTTGAAATTCATTTGTTTTCAGCCATAGCGATTTGTGCAATTTACCACATGGCCACATCAACACTTCTCCCCAACATAACGGTGTGGGAGAGACCACACAGCCAAGGATATCCATTTTGGCAGTGTGCTTACGTCAGATGAAAGCTTCCTGTACCCTGAGGAAGCACAGAATACTTTGTAGTATAAATAAGATTATTACTCTTGAGGAGCTTATTCATTGTGTTTGGAATTCATCCCATACAGCTCTGGATGCCTACATCTGAGGTAATTACCTTAGACTTCCATGCTAATTACTGAAGGAAAAATAAGGCACAACTCATAAAGCTTGGATGAATCACATCTTACAAATGTCTGTTTCTCTCCACTGACTGTCAAGGATGTTGAGGGTGGCTTAGAGATGTCTGCTTTATGAATCTCGCCCTTTGTGTCTTTCATGAACTGGTAGCCGAGACAGCGAGATGTGCCAAAGAAATTCCACTCTTATTGATGCTCCCTAGGATCCCTGAGGTTATAACTACACAGTTCCTACAAGGTACGTAAGGTCGTTTCCTGCAAAACTTCTGCCAAATTTGGTTGTGTTGTGCGGTCAAGGAAGTGAGACAAAGTACTATCTTCTGCTGATCTCAGTTTAGCCATGACTTCAAGCTGGAGGCAACAATTCAATGCTTTGGGGTAGATACACACAGGGACATGACTAGATCTTGTCCACCTTGCTCCTGGGCAGCTGTTTCAACCTGGAGTACAGCCACCGTGGTCCTGATTCACTAGCTTGAAAGCAAGCCCTGCTGTAGGAAGGAAATCTGGATTGGATCCCAGCAGCCTAGTCTATCCTAATTTCTTAAGATGTCAGAAGCGTTTTCTCTAGGATAGATATTATGGGCATATTAAGGGTGTTAAGGACAACAACATCTAGTCAGAGAGTATATAAAATCAGAGTTGCTAGAAAACAGACCTCAGACATCTCTGATGACCTTAAAAAGAGAAAAGCAATGTTTTCCTGAACACATGGAAGAGAGGTGGGGAAAAAATGAAAAAGTAAATGGCAGTTATTTCATTTCTAATCTTTCTAAATGCAATTTCAGTATGATATGAATGATAGCAGCGTGAGCAGAGATTGTTACTTTAATAGGATTATTGTCAGATGCTGGCTGTGTTTGTACTACAGCAATGAATTTCCTGCAGTGTGGATACATTTCCATGTTTGATAAGTTACAAAGACTGCTAAATGTATTTCATTTTAGATATCAGGTTTGCAGCAGTCCCTATTTTTCTCTTATTTGAAAGATTATATTGGTGGACATCTCACCCACAAGGTTGAGATCCTGATTACAAGTTCTAAAGGCAGTTTGTTAAAAGTCTGTCACATGATGTTGATTTACTAATATCAGTCATGTGCATGTGTAAGTACCTGTCTTGAGGAACCTTTCTTCTCTGGTTGGAACCAGACATTGTGGCCATATCTCTACTTGCACATCTTAATTTCTATGAATTCACTCAAATCCAGTGTTTGGATGCAGACACAGGCTTTGAACTAGGCTGGAGAAAAGCTGCAGCAGGACCCTGAGCCTTCCTTACTACAGTTCCAAATATACCCTTTCATATAGGACAGAGAACCTGCCTGGTTGGCTGTGGCTGTTCTTTGACATGAAGTCCTCAATGCTTTACAATGATGTTATGAGGGCCAAGCACCAGGAAGAAAAGCCAGATAGACTTTTTCCTCAGTGCCATCTGTCACAAAGGACTGCAGGAGTCGTGAGGAGATGAACCTGTAGGCATCCAATGTAAATACACAGTGTTTACCTCTAGACTGCTCTCAGACTCTTTCACAGGTGCCTTAGCTTTGATATTCTTTCTAGTGCTAGATTTCATTTCCCTGAACTGGCAGGCTGCCAATTAATTCTTTGTAGCCTGTATTTAAGCAACAATGATTTACAGTTAAGATGTTTCAGCTAATCATAGTGTAATTAATAGTCTGTAATGCTTTTATGTCTTGGAGAAGGAAGCATTTCATACGTAGGAGTTCTGGCTACACTGCCATGATGGACTGTAGGACACCACTGTTTTTTAAAGCCTTATTGTTTTGGAAACTGAGAATTTCAAAGAGCTTGAATGTAAATTTGACATTTTGATACACCGCTTGTTACTGCAGCATATTCAGCTCTTAGATAATATAAGTAAACATAAACCAGTTGAATTTCCTTTGCCAGCACACTGTGAAATTTCCAACTAAGAATGCAGCAGACAGAATCAAATATATTAATTCAGCATTTCTGCATGTATACCAGAACGTGGAATAAAAAGAAACTCACTGTGTTGGGAAGCAAGACAGCTATCTGTTCCTACCTATTTCATGGACTGTCCTTGTAACGTGGAGGAACCCCATAACCCACAGTGCCAGGAGTTCTTCTTGAGAGCAAGAGCAAAGGTGGTTTGGGAAAAGCAAGGAAAGGTGACTTCAGACAGCCACAAAACCTCTATGAAAGGCAAATCTGAACTTGGGATGGCCTGTGGGAGCAGGATGGGCTGCAGTCAGCTTTCACTGGCAGAGCCTAGTGTAGGCAAACCTTTCACACGAGCTGTACATCTGCAAGACCATCTTTCGGTGGACCAAGCATGCCTCCACTGAAATCTTCAGAAGTTTTACAGTAGAAGTGTAAGCTGATTATGTCTCTTCTAATTATTCACAATTCTGATGTAAAAAACACTTGTGTCCAGTAAGACCACCTGCAACACCACCGTTACGCCTTCTAGACAGAAGGGTTTGGAAAGGCTGTAGTGGAAGGCTCTCTAGTCTTGCTAACACAGCTCATCTAATCCTGCTGAGAAGCAGCCAGAGATTAGAGACATGTGCTGGGGAACTTCATGTTATACTTCACACCATGTGGCATCCCAAGATGCCTGGCCAGGCTTAGGGCTGGATATGTCAGCAGAAGACAATCCTAGCTGGTGCTGTAGGGTCAGGCCAGGAAAGTGATTCCTGGCAGGCACTGCTTGAAAACAAAGCTCTGGGCCTTTTTAGCAAACTGTTTGGAGAGGAATTGTCAGGAATACCTTTTCCTGCTGTTTGATGGTTGACCCTTGGGTTAGGAAATTGTTGCAGCCTCCCTACTGGTTATACTAGAAAACTATCAGCTGAAATCTTGCTGCCTCATTAAAAAACACTAAAGTGATTAAAGACTGAACTCCCTAGAACAACTTCAATATTTATTTTTTTTTTGAGAGAGATTATTAACAGAAAATATATAAATAGTTTTTACATTTGTTTCTGTTACGAGAAAAATAACTACCTGGATGCTTTATATTTTCATTTCAAATAAAGCATTCTGTTATGAGTTACAACTATTAAGAGATGGAGGGGTGTACATGTATTTTAAAATCACAGAATAAAAAAAAAAAATCAAAGCAGAAGAGAAATTCGCTATTGTGTATACAAAGTTTTGTTACGTTGTCATACTGAGCCAGTTGAAGAAATTCAAGCAGTTTTGCCATCACAAGTCCCTCGATTAATACCGATTGCTGAAGACCCATGAGGAGCCCTACAAACAGGTTTCACATCAAAGCTTGCAAAGTGTGTAAGTAATATAAAATAGTCATCTACAGTTGCAATCTTCCATCTTTGCATAAAAACAGTGATTCTTTCTTTCGAGTTCCAAAGTGAATGATCACTTTTTCATTTGACACATCTGGAGAGTACCCAGTACAGTAGCACTCTGAAAAATCATTCAATATTATTCAAAAAAATGTTAGGGATAAGTGAATTTCAGTCCATGGTTCTCTTGGAAGCTGGATTTGCCATCTGGGCTGTAGATGATTTCATTAGGAGGTACACTGGCTCATCTGAGTCACACAGGGCCTTGTAGCTCTATTTGGGACAAATTTAGTTATTACAACAGAGAGAGATATCACATCCCTGAGTCTTTGATTCTCTCTGGCCTGATATAAGAAGGAAAAAAATAGTTTGTGCTGTTCAAAGAAGTCGGCAAGGAAGGACTTTAAGGGATTTTCTTTCTACATAAATCAGGTCTGATCTTGCTGGAGGCCTCACTTCTACTTACCAAAAAAACCCCACCCCGTTATATTGATGACATTTCAATTAACCTGTCTACTTCTTTATGTGCATGTGAGTCATCGGGCAAGGATACATTCTCTGCACAGTGGTGGATACTACTCTTCAGGTAGCCAGGAAGAGGACACACAGCCATGGCACGGGGTGACAGTTTGGGTAACTATCAGTCAAAAATTGTTTCTCTCTCACTCTGCTGAACTGACCACACAGGCTTGGAACTCTGATCCTGAGTTCACAGACTTGACTCAGGATTAAATGGTTATCTGAATATTTGGTCCATGGAGAGGTGGTGGTGATGAAGAAGGGCTCACAGATGGCGAAGTTAATCACATTATCATCTTCCATGCAAGAAGCCTCTGACATTTGTGTGTTTAGACACACCAAACCTATGTAACAATTAAGCTCAGGTGGACTTTTGATTAAAAATAACAATTAAGAATATTTACAAATGCAAAGGGAATACTTCATACATTTACAGCATAGGTGGCAGAATTACAGACTGTTCCATGATTCCAGCATGAAAAAATTTAATTAAGATCAATTTAATTAATTGCTACAGACCCAAATTAGTAGTCTGATAGTGCCAGGAGTTTTGGTTTCTCCTTTCTCATTTTTTCCAAAGCCATAGAGTTTTCGCTTAAATTCCCAATCTATTCTTGGACAATACTGTTAAATTTACACACTAAAAAAAGAGCAGGTTAAGCAACAACTGCCAAGAAAAATTAACCTTTTTCTTTTCTCATTTACTGTGGGTCATTTTTTTCTCCTCTCTCTTTCATTGTGGTATTTTTTCCTCAAGCACCATTTGTCATGGTGCTTGGGCTCCAAACTCTGACAACAGCAGGTGGAATACAGCCCTCTCATTTCTTTAGGGCATCAAGTGCAAGTAGGCATCCAACCCACTCTCCAAACCTGGCAGACTTGTGTCTGCTGAGAACCATTTCCTGACAAAATGTCTTATCTGCTCATCAAAAACCAGCAGCTTTTATAACTGCAATAAAAATGAATTCTGCCAACCCTCTCCCACTTTCTATGGAGGGTCACGAAAAGAGCTCTGCTCTCTCATGTCACACTGCTTATCTCTTTAGGGCTGGAGCATAGGAGAAGACCTTACATTTTGTGGTAGGTCTCACAACCTAGGTTGGGAAGAGGAAAGTCTTGAGCTTGTTCCCAAAGACGACAATGATTTCAAAGACTAAGAAAAAAAATTCTTTATGTAAATAGCCTTAAGCTATTTCCCCCACCCCTATGCCAGGAGCGGACATGTGCCTATCACTATAGTTCACAATCCAATGTGGTACACAAACTGATCTTTGCCCACTGTTCAAGACAACACAGGAGAGAGAGATGGAATGGTGAAAGGGAGCAGGGGAATGTGTGTCATCCTCTTGCTCCTGTGTCATGGCAGAAAACTGACAATGGATATGTAAGCATGACAGCATCCTAAATATCTTGTGCAGCTCCTCTGAAAGTCAGAAGCCCTCTAGTCCCCAATTTCAGATCTGAGGAAATGTGGCAGAGGTTTGATGTGAATTTATGCAACTCTGGTACCCACAACAGGATATTATTGCTTAATCAACAGTGATAACTCAGAAAGTCCCCATCTGGGAGATATCTAGGGTTTTGGGGTTTTTTATCAGTAAGTCCTTGCCTTTGCCACTTTGCTTGTTGATATTCTCTGCCTGCAACCTTGGGTAGATCTCACCCATAAGGTCTAAACCTACTAGTCACTTGAAGCGCTGCATATAAGATCAGAAGTAATTAGAGGGACTCAAGGGTGCTCCTCTTATTGTAGAACAGCTCAGCTAGGGCACCCATGTTAGAAATCAGAGACCTGAGTTCAGTTCAGGAGAGCATCTTCTCCAGGAAGTCTATGCCTATCTACACTTTCCAATTTAGTTTTGTTAAGGAAAAAGCTTGGGGAAGAAAAAAGGCAACAGTTTCTAATGATGTGCTAAAAAGAGAGAACTAGAATCACCAGATCCCATTATTTAAATAAGCAGTGGCAAAAAGAGCAGCTGTACAACCCACACTTATGACTGCGGTCAGTCCATCCTCTTTGAGGTTTCAATATAAGTGCTAGCTGCTTGCTTCAACAATAAATTAATCTCAGTTTCTAGCTTAAAACATAAGGGCAGTTTTTCTGCCCTACAGGAGAAAAGTATGGAAAAAAAATGTTAGGATGTAATCTTGAAGCTCACATGCCAACAGTAAGGAACTGATGTTTTTCACTTTAAAAATTATCTTTATTTAAGGAAAACAGCAATGAAGCAAGCTTAATTCAGTGGGGAAAAACTAGTGAGGGAGCTGCCCCCAGGCTTCAGCTTTAGAGATTGGCACAACTGAAAAGTTCTGTTTTGAGAGTATGAGAAAACAAAGCAGAGGATCTGGCTGGGAAACCAAGCACTGGACAGAAAGTATTGATAATTTGCTTCTGAGAAATAACTACAACATTGGATAGGGCTTCTGTCTCATCATGTCTCTTAGAGCTAAGTCAGTTCCTAGCTACCAGACTGGAAGAAGCCACCATCAATAAGGTAATTGCTAAAAGGGACAGTGTTCCCGTTTCATGACTCATCTTGATGGTTGAGCCCCACAGGTATGTTGGGCCAGTCATTGCTGACCAAGACAACACACAGCAGACACACTAGTGACTTCATTTCATCTAAGCTCTGGCATTACAGTTAGTGCAACTCTCTGGAGAAGTGTCCATCCACTGATTAAATCCTTCCCATTTCAGATATCTTGCAGGTAACTATACAAGGCATCCTAGTATTTGATTAGTATGAAATAATGCCAAAAATCAGCTTTTCAAGTGTGATAAGGATGAATGTACTTGAATTCTTCAATTTGCCTTTGAAGCCTATAAAAGAAATCTCTATTCATCAAGAAGTATGGTTATGAATATACACAGTCCTTAAGTTTATTCCAGCAAGTAATCCTTATGAAATCAGCAGCAAAACTCCCCACACAAATGGAGCTATACAGACTTGTAGGTTGTCATCAGGTTATAAATTTTAGCAGAATCATCCACCATGGCCTAAGGTTTCATGGGTGTTTTTTCCCCCGTACTTGGTGCCCAGCTTGAAACTCCACAAGCAATGAAGTCAATTATCTAAAATTCCTGATGACCAGGACCCTTAATGAAATCTCAGATTTCATGCCAAAACTATGTGTAAAATATGGTCTTTTATACACGTCTGCACAATTTGTTAGTTTCATAGTTAGGTTATCAATATATCTGTCCTGTAATTTTTGAAAACAATCTTAGATTATCACATTATTCACTCAAAAAGGGCATCCCATAAGTGTACATAAAAAATATTGCTTAAAAGGTTGTCTGCTAATAAAGCATGAGCCAAATATTCCTTTGCTCCCCATCCATTATAAATCACTGTTTCCCTCTTTCCTAGTATTTTTAAATATTAGTTTCTCCAAAACTTTAATACACAAACTTACAGTGATTAGTTTTTGAGATTATTTCATCCTCTTAATAGTGAGATTTTGACTATGGAATTACTTCCTGCCTGAAGAAAAATATCTTTGCTTCTTCCAGCTACTGCCTCAGTATTGCAGGACCCACAAGAACTGAGGCACGAGCAGCTTGAGAGAAGAGGAGTCAACGCTCAGCTCTTCATGCCAAGAGTTAGGCCCTTTGTTGGGGAGAAATACTGTCTTATCACAGGCCAGCGAAATTATTCAGGTGGGGCTATGTTGTGGGGTTTAGACAGAAGGGTATTCTCAGTTGCCTAAGCTTTAGGGTTTTAGAGTCAGGTCAATAGGACTCAGGTAGTCTCTCCATTGAGTTTCCATCTGGTAATGGCTTGTGCAAAGGTGTATGTCCAGGTCTGTTCAAAGGCTCTCCAGTGTGAAAAGGGAATTTCTCACACAGGCTCAGAAGCAGACTTAACATAATTCTCCTTGCTCCCTCCTCCTCCATCTCCTAGGACTGACTTTTAAATTACCCCTTCTGCTCACCCAGGGAGCACCCCCCTTAGCTTCCAGGCAAACCAGGGCAAGGAGTGGCAGTCCCTTTCCACATCACCATCATATCCCTGCCTTGTATTTGATACCAGTGTCTCAAGGAAAAGCAGGCAAACCAAAAGAAGTTCTTGTGCAAGAAACAAATCTCCCAAAGGGATACACAGACATGGTTGCCTCCCTTTCACACCTACAAGCAAAAGGATTTTGCTAGTTTGCGTTTGGGGGAACACATCTGGCACATAGACATAGTGGCATCATAAGACAGAAAGAAAAGATAAAACACATGGCATCAACTATTATCAAATCTCATCCACCTATATCTACTTATCAAACCTCATACCTATAACAAAAGGCTTCCTTTCTTCACCCTAGAATATTACTTACATCGCTTGCTGATCTGTCATATCTCACTCTGCTCTTCAGTGAAAGAGAGGTGTTGGGCAGTGCACTACTGCCTATGCCTTTACTTCTGGGAGGGAGGAGAGACATGGTGCTATCAATTTATAAGCCATTTACAGGATACTAACTCAGAGTCCACACCAAGTTTAGTAACATCATTGCAGGTGCCCACCACATTTGTTTGCAGAGCAGTTGCTAAAAATACCATTTTTTAAAAAAAGGAGATTTCTTTTCTTAGGGTTAGGCTATGAGAAAAAATCTGTTGCAGACTGGGAAAAGAGGAAAGGAATACCAAGAGACTGATGCAAATAAAGCATTAGAAGAGAGCACAGGAAACCCAAACTTACCCCTTCTGTAATAAACAGCTGATTTACGTTCCTCAGCCTCACCATACCCCAGGTTAAATACTGCCCATATCCAGTAAAACAAGAGAATGCAAAATACTTCTAGCGAAGGCACTTGGTTCAATTTAGCATTGCAGGCAATCAAGCCAGCCACCTCTAAAGGCAGAGCTCTGCACTACACCTGCTTGGCCACAATGCAAACAGCTTACATCTGCCCTTAATCAGCAAATTTTTCAGGTTACCCAACTCCATAAAGGGATCCAACCCAATTTCTGAGCATCCACAAACTATTTAAAGGGACAATATGCTCCTCATATATACATCTATAAATGTGTGCTCTTATATATATATGAAAAAAATATGCTCTTATACATATGTATGTATATGCTGTTATACATATATATAAAAAAATATACGTATATATATGCTCTTCAAGGTTTTCAGTGTAGAAGGTTCCCACATGGGGAAATCAAGGTGTAAGAAGGGAATTACCTTCGCTTTATTCCACACAGGATGACTAGGATATCACTGTCCTGTTTCCCAGCAAGGATTTCCCAGAGGTTGCCCTGTCCTGCTGCAAACCTGATGTCTTGCACACAGGGCAGATGGACTCACTCATGCCAGAGATGGGTCTTCTGCATCACAGGCTATCTGCAAACCTGTTTGGAGCAAAACAGCTCTTTTCAGTGCTCACGCTCAGGATATAAAGAACTGTAATCTGGAACATTAGACAAGGACTTAAATCCCTTGAAATAAATTTAAGAAAGTTATTTAAGGGATTCAATTGAACTGCACCTTGGAAACACATTTCTCATCACTTGAACAGCTTGGACCTGGCCCAGGGCCAGGATTCCTTCACATTTGAAAGGATGAAAGTTGCTTTAGTCCTTCAGAAAATGACTATCTATCAAATGACCACATCACAAAACCTCCTGACAGGGTACCACACTCACCACATGACAAAGATGCAGACTACTGAAAAATGTTGTTGCCAGGAGACTTTTTCCCCCCACATCAAATAGGTAAAGGTCACTGGAATGGGGTTTTCCAGCTACCAGACTATGTGGCTGAAGTTCTTGGCTACATCCCCCGGTGTACTCCACTGTGTTCCTGACATCCACAAGGGAAACTGTTTTTCTCTTCAGGATGCAGGGCAGGTGAGCTGTGGTTGAAAGATGATTGCTTGCAGCCCCCCACGCAAATCCACAGTACCAACAGCGTTAAAGTAATACAAACATCATTAGTGACAAAGACAGATTTATTGCCTCCAGCCAGACTGTGCTTGTTAAGGGAGCCCTGTACAGCTCCATAATGGGATATGAATTCTAATAAAGTTTGTTTAAAAATGTGGTGGTATTCCAAAAGCAACTGTGCACAATTGGCAATTCTGATTTTAACAAATCTACTCCTTGTAACTCCTCAGAGACCTACAGGTTTGCTGTGAAAGGCCTTTTTTTTGCTTTTTTAAACACCTCTTACTAAGTATGCAGCAAGTTGGATACTTTCCTCACTCCCACTCCCCAACATTGTGGTTCTACCTAAAGGAAGCAATTGTTTATTTGTATCTGCATATATTGTGAAGTTGCCCAAATGCGCATGCATGCAGAAACCCATGTAGAAAATTTATTCACAGTAATGAGGCATAAACCATGCTCTAATCCCAGAGGAGGAAGGTTGCTTGAGTTCCTTCACCAGAAGGTCATGTTCACTTTGAGATGATGCTGCTGAAGCTCCCACCAGTGCTAGATTTTATTGGAAAGAAATAGAGTGAATCTGTGCTGATAGATATCCTGGGAATTCTTCCTGGATATACAGTACTTCTCAAAAAGTATGGCCATTCTATTACTGAACAACTTTGTCTGGATTAGCCCTCAGATGTAGAAGGTATCATCATAAATGGCAATTACCAAAGAAAAATAAAAAAGACAAGGACACAACAATACTGAGTGCAAAGAATGTGCTCTGAGGACAGATGCTCCATCTCCCCTTCTGAATCAGACTCTCAGTCTTTGTCCGATCCATGGATTTTATAAAAGTACAGAAACCACCACCTGGAGCTGAAAGTAAGAGTCTGTGGCGTTTGGCGTGGGATTTTTCAATATTAGAGGTAAAGGGGAAAAGAAAGATGTTCACAGAACATTTAGCAATGAACAGCGAAGTGATAAAACTTCACCACGCTGCCTACGGTGTTCCTTCGTGGGAGCTGCAGTTTGAGAGGCTGAAGCCATGGCTGAGCAAAAGCCCCTACGCTTCAATGCCATCCCCACTCTGCCTGAATTGCAGGACAGTCTTACCGGTCAGAGTGATCGTGGACTTCAGGTATGAGTGTGAGGAGCAAAGCACAGGGGACAGTGGATCAGGAGGTTAGCTAAGTAAACTGATTCACTTGAGAAGCTTCTGAGGGAACAGGAAATTAAAATGAGTCTTTAGGCTTCTCCGCCTGGGAATATGGGTACAGCCTTTGAGCCTGGACCACACCAACATAGTAAATAAGAAACTCCTACATCTTTCTTTATACTGTTTTGGAGAACGTACTTGAAAGAGACAAAGATACAAGGCTGATTGATTGTTTGATTTTGTGTCAGGAGGGGTGTGTTTCAGACTTCAGAGACGCTACAGAAGTAATTACATCGGTAAATAAAACTATTATTAAAAACCTGATGTTTTTAACTGCTATTTGCGTGTAATCACTCTTAAATAAATGAAGGGAAAGTAAATGTTAGGAGAATAATTTGCTGCTAATCAAGAGTAATAAAGTGAGCAGCCTCATTTCCTTTCCAGACTTCTTGGACTTTAATGCTGTTTTATCTCTCAGAAGTTTGACAGCAGGAGGAAGAAAAAGGCAAAGTAATGCTGTGATGGTGTGTGTGTGGAGGGGAAGAAATTCTGGGGTCTCAGGACTCTGGGTCTTGTTTTTTTTCTCTCCCTTCCTTTTCCCAGCTCTGACACAAGCTCATCTGTTTAGCTGTGCATTTTGACAGACTGGGATGGGAAGTAACATGATGCTGGTGACTGGGAAATCCTGGAAACATTACCTTGACTCCGAGAAACATCTTTCCTTTCTGGAAACTAACCATTCTCCAAGAAAAAATTCAAAAATATTTGAAGACTTTCACTGAATTTGATGAGGTTCAGATCACCCCTGCTCCCTACCTCTAACCACCTAACTTTCACTTAATAGTGGGACCATATTCTATTTATAGAACTGTAGAATAGGAAAATGGAATACACCTAATTTTCATAACCTAATTTTCATTGATTTTACTAACTGGAAGAGTGATATATTTTTCCTTAGGAGGCCATATTTGGGATCCGAGTAGGAATTCTATTCCAAGGTTATAATGTTATATGGTATCTGACATAACTAAGCAGAAGTGACCATTTGGCTGAACCCTATTGAGTCGCTGTCATGATATCTTCTGTGTACAGCAGTGATGAAGGCACATAATGCTGTATAACCACAGGCAAAACATTTATGGATGGGTGCTTATTATTCAGTTCTACATTGTGCATCTAATCATTTTTGAATAGAAAAGAAAATTCAATTCACTCCAATCACAATACATTGTTGCTGGTAAAATTGAATATAGCTTCAACAATGAAAAGAGAACTACCAATAAATCTATGCTGGATGTAAACAAGGGTGGGGGAAACTTTCACAGTTGTTACACAGTATTTTAAACAAGCAAAGTTTGATTTTGATAATGACTCCACTCTCAAAGCACCTCATTCTTTTTAATTTATCCTGTCATTAGCCCATTCAGGAGGAATAATAGTGATAATAAAAGAGGAAACACAGAGATTACATGTTTCATGAGAGTCCTACAGCACCACCTCTGAACTCCCTCCTCCCTATTTTTCTGTACACCCTCCCTACACTTCTGCATTCACCCTGTTACCAGCCAGGGCTGGGATGCGCTTACTCTAACACCGCTCGCACAAGACTATGTGGGGGTCTGAAATGCAGCATTAGTGACTCATTTGGGTGAGATAATCCCAACCAGCCCCATGCAGGACAGCCAATGTATCTGACAACTTCAGCTCCATCTATGTGAAACGCCAGAGGCCACAGAGAGGGTAAGGTCTGGGATTCAAATCCCTGCCTTCCAGCTCCATCTGCTCTTTTTGTCACTTGTGCCAGCCTACCCTAAGTACTTCCCCACATAGTCCTGTTCCTGAGCTTTCCCATGGCTCTATTCCTCTTCCCTTCCTCCTCTGTCTTTCACCTACCATTTTGCTGCCTTTGGTATGTCTCAGGAGATTCCAACAAACCTGTCATGTATGTCAGGGCTTGATGCAGGGCAATAGTGCTGCTGCCAGGTTCAAGAAGGGGAAGGAGGGGCTGTGCTGCACAATGACAGCTCCATCCTTACTCCAGCCCACTGCCCCAGAGCAAGGACAGTGAACAAGATGAATGGTGAGGTGATTTTTCTCCTAGATTTCCATGTAAATCCATTCTATCTCACCTCTTCATTCAGAATTTGGTATGGGCAGAAAATGAAACAGAGGGTGGAAGATCCAGTATATTTGCTGAGGAAATGTATCACTCAAGAAATCAAACATTTTTCTGACACTTTATAATGGATAAAGAACCATGTAGAAGCGAGGTCCCCGGGCCCTGATTTGACAGGTGGGACGTGACCCTTGCAGACTGATTGCCCTCAGCGCAAAGCATTGTGAGGGCAAGCAGGACTGAGACACCACAACCCAGTCAGCTAGTTTTAAGGGTAGGGGATGTGAAAGGGGCTAAACTAGGAAACTCTCATTAGGGCACTGTGATTAGACAATGCGCCTTTGTGCTTTCAACTATGCTTTGCAGCAGTATAGACTAATTGATCAGGTGATTAGCGCTACAATGACATTTTGCTTATTGTGTCAGCGAATGTCCATAAATCCAGTAAAAAGAAAACTGTTATTATTATTTTACTCACTCTGGCATGGAATAAAGACAGTGAAATAAATACGCCAGCTGCACATATACTGTCCTCTTGACCACAAGACCTTCTTGTTTCATTCTTACCCTTGAGAGGACAAGAAGTAGAACTAGAACAATAAAACTGGGTTGTGGGAAGGGCTGTGATGGGGAAAGGTGGATCTAGTAAATCAGGAAAACATGTCAAGCCTGGTGGCTCCACTGGATGTGGGATCTTGCAGGAACCAGAGACTTCCATGTATTTTGACTGTTAAGCAACCAAGGTTATGAGAGATGGAGAAGCTTCCACCACTCTTCCCGAAGTGGACACAGAGACTTACTTGAACTTTCTCTAATATAACATTTTAGGCCAAACATTTTAGACCACTAAGGAACTCTGTGATTCATCTTCCTGGAACACCTCCCCTTCTCAGTATACTTTCAAGTGAACATGAACTTCTTTGAATAATACCACAGTTTCATTCTGACTTTTTCTTACAAAACAATGTTTCAAATCCTACCATGAGAGCAATGTCAGCATGTTTTATTTTGGTTTGGTTTTTTATTAATTTTTTTTTTCTTTCCCTTAAAAAAAGTTTCTCATTGGAAAGTTCTTATCGATGGAAGCTTCCTCACCTGGCTGAGTTTCCTTAGAGATCCTAAAAGGAAGTGTTCATCCCAACATCTTTTTTATTATGCCTTCCCATTTGAAGTGGGAGTTGAAGCACAAAATAGGATCACAGAATTGTAGAATCGTTAAAAGAGTTTAACTGGCTTGCCTAATGTGACACAGGAAGTTTGCAGGAACTGTACCTAAATCTATGGCACCCAGAGGCTGGAGGACAAGGCTCTTTATCTGCTTCTCCATTTCCTCTCCAGCTTTCCATGAATACATTCATCAAATAAATTTGTGAGAGGAAGGAATAAATTTGAAATCCCTGTTACAGAATATTTCCAAGCAAGGATTTCGTATTCATCTTATTCTAACCAGGCATTTGTTCCCTCTCCAGTTGGAGCACACAGACTTGTAACTGTTGGACCAGGGTCTGGCTTTCAATAGCTTGATATTTGTGATGAATGGCTTGGACTCCATCTGCAGATGATGAATAATTCATAGAAATCAAATGGGAAACACTTGTAAATGACAGCTAAACGCAAGAAAGGGATCTCCTTCTTTGAAATGGACAGTTCAAGGAATAGCAGAAACAAATTTTAGAGTAATAAGGAACCCAGTGTTCACATCTGCTTCAGGCCTCACTTTTCCCCAGTATGTATCTCTCCCTAAACTGTTGACAGTAACCTGGGAAGGACAGGACAAAAAGTTGAAGACATACACTGTGGTGTGATGGGCTTTCTCAGCTTTGTCCTTTGCTAAATCTCTGGCATTTCTGTGTATACCTCAGGACGGAATTTAATCTGTACAATAACTGAAATTGCTTCTATTCCAAGAAATACAGAATGTAATTGCATATTTTTTTTTACTATTATTATCTCTCCTTGTTTTCTGGACTCCTATTTGGAAACTTTAACGGAAAACATTTACCCTAATTTAAAAAACAAACTCAAAAACTCCAAATACTTGTCTTTTTTTCAGACTGTTTTTGGAGCTAACAATGTTGATTGCTTGCGGGTTTGGTTCTTTTAAAAATTTCTTTGTCAATCTTGGATCAATGGACATTTTTTGTTAAATCAAGAAGATTTGACAAAAGGAAGAAAAGTAAAGGGGGGAGGGGGAATGAAGCGCAAAATAAATGTCTAAGTGATGAAATTGTGATCTGACTAGCCAGGGTAGGGGGCAGGAGTTTGCTAAAGACAGAATACTGGGCCATCAGCATTGAACTGTGCAGTCCTACAGTCTTTGTGCCATTCAGATGATGCTGACATTTGAAATCTCTACACTGGGACTGTTTTTCAGAATGTGGCTCCCCTTTCATCTCAGTTTTATCTTCTCCTTTACCCCAATCCTCAAATTATTGAAGATGGCTAAGATTTTTTAGCAACAGTCTCCAAGATTTGTAATTTCTACCTTAAACAAACACTTAAATAAGAAATGCATACCTTTGATGGATATAAAAGCTTCTGTGCGAGCATAGACTGAGCTTCCCAGCTCAGCAGCCATTCAAAGGAGGCCATTAAAAAACAGTCAAAGGTGACACCTCCTCCACAAATTCAGCCTCCTTTCTCATTCTTGGGGCCATAGTACCTGTTCTTCAAATCCTACCACCTTTACCAAAGTTAAGCTTTCAGGTGTTACTCCAGCTTTGAGGCCACATCTAATTTTTGTGATAAAACTATGCCAGATGCTTGAGTCTGAGAGACCTTCAGCTAAGTCAAGGTATGTTACTTGGAGAAATATCATAACTAGACTGTCAAAATCCTCTCATTTTTATGCATGTATTATATCCTCTCTGGCCCAGATAGGCTGTGGACAGTACACAGAATGTCTAATAACATCTCATATCTAAACAGGCTTTTATCTTGCCATCTCTCCTTTTTTCTTTATCAGCAATGACAAATCCCATAACTAAATTAATTTTTCTACTGAATGCAGCTTCCTCTTGTACAAGCAGACACAGCAATATTGATATTCAAACCTGAGACAAACCCAGGGTGAATTTCTGAGTTTGGCATAAGCCTTTATGACCTTCTGCAAATACTTCAATTCTTATAGAGGTAGGGTGCAAGAGGAACGAATGCCTCTTCAGTCAGGCATAAGCAGCCACTGGCAGAACAGCTCTGTAGCTGCATATGGAAACTTGAAGTGCTTCTGGAACAAAATCAGTAGTGATTATATACGTTTTAAAGTATTCTTTGCCTTCTTATTCTGTACTTGTAAGTTCTTCTCTCACTGGGTGCACAGCTGGGGCTGCAAAGCAGCATTGACATACAAATAATCAATCACTGTAGTTCTTATTTTAATTATGGCACTGGGAGAGATTCCTTCATTTAACCAGCTTCCTGATAACGTTGGGCTTGAGACTCTCTTGTTGACTGCAGAAGGAAAGCATCTTTTCCAGCTCTTTCTGGGGAAAGCAGTGAGAGAAGTCCCAACCTTTCCAACAAAGGGCTTAGGGACCTGCCCAAGAATTGAAAGACTTGAGTCATTAGCCCTCCTCAGCCTGTCTGGATTTGAACTAACTTTTTTCCCTAACCTGGGCTTGATCACTGGTTTAATGGACATTGAGGGAGGAATGAAGGAGCAGCTTTGCTCTTCTTCCTTCTGAAGCTTAATTGCTGTGTAGCCAAGGATATACAAGGTTTAGGTCAAGGAAGAGCAATACCCTCTGTGGAATGGAGGCATTCTCTGTTTATGGTGTCTGTACATTTCAGGCACCGCTGAGCTCCCAGCACTCTGGGAAACAAATGGTATGTTTAGGCACCAAGGAACCAAGGAATGAATAAATAGATATTCTTACTGCTCTCTGCTGTCTTAGATATAGGTGGACGGCAGTCATTCTTCATGCACCAGGTACTCCAGCAGTGGGACTCCTTGTCATGGAAAACTGGTTATTCAGACTGACTCGGGTTCAAAAGCAACTCTACAAATTCATGTGGAGAAATCCTTTGAGAGCTGTGAAATATGAAGATAGCATTTCTGGCTCAGGGATTGCCTGTGCTGCCGGTCACTGTAAGGCAAAACTTTCTGGCCAGCAGTATCTTGAACTCGCTGCTCTTATTCATACATGGGCATAGGGATAGAGAAAAGATAACAGGTTTGATGGCCCTGTTTTCCGATCCCTTATGGTCATTCTTACATTTTCAAGTGCACTAGAACTCACTCAGTTCGTATCCAGGAGCACAAAATCAATCCCATAATGGACTTGCTTACAGCAGAGGTTGGATCTGCAGAAAAGCCCTTGGGACATACTTTCTAGGCATAAAGCCAACAGGACTATGTGGGTCTCTGCTACAGTGACAAGGTTCCCTCTGGACTGACAGCTCTGAAGGTTCCGATGTCTTCTCTCCCAACACCCAGCCCCTATATCAAGCCTGGTACAGCACCAGTGCTTTTGAGGAGGATGCTTCTGGGTTTAACTCACTCAGCTGATCTCCCTGTAGCCCAGCCCAAGAAAGCCAGTTGCCAGAAGCTCCCATCTTGCTTTCCAAGTCTCTCCCTGCTCCTTATTGGTTTTCCTTGGCACGGGCCTTTCAGCAGACATGAGGCAAACGCTAGACGTGTGGCAGCTGTGCAGGCATAGCCAGAAAACACATCAGTGGGAGATCCAGAAGAACAGATGCAACCCAGCAAGCCTGTGTGGACCTCATGCACAAGCCTCTCTGTGCCCAAAGCAGTGCCAAGTGCCTCAGCAACGTGTAATGGGCACCATGCCCTCCAAACAGACGGACATGAGCATTGACAAAACAGAGACGACATCCAAGCATTAAACATAGGCTTGTTGTGGGGCACTTGTCCTAGCCAGACAAGTCAAAACAGATGGCCAGACCTGTAGATCTTTGTTTTACACATCTTAATTACACAGCATATTTACCGACCCCATTGGAAAGCCTCCGTTTTTTAGGACTTTCACTGCGTGCACAACTGAGGTTTAAAAAGATATCTCAAATGTGTGACAGGGGAACAATTGCCCTATGGAAAGAAGCAGCTCATTTCTCTGTCTTTGGTAGATGATATTTATATAGGAGGGAGCTGGACTATAATTAATCAGATTAAATTCAGGACAGATACGTGCAAGATACCCCAGTGAGAAAGAAAAAAGCAGACTTGGTAAAGTGCAGTGAGGAGGAGCTGGCTGTGCAGCCAGGCTGCAGATCAGGCTCTGAGGATTTTTGTAGGCCACAAGATGAAGGGGATTCAGTTGCACACTGCTGTTAAAAAGGTAGAGCACTTTCCAAAATAGGCTCTTGTCCGACACCAATTTGAAGCTCAGGGAAGGTGGTCTCTCTGTTCTTAATAACCTTCAGTGGACCTTTTTTTTCCCCTCTTGCTGAATTTGCAAGACCTGGGTTGTATTTAATTCAACGCCCTCATAATTTTAGACATCCTACATTAACAGACATTTAGACAAAATAGAGAAAGTCCAAAAGAAAGCAACATGGGTAATAAGAGGTTGAGGCAACATGACCTATAGAGAAAGGCAATAGAAATGAGGTCTATTTAATCTGAAAAAGTAAGAGGCCTCTAATGATAGTTCTCTACACTGTCAAATGCTCTTAATGGCATGGGCAGAGCTTAGCTGTTTTTTGAAGGTGATAGGACATGATGTAATCAACTTCATTTGTTAGTAGGACACGACAATTTAGGATTGCAAATGAGGAATTTTGCACGCAAACTTGGAGGAGGACTTTAAGACATTAGATTATAAATTACACCAAGTAAAACTACCACAAGATCTAAGGAGAGGATGTGATTAACAAATGCTGTCCAACTCTGATATTACCTCACAAGAAAGCAAAGATATTTTTACATCACTGCCATGACAGGGTCATGCTGTCTATACCATAAATCAGGACAAACTTTTGAAGGGAATTTCCTAAGTCCTTATTTCTAATATTTTCAATATTTCCCAAGTAACTTTTTACAATATAATACTTGAATTTCAAAAACTTTACTCAAGTAGAGTTGTAGCAGCAGCTCTCCTGTATCAAGGGGGGATATTGGCAGAATAAGATGCATTTGAAGATGAGTAAAGGAGGCAACTTTAGCTCTAATATTTTAGGCCTGAGCTTTCCTGCATGCTGCTTTCTGCCAGGGGTTAATGAAACCATGTTTACAAAAGGCATGGTTCACAATTAGCAGGATGCTGGATTTCCCACATGCATATTAACTGATGTCGGAAGGGACCTTCATGTCTATCTAGTTTCAGAACAGGCCATTTCACTCAGTAATTTTTGCTCCATGCTCCTATTTTAGGGCTTTTTCTTATTTTCTTCAATGTACTTGGCTTTGGACACCTGCAGCTTCTTTGCTGGATATCAGATCCTTTACTTAGAGAAAGAGATTGGGTAGATATGCCTGTGCCAATATCGGATTCATATGCGAAATGACAGATCTTGAAGAGTAACAAACATACACACAAACACGTAGAGAGAAACACACACACTCTCCCACTCTACCTGAGATCATCATGCAGAGGAAATATTCTCCTCAGTACATGAGCCACAATGCACCCTGGTAAGTCATTGGTTCATATGCATGAAAAATTGAATATTAAAAATGTGCCTCATATTTGAATTTAAAAAAAAAAGAGACTGAACTCTAATAAGCCTCCAGGCACTTATAATATACTCATTTGGAAGTTACAAAGCAGGCGAGCTGGATATGTACTAAATTCAAGAACAAATAACCATGAATGAAATGTTAAGTATTCAAAGCCAAAACCATTTGCTAAAAAGCATAAATATAGCATCATTTCAATTGGTCAGATGCCAAATTAAATGTAAAAAGAAACTAACAAAATAAAATCAGAGCAGAAAATGTTCTTAGACAGAAAGCTAACAGACAGTACATGTATATTTTCTTGCTTTCACGATTATCAGGGGCGTTTTTGGGGATGGAGACGGGTAAGTTTAAAGGGCAGCTGATAGGCTTGCATGTCAAAACAGCAGGACGCTCTGGTTCAGGTCAACATCTAATGAAAACAAAGTAAATAATGTGAAACATATGTTTCTCTTTCAGATCATGTTTGTAACAGAACAACTGAGCTCTCTAGCCAAGCGATACTGTCGAGGACTTAAGCGGTGGTGCAGAAGATTAGATGCAGAGAGGATGCCGCCATTTGCATTTCTGAAGCACTTTGAGAATGTGTCCTAAAGCCTATCTTTCTGCATGTCCGGATGTCCCTGGAGGAGCTGTCCTGGACGTGTCTGGAGAGTGCTCCAGAAACTGCCAGGACCCCACACCCCAGCACTGGGGTGACTTTGTAGAGCAGATGATGGCTGACTATTTGCATGGACAGGCTGGAGAGGCAGCAGCGTGTGACAGTCAGCCATCAGGGAGCCTGACCTGCTCCTGGACTGGAGCCATGCTGACACTTCCCAGAGCAGATGATGCCATCAGGTTTCACACCTCATCCTTTTCCCTGAGTGGTGAGAAGTGTAGATCATATGAGAGACCTGTTCACGTGTTTCAGACGTGGCTGGGAACACCTTCACCTTTGCTGTTACAGCAGGAGCCGCCTCAGGCTGCCCTGCTTACACTGCCAGTACCAGAGCAATTGCTTTCAGGAATAGAGGAAGCCATGGGGAGCGGGAAACAGTGTAGGAAAGGGGGAGGATGGCATAGAGTAGGGTATCTTTGTTTCTAGCAGAGAATAGAGACCAAAGAGAGATTTTTGCAGACAGGGAGCTCTTCCAGAGAAGCCCACAGAGTTGTTAAGGGGCCCAAATGCTCTGTAAAGCTCCGTCTCATCAATACGTAGAAAAGGAGCAGAGGTTAACTTTGCTGTCTCATGTCAAGGAGAAGAAAAAGCTTCCCCTTATACTGTCTGGAGTCCTCTTGTCCCATCTTGTTTTAACTCCTCATTACAGAGAATTCATTTTGCAGCCTGCTCTCCTACTTGCCACGGAGGAAACTCCTGATAAAATCACATCAGTGGCCCCTCTATTCCTGTCCCTGCTACAAGAATTATGGAGTTAACACAAGATCTGTGCAGACACGTGTAGGACTCTTACTGAGTAAGAATATTCACACATGGTGCTATCCAGAAGCAAGTGGCTGGTCCTGAATAACTTATTCCAGCACAACTTGATGTTGAGACAAACTCTTCAGGAAAGAAAAGAACCTGTCATCAAGGAGACTTAAATACAGATGGTTGAGAATTTTTCCTCCAAATATTTTCTTGATTAAACAGACATTTCCATTTTAAATTGGATGGAAATTCAGAAGCATTCAGTTTAGTTTTCTGGCATAAACTCAGCATTTTTTCATCAAAACAGTTTTGATTTCTGTTGATCATAGGTTCTTCTTTTCAATAAGATCAAGTTTGCAACCAGATGTTTTTATTGTGTATACAGTGTGAAGCAGATCCATGGCCAGTTCAGCTGATAGCAGGGCCTGGGCTGCGGCCAGACTGAAAAAGCAAATGCTGACCTGCAAGCAAAGAGACACTGAAAAGCTTTGGTTTTATCCTCTGCGCCCTAGCAGTGAGGATTTGTGACTGTAGGAAGATGGTGATACCTTACCTTTGCCACGTGGCTGGAAGCAATTCAGTTTAAGAGCATGGTTTGATTGCTACAGCTTGTCTGTGCAGCTTATGTTAACTTGGAGAAAGACAAGGTACAGCTAGTGGAGTGGCTGCAGGATTCATAGATGCCTGCAGAGCAGAGCAGTAATAATGTCTTGTGAATCTCTATTTAACAGGTCCAAAATTTGTGAGGAAGACCAAAGCAAAAATAAACCCCCAAATCTTATTTTAGACATGAGAAAGCACTCTACAGCTCTACCCATGCCATTTTGAATTAGCAAGTTGTTCTCAAATAAGGTGTAATGGGAAATAAACCCTAATGAAAGCAAACAGTACCTTGTGTTTCACAGCCTGTCGCTTTGCTTGTCTGCCACCCAAGAGGAAGGCACTGAGATATTTCTCACAGAAACAGTTTTAATCTCCATGCAACCTAATACTGACAGAAATACACTCAATAGTACCACTTCTCTCCTTTACAGATACATTATCTTTCCTCTGTTCCTTTCAGTATGAACAGGACAATAACCATCTACTTCTTCTACACGCCTTCAATCTACCCGTTGTTGTGGGACAAGACTTTACATACACCAAAATGAACTTTAAATTAGGGGGGAGAAAGTAACAAATGCAGAACAGAAGCAGAACTAAGAGAAGACTTTTCTCAGAGGATGCTCTTGCTCAGACTTCTCAGGGAGCTTCAGGTGAGGACCTGCTGGCTGAGCCCTATTCTCATTTACCACAACTGGGAGGTGCTTCACGCACAGACAACCGCTGGCTTTTCCCAGGGCTGCCACATGCCCAGCCATCAGCTGTCAGCCCAGCTTCCCGCAGCACTGGCATCTTCTGAGTAGGCAATAACTGTTTTATAACCCTCTGCAGGCTCCTGCCTGAGGCACTTGTTTAGTTTGCTTGCTCTTAGACCTGGCCTTAAAGTTACTGACAGGACTATGGAGACTGGTCCTGTCAAAGCTCGTAACACTAATGAATCTCAAAGTAACTCACTGATTTCCATAAAACCTCACCTCCAGGAGTCACGTGAATTTCACGTAATTCACTCTTTTACAAAGTATAGGCTTAATAATTCTCATGGGATTGGGAAAAAGCTGTAAAAAAAAAGTATTTGATCACTGTATCTTAAAGACATAAAATTAGAAGACCCATGAAATACTTCATAATTATTCTCAAACAAAGAAACATCATGTAATGTAAAAAGCCCCCTACAGGTTCTGGGGCACCTGGCTTGTAGGTGCCAATGTTGTTATGCTATATTTATAAAATGGGTGCTTTGTACCTACAGAGAGACACTCCATCAGTGAGACAGGCTGAGCTGGTTCCCCAGAGCTGTGTGTTCAACAAAGGCTCCACCAGCATTTGAGCAATTTAGCACTTTCCGGGAAGCCAGACAAACTAACACAGCCTGTTTATTTCCTCTTTCTTTCAGTACTCCCACGCTGGTGCCTCTGTAAAGGAAAATATTGATGGATCTGAAATATGTACGACATAGGCTGGGAGTCCATGGCAGTCGTCCCCTAGCAAGCTGTTTCTGAGGCTGTTTCCTTTAGCGAGACCACGAGTTAATCTCCGTCTTTCTCTTACTCTTTTTTTCTGGGCATATGAATTTGCCACCTGCTAAGGTGCTGCACAATTACAACCATCAGTGGCATGGAGGAAGAAATGACAAAGCTTGCTCTACAGGAAGATGTTTGCAGATGATTTCAAGATTCAGTAAAGGAATCATTTCCCCACTGAGAAAAAGAGGAGAATAATATTTAGGGCAAGCCTGACAAATTTTTAAAATTTCACTGAAATTTCTGTTGATCCATTTAACTACTAGAGGGTGTTAGGCTTCTTTTCAAAGTGTGACATGCCTCGAGATCCCTATTTATGCACTGGATATTTTTGAACCATATCCTTCATCAGGTTGCCACAAGAGATAGCGAGAAAACTTCAGTGAAAATGTATAAAAACCTCCTCCTTTTTTCTTGATTTGAAGACAGAACTGGGCTGGGTGGTCTCAGTGGCTGGAAATGGTGACAGGGAGAGAGTGGGTTCCCAGTGGCAGCTGGAGGGAGCCCTGCAGGACACAGAGAAGTCCTGAGGTGGGATCAGATGCAGAGTGTCAACCCCCCCAGCAAGAGCCAAAGGTGTTGCCCTCACTCCCACCCTCCATCCCTTCTGTAAGCATAAATAAAATTGCTTTGCCTCAGTATGAAGTTCCCGCTTCCACACGCTGGAACAGAGAGGAGTGATTTGCAGCTCAATTCCCCCTCTTTAACAAAACCCAAAGAGAAAACCCTTCCATCAGATGACTATTTCCCGCAGATGACTTCAAAACTCACTAGGGGGAGTTTAAACCTCAGTGAGAAACGCAAAGAGCCGAGAGATTGCTCAGGAAACCCAAACTGAGCGTATCTCATCTCGTTTTGTGCCAATATTTTCTCATAGCAAACAAAGAATATACCCTTTGGAGGATGTGCCTGGCGCTGTGCATCATCCAGGAGGGGCCACAGCACAGTTGTGCTGTGAGCAACTTCCTAGCATGAAAATGGATCGTGCCAGCTGTAATAATGCAAGATTCAATGAAACAATAATGAAACTTGTTTTTTCAATATATGCAGAGAGATGATTTATTTTAGTAATGACTGGAGGGAGGCGAATGTTGAAATCTCTCAGTGTTAACCTGCATTCTCTGCTGAGCCTTCGTTTGGTCAAGAAGAAAGAACTCAGCAATATAACAGAAACTGTGCTCTTTTTTTTCCTTTCAAAAATTAACCCCTTTTAACTTTTATGCAAAATTCATAGCAGCCCCAAACATTTCAGAGACAGCTTTATTACTATCTCTTCCTTTCAGAAAGTACATTCCTTTGTGAAAATATCTGGTAAAAATAATAGCTTCGCCTTCAAGGGTTGTTAGATCACAGTTGGTAGCCAAAGATCAGACACATCCACCTGACAAATCCTTTGAAATCCAAGCAGAGATACTCTAACATCCAGAAGGGACAGTTATTCATGTGGTTGCATTTTCTTTTCCTATTGTACGCCTATGTATTCATCTGTTAGGTTTCTTTGTTCCGTCTCACCTCTAAGACCCTAATTAGTCAAGACCCCAAATTTGCTCCTTTCCTGGCAAACCCCCTAAGGTAGAGTGCCCAGTGGCTCTGCAAGCCACAGACAATGACTGCTTTAATGTGTATTATTTTCTGTGTTTTTAACTACAAGTTCACACATTTTTAAAGAGAGAACAAGGAATTTCTACACAACGAAAACATGTCTACCAAAAAATCTGAGCAGGGGTTTTGTCTATGCCTATTTTGATAAAGCAATCTATGAAATAATCCTCCCCTCAAAAAACCAAAAGCACTGGAGTTTGAGACTGTGATTTTGCTCTGCTGTTTCACAGGTGATTCTGTTTCTGTTCTTTCCTTTTGTCCTCTGCATTTTATGTTCCAGAACAGGATGATTTTCACAAACCATCATTCTGTGTAGCCTAACCACCCTCTTCAAGAGGACAAACCACACTGTGTTGTGGGGGACATATAGTCTAAAAGGCAAATTTGGCCTAAAGAGGAATTTTTTTTCAGGAATTAGATCAAGATGTCACACTCTCTCATTTACTCATGGCTCTCTAAAACATAGTTCATAATTTTTAAAAATTTATGCATATCTGTTTATTTAATAATTCTGTTAGTTTGTTTAAGCCTTGGTAGAATGCTTAAAATACTATCCTTAGCAAAAGGCCATCTAAAACCTTTGCAAAACATTATACTGTATTGCTAGTAATTAAAAGAAAATGAATCATATTAGTTTTCTCCTGGTTTCTATTTCTTTCATGATTTCCTCAGTAAACAGGCATTAAGAAGGAGCTTTCATCCTTTCACCATAATGTTGTTTGTTTCTATAATTGAGATATGTCATCTCAGTGCCACAGCAGGAATTTAGGATTTTCTTTTAGACCAGAGGATGGAGTGGTGTACTTCTGCTTTAATTCCCCTTCTCATTAGAATAATGTTCTGTGGGTGTCTGAAATCATCTGAGTGATGGAAGCCTTCTAAGCGCAAACCTAGTAAGTATTTTAAAACTGAAATGCTGTTGCTCTGTGTCCTGGTTAGGCATGGTTAGAAACTCTTGCAAAGTTTCTTTTCCCTCGAGCAATTATTTTTGGAGCTTGTTCAGTTTATCTGGAGCTGCGTGCAGAAACCCACCATTAGAAGTAGTGTTAAGTATTTCTTTCTAATGGAAATTATCCCCTACTTTGTACCTCCTAAAACTTCTTTCAGTCATTAAAAATGAGCAGAGTGATCTCAGCTTAGTTTCAGGTTTTTCTGTGTGTGTTTAGAGGAAGTTTCCCAGTGACCAAAGTCTGTCTTTGGTCTGAATTGTCTTGACAGCCAGACATCTTCCTCAAATGTCTGCAATCCTAACTGATTGCAAAACCTACTGATATGTATTTAGTCAATGGAAGGGAGATTGATTTTGCAGAGGGAGGGTCTAAGACTACAGAAGGGAATGTAGGAAAGGATAACGGGAAGTCTGGGGACAGACTAAATGAGGTAGAGGAAGGGAAACCTGAAGAACAGGACTTTACGTAATTGGGAGTGGGGGGAGAGAGCAAGCAAAGGACCAGAAAAGTGTACAAAAGTCAGAAGTGGCAAAAGGGCATTTATGACACTTTAGGATGAGGGGGTGAGGGGATATTTTTGAGGGAGGAACAAAGAGACATAAAGGGAAACCTCTTATCATTCTGTCCTGTTGCATGGAAGAAAATCACTGTGAAGCAATGTCATCTTGTGGCTTCTCCTCCCATTTGCCCTAAGGCTATGTGCCCATATAAAGGGTCTCCAGATATTCACCCAGTTTTCAGACCAATTTTTAGTCTTCTAAGACTGATCAATCTTAGGTAGGCTTTTGGCAGCTATCTGAGAAGAGATATTGGGTGAAAAATTTGGAGGTTCACCCTGAGCGATAGTACTGATGGTAGACAGCAGAAAAGCCACTGTCTTTATCTCTCTGTTCTGTCACTCTGCAGACTCAGTGGCAGTGATGAGCTGCTGCTCTGCTCTACACAGGGACCATAAACATTTCCAGCAGGGAAAGTAAAAATTTGTAGACAAATATATATCCTTGTTACTCTGAGGATATATATGAGGAAGCAAAGGAGAAAACAGGAGTTTTGCAAGAACACTGCACTCAGCAGGATATACCACCACAAGAGGGTAAGAATGAAATTGTGCTGGAAAGAAACTTGAAAAAATTCTGAAACCACAAGAAAGTTTGGTTGTGCACAAATGTAGCCCATATCTCAGCAGTTATATCCCATTGTCTCATTTTCCCTTTGGGTGTTTACTTGCATTTAAACCAGCCCAACATCTGGTGAAGGATAGCACCGCATGTTTCAAACCCTTTGCTTGGATAGCATCACTTTAGAATAAATAAGTGCCTGAATGCACTGCGTAGGGAGTTCAGTGATTTGTGTGGTTGGGTTTTACACATTTGTTTCGAGATACAAGTGGGATTTGGACCAGGTGACAAGGGAAGAACTGCATGTGTGGCTAGCTCAAAATGTACTACATATTCTGGAGGTAGGAAGAAAAGTGAAAGACATGGTGTGTTGCAGGCTAGATAAGGACACTTTTTAAATTATGTCTCCACGATAAAAGGATAGCTTTGAGTAGCATTGTTGCTAATCATAAGGAACCATACAAACAAGAAAAAGAAAAAAAAAAGGTAATGTTTTTTAATACCATGGGAACTCCGTGGACACAGAGAAATCTATTTACTATAATCCAGTTTCTAGCTCTCTATTTTCTATAAATGCAAACAATTTGTTCAGCTTGTCTGCTTGCCTTCTCTGCACTGGATTTCTAACAAATGGCCTTAGTCCTGGCAAGTCAAGCTAGATGCATGATGACGTGCCATCTTCCTTGAAGCGTTTTAGGGACTACTGATTTCACATCCATTCACCTGCACATAATCCACATACATTTGTCTGCTGCAGACAGCGGCATTCAGCTAACTCTCATGTGTTTTCCTCATAGTCTCCAATACCCACTGCAGACCTAAAGGATGTGCTGTCTTTGGTCATGATCTTGAGTCATTTGGGATGCTGACTTAACATAAAAGATTTTGGCTTAGGTAGAAAAAGCCTGGAAGATGAGATAGCTGATTCCTTTTTAATTAAGTGGGGAGATGGAGTTATTATGGCAAAAATATGAGACCCAAATGCATGGCATGGAGAACTCTAGATAGAAGAACCTACAAGGGAAGCTGTGCATGTGAGGCCCTTAAGATAGGACAGCAGAAAAGTGGAGAGTCAAGTATTTAGGTCACCAATTGCATATAATAAAAAAAACCCAAAACCCAACACCCAAAGGTTTCAATTTTTCTTGCAAACCTACTTACATGTTAAAATGTAACCTTTCCCCTCCTCAAACCTCAGAAAACGTACCTGTTCTTCCATTATGAACAAGTTAACCCTTATTAAAAATTAATATATATCCCTTGATAGGCTTTTGCATAGAAGATATTTATATGTATTTCCTTTTTTGAGCCACCATCTGGAATGTCTGATGCCCTCCTTGTGGTCTGTATACCCCAGTGCTTTTCTAAAGAAATGCAAAAAGAGAAGGAGATAGCAGTGGGCAGCTGTATGGAGCTATCCAAATTCATTCTGGGTCTGAAGCACATCTGGGTTAACTCCAGTGATGTACTGAATGCATGGGCCAAGCAATAGTCCTCTCCTTCTCTCAGAAAAACAAGAGGGGAAAAAAAAAAGTAGGAGATGAGACTTGGCAGAGCAGGTTGGTTCAGGAACCTCACATCTGGTCAGGTAGGAGCTCCGCTAATTAAAAACAGAGCAAAACAGAAAGCTGTGTGGAGTCATCTGGGAGCTCTAAGTCTTAGTTCCCCCGAGAAATGCCTCAATTCTACAGGGCACAGGACTACAGGAGAGAGTAAAATCAACAAACAAGTTTTGAACAGTATATTTTGGACACACCCAGGCCTTTCCTGTGCTTAGGAATTTATAGATGACTGAAAAAGAAAAATCACTGGGAAAACATTTTACACTTGAGCATTTCTGATCAGGAGCAGTAGTCTTGCTCTCACTGTCTAAAAATGACATCTCTTTAAATATAGCCCTTAGACCCCTTTAAAACAATAGGGTCACGTGTTGCTTTTTTCCTTATTATTGCAGAAGCAAACATCTCTACGGTTTTTCAGTGCCAGATCTCTTACTTACCAGGAAAAAAAAAAATCACAAAAAACAACAACATGAAAAAGAGCTCATTTAAAATAAGCACTAATAATGACCATATGATCTCCTGGTTTGATATCTACATGTTTATTTCTTTGTGGAAAGGGTATTTATGGGTCTGACAGCAGTTGCTCTCTTTGATTTGAGAGTGTTTTTATGTGTAATGATTTTCACCAGAGAGGTGCTGTATGGCCTGTGTCTCAAGCAGTTTCAGTAAAAAAGATGATTGGATGAAGTTAATTCCTTGGTAGATGCGACAGATAGATGGGAAAAACCTTGAGTGTCTACACTGATAAGGGGTCTGTCGTGTCAGGGAATACGGAAAAGTGCAATATTCCTGGAAGAGCTTTAAATTGCATTTTCATTCTGACCTACTTCTCCTCCAGTTTTTAAGGCCTATTCAGTGACGACTTGATAATGGTGAAGCTAAGAGTGACTGACAAGAAATCTAGCTTGAGCAGATAAGACTACCTTGTTCTGGTGGCTCTGACTGAAAATAATGCCTGATTTACTATGAATCTTCATTCATATTTATTTAGTATTTTCACTGGCAGTCTTGTTACTTGAGCATAAGTTGCAGCAAGCTGGCAAAGATTGCAAATAGCCCTTCATCAAAAAAACCCCTGTATAATAGGAGTTCCCCACCTTCAGTCATGGTATTCTCCCAAGAAACTGGCTTACTGAAGGTGCAAGATTGTGTTTTGGGCCTGTGGGCAGACTTGTATCAGTGATGATCCTAATGACCTGTGCTAGGATCTTGTCTGACATGAGCATCCAGTTCTTCTCTAACACATTGTCCAGCACACACTGCCTCAGAAGTGCAAGCTTCCAAAGTGTCCCAGCTGCGGACTGCAGCCCAGGTTCATTCCATATCAATTCAGATACTTTCACATGACTTTAGACACTTTACTGTATCTCCTGCACCAGAAGCCATTTTCATCCCAAGTCCCCTTTTCTATTAATTAAGAGAGAAAGAGAGGCACTCCTAGAATATCTTGCAAGGCTTGGCCAATCTCTTACAACCCTTTGAAGTGCCTCCTGACACTAAGTTAGACATTAAAGAGAAGCAGGATGAATTTAGGCCTTTGGCTTCAACTCCACTACACTGTGAGCCACCTCTCAGGGCTGCCGTTCAATTCCAGCTGCTAGTTTGTGCTGAAGGTCAATACAAATTGCTTGTGGGACCATGGCACAATTCCGACTGTGAGGAAAAAATAAGAAAAAATAATAGGCATCCAGCAGTCACTCATGCTGAAAAACAAGTCCCTCGCACACAGGATGGTCCCAGAGACAAAACTGTGTATTTAAGCCTGTAGTTCTCTCAATACTGACAAGATTTCATTAAAGCACAGGAAAGAAATTCTAGGGATAAAATATAAACAGACAAACAGTGGATGGATCCTTAAGATGTTGCATACTAAATCCCCGCCACCGGAAAAAGAAGCAATACGTTGTTTCCCTTTCCTTGTCTTCTCCATGCACAGCCAGGAAATCAGTGCCTGGGTTCAGTAGCTTCCTCTGCATGAAACAGGAACCCAGTTTCTTAAGAGCTTTTGATTCACTTTTAAAGCCCTATCACTGAAAACATTAATTTTGTACACAATCTCCATTAAACAAACAAGGTTACAATTCAGCCAAGACTTCCCAGTTCCAGGACAGCCAAAAATATTCAAGTTGATGTGTTCAGACTATAACATATGGCTAGTGGGAAGCTCAGCACCTGCACTTACATAATTGCTTTTTAATTATGTTAGACTTTTTCAAGCAGACTATTCCTAATCTATATATTTTAAATAATCTTTTAAAATAATCCCAGCTAAATGAGCTCTGAGGGGTATATATGGAAGTAAAAGAAATAACTTAGTCAATGGCTTTTTCGTATGGTTTGTTTTGATTTTTAACTCTTCAGATAATGCTGTGGATAGTGGTGTTATTAAAAGAAACAAAACTGAGGTTATGAAATACTTGTGTATCAGAATAATTTAATGGATGGTATGGATTTGAGTAGAGCAACATCCAAAACATTTGCATGATCTGAATGGTAGATAGATAAGCACTGCAAAATTAAAATACTTCCTTAAACAACTGCATTATATGGAAACATTCCTACTGAGGTATAAATTGGCACTGTAAAAAGAGCAGCAGGTGCTAAAGCAAATCCCAGACTCAATTATACAAGAGGAAAACTTGCCAAACCACGTACATCTCAGATTTGCTGCTCCCAGTAATACTGGAGACTGTTCCATTAAGGGCTGAGTTTCCCAGACAGAGAAACCAGGAGAAACCCAGTGATGTTTTTCTGTAGTTAGGCACAGCCAATTGGACCTGCAGGAAAATGAATCTCTTCCAAGCATGCGGAGCATTGACCGTTCACTAAGCCCCACGTGGTACCAGGCACTCCTCCAAAACTAGGGAGTGTAGTAAAGTGATTATGGGATTCTGTGACTGATGGCTCTATCACATGCCTGAGATTCATGGCTCACACAGCCACGCTCCAGTGATGGGTGGTGGTGTGCCTGCAGAAAATGCAAAGGAATTTGCATTTTAATGTAGCTTAGCAAACCGCAGGAAAGGGTTAAGACTAGTCATCTTAATTTGCATTTGCAGTGGGCAAAATAAGTGCCTAAAGACAATGGCCACAGCTTGATGTTATGTGTGCTTATTTAACTCAGCATCTGAGGCTCTACCATGGAAAAATCCTTAGTGGTCTGGTTAAACCACATAGCCGCAGGCTCCCTAACTTTTTTAGGTATCTGTTCACACTGAATCTCAGCTTTCTGCTGTTCCCTTTCACTGTTTATTCTGTTGCCTTTGGCTATCTGCTTGCTGCGTACATTAAAAAGGCAGCATTGCCTCTCAGGATATTTTAGGCTTTTCTTCTTTGCGAGATTAGACAGCATCCTCTCTATTCCTTAGCCAGAGGAAAAGAGCTACCCTTTTAGCCTTTCCATCCTTTTAAGGACTAATATTCCCCTTGTTTCTTCATTTCTTTCCTCCCAATTTCAGTGGCCTTCAGTGCAATACTTTAAGTGCTCTCTTTTCAGAATATGATTAGATTTAACACCATTCATCTAGATTCCAAAATACTGGTTGAGCCTTGGTGTACTACTCGCTGTGCTCTTATTTGAAAGAGCTTGGGTTTCAGTGGCCAGCTCCTCTCCCTTGCCAAAATCCTTCTACAGGTTTCCAAAGGAAATGGCTCCCATTCCATGTAGTGCTTACTTTTTGGGTTCTGCAACTTCCATTAGACAAAAGCCTTGCATTCTGGTTAGCAGTGAAAATCAAACCAGAGCCCTTTTGGGTGGAACACTGTGTCATAAACAAGTCATGGTTATGGAAGCTGTATTTCTGTTCTCTCAACACGAGTAATAAATGAGAGGCAGCTATACTCTTGTGATTTAAGTTATAATAATTCAAATGCTATATATTATAGACACTTAGAGTGCCCCTGGAACTCCCCATGGCCCCTTCTTGGAGGGGGGAAGATGTCCACTATTCTACATGCTAAGATATGGCAAGATTTCTCTGACTTGTTCACAGTCATAGTGAAAAAAAACTGGAACAGAGCAGGGAATGGAACCTGTGCTTATCAGATCCCAGGAACTTGTGCTATCTACTGTCCCATGCTTCCTCCACATCCTGAAATCAACAAAAGCTGATTGGAAAATCATGTTATCAGAGGCAAGCACTGAACATAGCAGAAGCCAGTGGAATGATTCCAGCACCATTCCCCCTCCAGTGTTTAAAAGACCAAAAAAAGACAGATTTTTAAAAGCAAATTGCCCTTCCCTTCCCTCTGGGCTAGTTTACATAAGGAAAAATCCCAGACCTTTGAAACCACACAAAAGGAGGTTAATGCAAATGAATGGCTGTAGGACCAGAGAAAGGACTTTCTGAAGTCTGGCCTCTGCTGTTGCAAGTGGGAGAACTACGAAAACTATCCCATAATATTATCAATATTCATCCTGAAATCAGTCAGGTTTCTTCCCTTTGCTAGTCCTTCCTAGAGGCTTTTCCAGAGCTCTTCTCTGCTGGTTAGCAGCTTTCTCCCAATTACCAGGCTAAATTATTATTTTTATTTTGCCATCGCTTTGCTCTTGCCTGTTTTACTTCTGTTTCACAGCTTCTTCCAAATAAAACCACTGTCCTGGATCTTTGTCAACTGGTAATTTGAGACAGATTTCATTTCAGGCCTGGTCTAGAGCCCATTTAAGTCAATGGGAGTCTCTGTTGAGTTCAGTATGCTTTCCAAGTGGGCCTTTATGGGCTATCCCTGTAGTCAGCTGGATATAAAAGGTCCATGTTGATAAACCAACATGCCTAACAAAATTGTACTGCAACTTGCAGACTGCAGAATCCTTCATTTACCTGCTTTTGTTGGCCAGTTCAAGAAGAAAAGACAGGGAGACAGAATATGCAACATTACAGTAATAAGTGGGATCTAACAGCCAACAGGAAAGGCACTAAACTTAAAAGTGCGTGCAGCAGAGCACTTCCTTAAGAAGGCATCATGATGAAGCCACCTCTGGAATTATTCTACTGCCATTTATCTTAATTTCACTCCTCTGCTCACATACATGGGCACTGCATGAAACCAATATGCCTGGGAAGTAAAACACAAATAATACTCTTTTCATGTTTCTTTCTTGTTTTTTCCTAAATCATCTGGAAGAGGGAAAGCCTCTAATTCTCCAAAAGTGACATTATCAACAATAATATTTAATTATTTCCAAAATGTAGTGCTTTTTTAATTGCCATCCAGTGCATAAGAGGTCCCTCATTCTAGCTTTTTATAGTTTTTCCTCAAGTGCCGTAATGCAAAGCTGTATTTTACAGTTACAAAGCAATTATTTCACTTGTAGTGATAAAAACACCACACCATAAGAAATGGCCACAACAGTAAACTATAAGAAGTAAACAAAGTTGTTAAGTTGTCAATAGATTGATTGACCAACGTTACAGACAGTAGGAACTCAAGTGATGATCCACATAGATAAATTAGTCACATAGTGTTAAGCAACAGATGTTAAAGAACTGCAAAACTGACTGTAGCTTGAGACACAAACAGCCTGTGAAAAGAAAATAGTCCCAGTCTGGGACTTAACGTGACCTAAACTCAGCACAACAGAAGTGGAAGCAGATACAGTGTGAGCTAGAACACCTCAGTGATAAGTTAAGATCCAGCAATCAGGACACAAGACCCACAGTGCCTCAGAAGATCCTCAGCAGCATTCCCAGAAAAGTTAGGATTATTGTTGCCTTCCTACATGATTCCACTCCCAGCTAAGAAGTCGATTTAACTATTTAAATGTTTGCAATCATTAACCTTTCAATAAAAACACAGCTTCAGCTTATTAAGCTCATTAGCCTGTAACAAATGAAGCTTTTGAACGTGCCAAGGAGCAAAATATAACTGGATTCAGAAAGCAATTAGATGCATTTGGAGAGGATGATAGGTCTCTTGAGGGCTATTCAGCATAGAGATGTGGATACAGTGTCTGATTCAGGAGGTCCCTAGGCTGCAGACTGCAGGGTGGTTATTTCAAGGGAACACCATACGTGTTTGTCTAGCTCTTATTGTCTCCCTTACTCTTTAGTTCCTGGGTCAGGTGGTCCTTTGATCTGATTCACTACAGCTGTTCTTATGTACTATTAATACTTGGCCAGCAGCCAACACACAGTGTCAAACTAGCTGCAAGAAAGTAGTAGAAAGCATTGGTCTACACTGTATAAACTAAGCAGGCCCGACAGCAGAACAGTGATACAAAAACACTATAGCTGAAGCCCTCCGTACGTCTAGCTTTTGACCAAAGAATGAATGTTACTCAGCATGGAAGATAAAGGCTTATTCAGCAGCAGTTGATACCAGAGTAATTATCAACCACATGCAGCTATAACAAATTGTCCAAAGTCTTTGATTTTTGTCCTCGCCTTTTTCTTTTTTTCAATGTAGGCAGGAACACCCTTGAAATAGATGGATTTGCATTACTGCACATTGTAAAGGACCAATTTTCAGTGCCTTGTAAACCTAGGCTGGTCAGGAAGGAATACTTGGCTGTATTGCCTTGCATTTTACATTTTCAGACCATGCATTGCTTTCTTGGAGGATGATTCTTCTTCTCAAAGTTCTAAGACATTTTCAGGACCTCCCCTGGGATTTCTCCTAGGACCAAGGCTTTATGCACACAAATTTCAACACTGCCACATGCTTCTCATGGACCTACTTCAAATGTCATCGATATACTTACAGATGAAGCTCCCACTTGTCAGATGATGCAGTTGCTCGACACACTAAAAAAAAAATACCAAAAGGAGGGCGAACTATTCAAGTTACCTGTATGATTAGTGAGAGGTAAACAGCATAAATCCACTACCAGCATAGTTCTTATTCCAGTTTTCATGCTTGCATGCTCTCTATAAATTTCTCTTCTTCAGTCTTGTGTGCTCTTAATGCCCCAGAGTAATATTATTGCTCAAGTAAACTCTAAATCTCAAGGAGCTACTCAAAATCATTGAGCTGACTGTTCATCTATTTTATTCCAGGGAAAGTTAAGGAACGGGGAAAATGGAAACTAAACATTTTGTTCTGGATCAGTCAACCTGAGCTGCGTTTACTGAACTTCATCAGCGTGTCCTAGAAAATTTTTATTCTCCTTATGGCTAGGATTATCTGCTTTGTCTATGACACACCGTGGATATGCGATTCAGATGAAGCATTAGTGTAACAGATCTCCCTGCTATCAAGCCAAGCATAGTGGGGCGCCTGTTCATTCAGACCAATTTTTACTGGGGTTCCTGAACCACTCGCACGAAGGGAAAAGCTCTTGCTTTCAATCTTATCTGTGTGGAAGGTATCAATGCCACACGTGTCAGTTGTGGATAGAACAAAAAGCAGGCTCATGCTCATATTCTGTTTCAAGATCATCACCTTGTGGAAAGTTGTCTGGGAAGCCATCCATGTTCATGATTTATCTCTTGGAGGCTTAGGGTTTTATGTACCATTGCATGAATTTCTGTGTATGTTCCCACTCAACTCTTAACACACAGAAGGTCTCAAATATAGTGTAGTTTTTGTATTTGATCACCAGAATTGCCTGTACTTCTTTTTTACAGGTGGAGAAGTGTCCTAGGACCCTAGCATGGGGTCTAGCTGGAAACGCTATGATAAGCACTACACACGCCAAGCTAGAAAGATGCAGTAAATGCAGTACATAGATCCAATGGCTTCTCAAGTGAGTAAACAGAGCCCTAACTGAACATCATCATTAAAACAGGGTGGTGACACCTGATCCTTGAGAAGGCTGCTGATTTAATGGTGTAGATGATGAAGGCAGGGTGTGAGGCAGTACTGAGAGACAAAATACATCAGCACAGAAGTCCAGCCCCAGGAACTTTATGACTACGAGCAACTCATTCATATGTGAAATTACTCCATTTTCTAATAGGAACAGAAGTCACAGAGCAAGTTACCAGTTGCAAAGATGTAAGGTTGCATCATGTGTGTGCAAAGGCTTTGACAACAGAGCAGTCATGTTTGGACTGCCACAAACTACTGCACAGATCAATCTGAATAATGATACTAGGAGCTTTGTAGTTTGGTTGTGTTTTGGTTTCTTTTTTTTTATTTAATTTTTTTTTTCCTTCATTTCCTGATATTTCAGCTGAGGACACAGTGGCATTGTTGATTTAAAAAAGGGCAGACTTCACAAGCAGATTAACATGCTCCATATGTCTGGTCAGTTTGTTGAAGAGCCCAAAATGTGCATCTATTAAATGTAATAAACGAGGAATGATAGATGGTGTCTCACAGTCCCAAGCTTGTAATTAAAAAGGAGGGAGAGTCTGCAGGGCAAAGAGGGGAGAAAGCATCCTTCAGTCACAAATCCTTGACACAGAGATGTCAGTTGTTCAAAAGAGGTTTTAACATCTCTGACATGAGGACAGCAAGGGAATGGAAAAGTAAGCAAAACAAAGCACTGGAAGGGCTTTTTAACACTGTGTTAGGCAAATGAGAGGATAAATGATGACTATATATTGGATGGTGGTGGGAGGGTTATAAACATTACAGAGACAATTGCCGCTAAATGAGGTGTATCCCAGGCAGCTGTCCTGATGCATTAGGAGGCTGTTTTCAAAAGAAAAGATTCTCCCATCAACATTAAACCAAAACAAAATAAAAAGATCCCTTCTACACAGCTCACATGCCATGAATAACTCAGCAGCATGTGAGTCAAACCCTTCCAGAGGCAGGCTGTGTTCTGGCTGCCTCCTTTTGGGCATTATTTGAGCATGGATGTGCACTCTCTGTAAACCTGAATTATCAGAGCAACCATATGAGCAAGCTAGCCTGCCCTGTTTGTCTGGACTTGTGTCTTTTACACCTCTTTGATCTATGTGTGGTAAATCTGAGAGCTTCCATGCTGGCTCAGCCCCCACTGGAGGGATTTGGTTGACTACTGTCTTGCTGGATTGCTCTGATCACAAGAATTATTGGTTTCTTTCGGGGTCCATTTTCTTTTTTTCATGCCATATGAATCTATAGCTGTCTGAGCTTTCTGTATTTCTTTAATGGAAATTTCCAGTGTGCAGATGTATGTGAGTGCAGTCTGAGAATCTAATAGTCATATTAAAACTAGCAGTGTTTGGGTTTTTTTGTTACTGTTAATAAGATATTTAGCTCTTTCGGATCGCTTTCCTTCATTATGCTTTGGATTACATTATCATTTCACAGGCAGGGAAACTGAGGCAGACACAAACACAGCATCTTGTCCTGGAAAACAGTGCCAAAGTTGAAATACAATTTAAGACTTCTTAAGTACAGCGCAGTGACCTATCCAGAAAGCACTGTCTCTCATTGGCCTGTGGCAAAATTATAGTCCAAAATAATTGTGATGATTGCTACTTCATTGAAATATTCTTATTTCTGAAACTGAGCTCACGTCCAATACTCTTTCATGTCCTTGTTATACTAGAAGCCTCGACAATGCTGACTTCAGGGAACCAAAAGACTGTGTCTCCCCCGTTGCATTAACTGATTGATGCTGGCAGAAGGTTTTCAAGCCACATTTCTTTTCCAGTGGTCAGTAGATCAATAGTGATCCATGGTGCAGCCTGAGGTGTTCCACAGAATGATTGCAAGTCCCTTTTAACTACCCAAAAATACATCTACACATAACAATGCAAAATCAAAATAAAGGAAAATAAATGAAGAGGCAAAGTTTACAACTAAGTTTTACTTGGTTGAAAGCGAAATCTATTCCGGCACAAGATGGTACATGGGTTTATTTTTTAAAACACTTCACTTTCTAGAGACCGAGAGTTACTTGTCTCAGAGATTTGTAAACTGGCTATCCTCCTAGGGGTGCTGAGAGGTACGATGTAGAGACTCTGCCACTACACAGCCTGTCTCCTTAGAAAGGAATGAGAGCTACCAGCTGCTTACAGCTCTGGCAGGAGAGAGCCATGTCAGAGATAATGTTGATATATCCCTCCAAAATGACAAGATGGTCTGGAGCAAAAGAGCATCTTTATTTTGCATAGACATGGCGTTGCTTTCTATGAGAGTTATTGCTGCTGTTTGTACTACAATAGCATCCAAATTTGCCCCAGGGCATCAGAGCTCCACTGTACATACTACAGTCATCTCATGGAGAAAGAAGCATCTCTGGCCCCAGAGCTTTGGAGCCAGGTGGGTAAAAGAAGAAATGACAGTCAAAGCACAAAGAAAAGCTGGACTCTGTTTTGGGGAAACACTGACCATTTAGGATAAAGCTCCATTTAGAATAAAATTCTTAAAAAACTATTCATAAAATGTTGCATTTTCTGACAAAAAGCTGTCAGACTGGAAAAATGTTGGCCCATCTGAATCTGGGAAGTGAAGTAACGCAGCCTTCTCCGAACAGCTGGTCAGTGGCAACTGCAGCAGAAGAGACGAGCTTCCTGCCTGAGCTGGCCTCCATTAAAATGGGTCGCTTCCCCCTTCAGTGGTGCCATGGGCACTTCTGCAACAAACCCACCTCAGGGCATGGCAGGCTCCCGGCAGGCTCCCAGCAGCCTCATGGCCACCTCCACCTCTTCACACTTTGGGTAGCTGTATAGTGCTTGGGCTGTACTGCTGCGATGACTGGGCCCAGCTGAACAGGCTGGAGAGAGTATGTGTCCACTTCTAAATTGGTTCTAGAGTGGAGGTCTCCACTTTTGACTTTTAGAAGTCCCTTTTGGAGAGAAATGACATAGGGAAAGCAGGAGGAATGGAAGTCTGGCTTGGGGAGAGTGACAGTGGCAATAATGGACAGAGTATTTAAACCTGAAAAAAAGGAAGAATTTTCCTTCCAGTTGAAAATAACGGGGCTTCTAGCTACAATCCACCATCCCCTGGTTGAGGAACTCTATAGGGGAGTTGCCAAAGCCCACAGCATAAAAAGCACACCATGAAAACCTCTCTCCTCCATGGGTAGCAGAGCAGCTGCACTGCTCAGGAACAGAATGGATATTGGTTTCACCATCTTCTGCTTCACCACCTGGATGGGAGGAGGGAAAGGGAATTGCTTGCCCCCATGCATATCCTTTGAAAATTGTAATTTTCCTGTAGGATTGCCTCCATCAAAAAGTTCCCCTGAAATAATGTTCTTCCTCTGTGCCCCTCTGCCCTAGTTTCTCTCCCTTTTTTCAGCAGCTGAATATGAAACCAGTTCAACATTGAAACAAAAAATGCTTTTTTCTTTTTCTTATTTTGAGAAATAAAATCTCACAGTTGATTTGATGAAAGCTGTTGTTTTACAGGGAAATCAATTCCTCCTCCAACCGCACTTCATTTTATAACAGACACTAGAAAAATGCCCATTCCCTCTAAACTTGACAGATGCCACCACAAGGTGAGAAAGAACCACTGTTTACTGAGTCTTTTTTAATATGCCATGTACATGGAAACACTTCTTCATCCATCAATTGAAAAGTTCATTTCTTCCTGCTGCCCTTCACCCCACTTTCAGGTCTCCCAAGCCAACCGTGACTGTGCAACATAACTGACTCTGGTATAAATAAGAGCTGAGGAAATGGAAGAAATTAAGAACTCCTCCAGCCCTAAGGCTAAGTATCGCCCTCCTATTTGTTTTCTCTGTATACTAGGCTTAATACTTTTTCTCAGCTGGGTACACGAGCTAATATACTACATAATCAGAGGGAAAATATCGCCTTATAGAAATCTCGTTTCTTATCACGCTTGAGGTTTCTGTGGATACTGGAAATACTTTACCATTTCATAGTATGTGGGCAGAATAGGAAAGAAACAACACAAGTGAATAATTATTTTCAGCTTTAGGGTCTCATTTGTATTAAAGAGTCCAAACACTGAAAGTGGAGGGAGACTCAGTCTTCTTCTTCCACCTTATGTGTGCTACCTTGTTGCAGAAATCCAAGTAATTTCCATGGAGGAACTCATCTGAGGCAGAAAAAAATTCTGTCTTTGGGGTCCATTTAGTGATGGACATTCACAGTCCACCTATAGTACACATATGCCCACCATAGCAATCCACGGTATGAAACAGTTTCCTTATCTACATTATGTGTTTTGTTCAGACACTCTACAGGGCCCATACATTCTGTGTGATCTGTATATCTACATCTGTCTGGGTGGCCATGGTCTGTTGCAGGGCCTGCAGGAATTCAGCTTCTAAGTAATAACCTGAGCCTATCTAAAATGGGGCATGAGTCTAAAAGAGTGCAAGCCTTAGAGAAATCCCCTTCAGCCAGCTGCTTTTCACCATTCATCAACTCATAATTCATCTGAGGTTAAAAAAAAGAGAAAAATGTTTGGATAAAGACACTCACATTAGGAAAGACACACGGTAATCAATATAACTCCTATCCTTTCAGAAGTCTTTTAAAAAGCTGTAAATATCATAACATAAGAAGGCAGTATGCAAGAGAGAACTTAGCTTGAATCAGATATTCATCAATATGAGTAGAAATTGATAAACCATAAAAACCAATCTCTGTCTCCCAAACCAGTCCTCAAGCCTCCCCTTCACTCTCAGCCATGTTGCAGGGCAGACCAAGCTCAGCCAGTCGGGTCATCCAGCTTGTAATCAAATTTGTGTACTGACTATCTAGTTATCTAAAGTAAAATGAAAGTTTAAGAGGCAAAATGGGGTTTAGAGAGAGAACAAAAGCAAAAGCGAAATGTCCTCTTATGTCTTTGGCCATAAAACTCCCCATTAATTTTTTGGCCTTTAGTGCTTTCCATGTTAGCCAGTAACGATCTACAGTGAAGACCCTCCGTGGAGGTGATTCGTGCCTCAGAGCTACACTCCAGAGTCAAGATTGTCCTCCTTTCTCCTGGGGGGACTGTATACTGACCTGACTGACACCAGTGAGTTGGCCACAGTAGCGGCAGTCTCAGGACCAGCCCTTCTGCTGCTTCCTCCACCAAAGAAATATAGAAAGACCCTTGCTTTACCACAGCAAACCATTCACAGTGCCAGGCAAGCATCTTGCTCTGAAGGTAGTTAAAGCAGGTTAAAATGTTTGCAGAGACTATCCACAGCTCTTACATTAGTTCTATTACTTCAGTTGCCAAGAAACTCAGAGCATTGCTGCGAGGAAGAAGGGCAGATGCAATGGGAGAAGGAAAGGGTCATGCTTAGACCAGCCACTGCAGTGCAGACACATGCAGTCTATGGACAACTCACTTTTCCTCTTAACCAAAATCATATCTTACAGTGCGTAACACTGAACATGGCTCCCTGTACTGTCAATGAGGAAAAGCATGATGCCAAGTTTGCATACTCCTACTAAATCCATCTGACTGCAACTTCTTTTTTCTCTACAGTGTGTAGAGTTGAAATAAGATGGAGTCTATTTTAAAGTGCCGCCATACTGATCAGAATATGGCTGGTGGTTTATCTGAGGCAACGCAGGGGATTTGAAATAAAGCACAGACTTGTACTGACCCCTTTCAAGTAATCAACAAGCGTCCTAAAAACCTTCCACATAAGGTTCAAAGGACCAGATACATTTTTTTAACTGTTTAATCTCTTTGATCTTTCATAAAGCTGTAGAAACAGGACTTGTTGCTTACAGTGTATATTTTAGCTTCATCTTTTATACAGACAAGGGAATATTGAATAGTACTGCCACATTTGGAATGTAAAATGTACTTTGCAAGCCTTTTCTTTAACCCCTTGAAAGCTCAGGATCCTGAAGATATCTGATTTTGCGATACTCTCAGATTTCATTCACACACACTCTTTCTCTAGTTTCCAACATTTCAGGAAAAAAATTGAAAAATTCTTATCTTCCTTTCCACTCCTTCATCTTCCCATGAACAGCAACAGAAAACAAGTGAAAAGATCACAACGTGACTTTTTAAAGCCTTTTGACTACTGAGCCAACATCACGAACTGTCTGGCAAGGGTTTGACTCGGGATTTATCCTTGTCTGAGTTTGGCAGTGTGCGTGCTGGTCTACTGATTATAGCAGACAGATGTATGATACTCAGAGCACTTAGTTTCCTGTACTTCTCCCTGAATTAGTTAATGCTTCACAAAAGCTGGGAGAGAGAAGTGCCTCAGTCTGTGTGCTGCGGAGCTGGATGCTGCTGGCAGTGCACTGCTCGTGGGAGGGAAGGAAAAAGATGGGTATCATCAGGCTTTCAGTGCAATCAGAACCACATGGAAGTGGCTGCACTTCCTTAGAGGATACCTTTATGGGTAGTGATAAGAAAGCCAGAAAGCCCTGCAGAGTGACTTACTCTGGAGGTTACTCCATGAAAAGCCACGGGCTACACACCTGATTAACAATAATGACTCAGAACCAGGATCTTTCCTTTGCTGAAGTCCCATTTGTTCCTCGTGTACTTGACTGGTGCTGACAGGCCACTGTTGGATTCACTAGGAAAAGTGCATTGCCTATAGGTGTATCTAAATTGATGATGCACAATAAATATCCTTGTCCTGAGTGTCCTGTATCACAGTGGAGACGGAGAGAGGGAAGAAAGGAAAGGGGATCTTGTATGCCGGTACAGCCAAAATGGAAAATTGTGAAGTGGGGATCAGGAAGGGATAAACAGTGAATTTGTGAAGCAAATAATGCATCACATCATTAACTACTGAGCCAAAGTCTTTTTGTCTTTGGATTGCTTTCCCTCAAACAGTTGGTTTGTTGGTTTCTTTGGTCACTTGCTAAACCCTAATTAAGGGGACACTATGGGAAGCAGTCCCTATTCATATCTAACTGCCTGACAATCACCATTTTTCTTTCGAGTTGAGCCTTTCTGAAAAGCTGCCTCCTAGATCAATTACAAGACAAACACAGCTTGGTTTTTGGAAGGGACCTTTTTTATCCATCACAAGCTATTTAGCTTTCCAATCATGTGGCAGCTTCATGTAGTCTTCAAGAGGGAAGGAAGAATGCTGTACGGCAGAACGGCTTGTGAGCTCTCCTAGGAAAACCTGCACCTGCTTTCTGCCCGCACATCCACGCTCTTCTCTGAACCAAGCCATGAGCTGATGCCACACAGCTGCTACGAGGCATTATGTCAGGGCTTCATTTGCCAGCATTTCCGCCACTCTGGATTGCACTGGTGTCTCATAACAGCTCCCAGAGCAGCTTCATCAAGCTGCTAATGTCAACCAAGTAAATAATGCATGCTTCAACTTTGGGCTAAATATACATTTGTCTGATAGACCGTAACAGCCACCAAGTCTGTTGTGCTAAGCAATCCTTAGCTGTATATTTACCAGATCAATGGAGTGCTTGCAGCTTTGACACATAAATCAGTATTTAGGTAAGTTTTAAAATAATTATTAGAAGTAAAAGAGCACTGCTGTCCATACATAGCACTTACATGGAAGGAACCTTCTTTCTTGTGTTGTTTTTTTTTCTGGAGCCCTCAGAGCCCTGATCAGCAGAGGTATTTAAACACTACTGGGTAAGCTGAAGTCGGTGTCTGAGCTTCAATAATTTTAAGCACGACTTCTGCAGAGCAGGAAAAGTTCTCACAGGATCCAACCTGTCCCCTCAGTATCATTTCAGAGCAGCTGACACTACCAAGGCACTTGAATTCTGTCTGATTTTTTGAACAAGAAGAAAGAGAAAACACTGTGATACAGGTCTACTTGTTCTGGGGTCTGCATCTGTTAAGGACGATAGGACTGCCTGCGGATGATTCTGCTGGACCAAAATACACAGAGACAAAATATACATGGCTTATGCACTTGAACAAGAATCACAATTTAGTACTTATTTACCTTGTGGGCTCTGAGATACAGCAGCTCTGCAATGTACTGTCTCCCTCCTCTGGCTGGGCACGGAAGCTGGAGGTGGTAGCTGGCTTTACCACTCAGGTCATTGATACAGAATAGGAGGTACCAGTGACTGTGATCTTCCCTGAGGAAACTCTAAGGAAGCCACATGGTGGATGATGAAATTAAATTCATTACTGTTGTGGCAAGAAGTGATCTGATCTTGGAAGTGAACCAGCTCAGATTTCTTCTTCCAGTCTTTTCTATTGCTAACCTGAATGTTGGACATAGGATCTTGTCTCTTCTTTTTCCATAGATCCTAGGTATAAAATGTGGAGTACACACATTTGCAGCTCTTTTCGAGTTTATAAAATCAAAGCTGTTCCAAAATTTCAGGGAATAATGCTATCTATGAGATGGTGATTCCAGCTTGTCCAATTTCTTGGTTGAGTAGGATCTGTAGAAAGGCAAAATGAGAAGAAATCTGCATTAACTCAGGACACTTTGAAAGTGGTGTGAACATTGAGAGCCCACTGTGACCTAGCCAGCAGTAAGAGCATTAAGTAGACAGATAGCTGCTTAGTGCAAAATTATCACAAGCAGCTTCAGGTATCTGAAGGGAGGGAGGCTATTACTAAGGTCTGCTGTCCGTCATTTAACACAGAGGAAAGGAGAAACTTCTAACTAGAGGATAGAGTACAACCTACTACAACAGTCTTATTTTCAACTGCATTTTCTCCAAAGTCTGTTCTTTCCATTTCTGTCACCCAAGACCCAATATTACTGCAATGCAAAAACGAGGTCTGTCTGAACTTGACTCTCAACTGCCAATACACTACATTTCACAATTAACTCTTATTACTGCTGTCTCCAGAGTCCTGACTCTCATTTTGCATGTCAAAGCATCAACTGTCTGTTCCAGACCCTAATTGTGTTGGTCATGACCTTTGTAAACTAACCTGCTACATCCATTTGACTAATTAATGTCTTATGCAAAGATTAGTACAATCTGAATAAATAAATAAACTAAACAAAAGTAAGAAATTTTAATAAACAGCATGTCTGGCAGCAAAATATTGGTTTAAGAATTCTAATGATGATCATGATTTATTAATGCACTTGTCAGCATCTGTTGCTGAGACCATTATGTATGCCTCAGTAGGATTTGCCTTGATTTGTTGAATGTAAGTCAGATAGACAACAATCGTGTAATAAAAAGTATCACACTTTCTGAATCCCATCTTTTGAATGCATAGGGGAAAGTTGCTTCATGCCCTCTCTGAATGTGCCCTTTCTGTATAACTTTATTATTAACAATGAAAAACACCTCCACATCAATTTCTCAGTCTGTGTACCATGTTCTGCCAGCTCCCATGATCAGGCAAATCCACCCCACCAAAGCTAATTTGAATATTTCAATGCCTGATGGTGAATTGAAGAGCAACATGCTACGTTTATACAATTCTCTCCAGAGAGAGGAATAAGCAGAGGTGATAGATCTCAGCAATGGATAAACTTCAGTTTTCCTACTCAGGTACCTTCACATATGTCACCATTTCTGGAGAAATTGTGTTGACGCTAAAAGTGGATTAAAATGAGAAATGGGTATGCATTGTATTTATACTATACATATCATGGTGCTCATTTAAGTGGGCTATTTTACAGTCATGACTGATATTTGCATGTTGATTTGCATTTTCTTTATACTTTCTGCCATCCTATCACATATCTAAATTTTCTCTCCAGTCATTTACTAGAGAATGCCAAAAAAAAAAACCCAAATCCAAACAAATCACTGTTATTTTCACCCTTGGGTGAAAAGGGGTAGCTAAATTCTCTGGAATTTAAAATCCATTTTTTATTCTAACTTTCATTGCAACAGATACCTTAAGTGCTTTAAGGTAGGACTGACTGAACATTAAATTCTTACAGACACTTTTGAACTGATGCTTCTCACAATTTCTGCAGTATCCTCACTGTCCATGAAATGCTGCTCTTTTGGGTGTGAAAAAGTGCAGTGGTAGAAGTTCTGGAATCTCTGGATTCCCATTCCTGAATGAAAATTTAAATTTCCTGGTTTAATCACTGGACCTTAAGGCATTAGTCAGAATTGTCCTGTCCTGGGTTTAGGTCCCCAGGATCTTCAGTGGGACAGAGTTCACATCCCATTCATCCTGCTACTCAATATTTCCTATCAGCTGCAGAGGATGTTTCCCTATCTAGCATGCTGGGTCTTGGCAATCCCATCTGAGTTAAACTAGCAGTCTCCTACTTCCTACTACTTAGCAAAAGGAGACCTTACCTTGTCCCTGTTGAGCAAGGAGCAGGTAGGGAATCCATAGCACAGTACTAAACACCACAGGGAATCTGAGGGAAGGTGGCACCCACTGGGAGCAAATATTCCTCAGACATTTCTGAGTTGCCTCTAGGCAGAGTGCCCGTAGGCTGATAGTGGTAGGATGAGCAGGAAACAGCAAGTGGAAGAAGGACTAAGAAAACTGGTTTTCAGATGCCCAGATATCTTAAAAACCTTCGTAATCCCACCCTAGTGCTTTAAGACCGGGTTTAAAAGTCTGCTATATTATCAGCCGCATCAGCAGTGAGAACCTTAGACTGGAAAATTATGGAGAAAGTGGTCCATTGATCTATCAGTCAGAAGCTCTACAACAAATCTAATGAACAGCAGAAAAGATTTTCCAATGCAGTAGAAGACTGTTAAACAGATTGCACTGGTGTACAGAAATGTCATTTTCTTAACAGCCCTATAACACAGATAAATAGTGGCTTAAGGACAGAGGTGGCCTTTGCTGAACCTCATACATTCTTTTGATGTCTGTTTGTGAACCCTGCTCTCTAGAGTTTTATTCCAGATATTCATGCAATGCGTCTTTTTAGATAAACAATAACAAAAATTGGTCTTTCCCTAGGTACATCAGTCCTCTTGTCAGGTTTCTTTCTCTATATCTTTTAAGAGGTCTTTCTTTTCAAAGGCATTTAATGAAATACTACTTGGTGTGATACCAGTGACAAAATCTATTTATGTAACAGAGTTAGTTTTTTAACCTGTTCGGTTCTGTATTGTACTTGACCTTTTGATCTCCTGGGTGTTTAGACTCCTACCAAGTTAAGGCCTTCAACTGATATTCGTTTCTTAAGGAGACATCTAAATTGTCGAAATTATGATGCATTATTTATTTATTCTTTTTTTTTTTTTTGGTCCTGTGGAAAGCAAATCTGTTCTGTTAACAAAGATCTGTTCTTTTAACCTGCTGGCAACTTGGTTTCTCTGTAGTAAGGAACAGCAGAGAGAGTCTTCTTCAGAAAAAAACCATGAAGAACTGTACAGATGGCACTGAAGCATAACACAAAGGATGGCAAGCATGCTATCATTGCTAATGATATCCAACTCTTCTGTTGCTCCTCTTGTTCAGGACAGCCAGCATGTGATAAAGATATGGGAAGATACAAGCAGCACTCAAACACGGGTAACACCTTTGCAGTTATCTCAGGGAAGAGCCACAAAGCATATGAAGCAGAGGGGGAGCCTTGCAGTTTCAGTTTCACCAGGACAAACACAGCAGCTATTGAAAAGAAAAATGAAACAAGCAACAAGTATTGGTTGGCTTCATCACTGTTTTTTTAATAAAATTCCTGGCATGGAGAGGAAATTGGAAAGAGAAAGTAGCAAGGCCTGTTCAGGTAACTGAAAAAAGCTTTAGAAATCTTGGAAGGATTAGCGGAGAGATGTAGACAAGTAATTTTTTGCATGGCATTTCTACTTGCATTTTGCTGCAACAGTTCTTAAGCAAAGTGCTAGAGGGTTTTTATTGTCATATCAGATTTACATGGTAAAATTTAATGTAGGACTTTAAGTACTGGAAGTGTCAATAAAATGTCAAATTATACTTTACTTCAGTCCTAAATGGTTACAAAAATGCAATCCAAATTTACAATCAATTAGCTGTTCTTTCCCCCCCACACCCCCCTTTTTTCTCAGCAAAGCTCATTATATAGATTGTTTGGGAGGAGCTAATTTTTTTTTTTTTCTGCTTGAAGTCTGGTGATTCATTGCGGTTTACATCACCACTGAAGTGTTCCTCCCTTAGAAATCAATGGCTGAGGACTGGAGTAGGAACCCAACTTTTTAATTATGGCTTGAAGTAATGTAATTGTGGATTTTAATGGCTCATACATCTCTTTGACAGATCATCTGAGTTTGTTGAAAGTTTTGAAAGCAATGAAATCAATTTCTTGGACAGTTAGCTAGCAAAAAGAGAAAGCGTTGATGTTAATTAGAGTGTAGACATAATATCACCTAATACCCCTGTATTTTTGTGAGATGTTTTACACATTGACATTCTGGCCAGGAGTGTGGTAAAGGGGAGCATAAGAAGAGATGCCTACTCCTCCTTCTATTCAGTGATATCTTATATTCCTGGTGCTTCAGTGAGCATAACAGCTCTGACTCCATGATAAATTCAGCATTGCCAGCCCTGGCTATGGAGAGAGTGAGTCTGTGAAGATTTCTGAAGGCTAGGATACGTTGGCTAACAATACAGGGTATCAGAGTCTTAGCACCCTATTCCAACATTTAGTGTGCTCTTATCTGATATTCTGCAATAAGGATTTGTCTCAAGCCTATAGCAAAAAAGTCCATTTAGGAGGTCTGCCTAGCTAACAGAGAGTTACAGTAAATCATTTAACAGTCCTCTCAGGTTTCAGATGTCCATTAGCCTCTGGTTTAAGAAATCATCACCCATATTCAGATTACGCAAGGTCTTTTTAAATGCAATAAACACCTTTCCCAGAAGCTTTGATTGAAAGTATCTGTAAATGTCATGGCTTCAATATTAATAGTCGCTGCTGATGTTGGTTAGGCTAATTCTCAGTGACACTAACCAAACTCATTCCATTAATTGTCCAGGTTACTCTGCCATCCTGCAAGGAAATGCCTGTGCCTATTAACATCCTTTTCATTAGTGATTTTATGATTCATGCGAAATACAGAGCAACAGGACAAAACACAACTTGGAAAGAAAGAGATTTATCTTATTTACTACGATGTTACCAGTATGTGTTACAGCTTTGTTCTATCTGATTAGTTGTTACAGTTGTCAAAAAACTTGGCCTGAGCCTGTTCTCAAGAATTATCACAAATCAGGAAGAACCAAATTATCTACAATTATTCCCTTGCTTCTAAGGGGAAAATAGGAAATACAATGGAAAATAGGAAATACATGTTACTGGAAATATTAAGTTACATTTTTTCCTAAGAAGACTCTCAGGTAAAACAAAAAAGAAAACAGCAGCAACAACAATGCATTCTTTGCAGAAGACACAGAATAACCACATGTAAGCAATGGAGAATGGCAGTCAGAAAAAAGACTTCCAAAGGAAATCCTTATGCAAGGAGCTCCATAGGTATTTCAAGAGGAAGGCAGGATTCATCTGAAACTCTAAGTAAAATAAAATCCAGCATTAAAAAAGCCTTCCTAAGATGACAGAATGGCTTCCTGAAGTGACTTAATTCTTCAGGATTGACCCTAAAGAACTACAAAGAGTTCAACTACCTAAGAAATTAAAATGATCTCCAAAGTATTCACTGAAGTGGCATCACACCTGTAGTTAAGGGCCAGTCCTGACATCCCAAAATGAAGAAGGGAGTGAGGACAGACAATGTTAGATACCACAGTGAACTTTGCTGCCATCATTGGGGTAACTTCACTTGATGAGATGTTCAGTGTCCTTTGGGACAAAAATGCTGTGTGACTGTACAGACAGAAGTTGTCCATGAAATTTGACAGTGAAAGCACAGGGAAGTCGCATGACTTTTTTAACGTAAAGCAGTGCTCAAAGATGAAGCAGGAGAGAGACCCCAACCTCTTCAATCTTCTGCTTCTTCTTGGCACCAAAGTCACAGTGAAGCAGCATCTGCTGACCCCGGCAGCCAAAGGGGCTTGTGGCAGTTTATTTGCCCCTCACTCTGGAGTCATCAACTGCTTCTGACATCAGGCAGAATTGCCCAACACATGGTCACTGCTGTCAGTGGCCTTCTGGTGTCAGATCAATAGCACAGCACTGTTTTGGAGTGACAGATCAATTGGACAAGAATTCTGGCATCCACATTTCAGAAGCAAAGAGAAATCCTGCAGTAGAGAGCCACAGGAATGACCCTTGAAAGAATTAAATGGTGTTTGTCAAAGACAGATCAGATTTTCTCAGGGATCACCTCCAAGCAGCTGGCTTATATGGTGTGTCAGGAAACTGTGACAACTTAGAAACTATTACCATTTTATTTCTCTTTTTGCTCTTTAAAAAACCCTCATTTTTGAACCTTAAGGTGCACTGGACAAACCCCATCAGATAACCACACACCAAGCAGTCTCTTTTTGTTTCAATTGGGTAAGAACCTGACTTCTGATGCAATACTACTTTAGGATGCATGACTGCATTGTTCCAGAGCTAAGCATTCTGTTGTAAAGGCAGTAATTCTTTCACAACAGATTATTACACAAATATGTGTATACATATATAATAAAATCTGTTCATGGCTGCATGCCAACTTGATAAACAAATCAGTAGTGGTGTTGTCTTTAAGAAATCTTTGCAAAACCCATGCTAGGAATGCCTGTACCTCCATATGTGAAAATGAGGAGTCAAATGAAGCTTCCAGGCCTTTAGATCCAGCAACATCACCGTGTTTCAGTCTTACAGCCTTGGAAGTCTCAAGGTCCAAGCTCACATCAGTTCAAAGCAGATCCAGTTATATTTGAGCTAAAGGAGAGAAAGGACAGTCACCACTCTCCAGTTGTTAGCCTTGAGCATTCACAATTTCGTTTTCACTGGATAATGAGACTTCTCAGGTCAATTGAAAACTCTCCTGTAAGTTCGATTGGAAGCCATATCCTTTTGGAAAGGGGACTTAAATTCACTTGCAACTCCTGTTTGCACCTAACTGGTGGAGACAAGGAGACAGGTTGAAATTTCACGGGTCTCCAGTGAAACACCACACTGTGCTCTCACCCACAAAAAGTAGACTTTCCTCTCCAAAAGTAGACATGGAAGGGAAGCACAGGTCTGACCTTGCAGCAGCTCAGTGATTTCCTCTCCAAATTTAGACATGGGGCTCCAAGGAATAAGGAATATATGACATCGATGTTTGAATAAATCCCAGGAACTATAATTTAACTCTTGCCTTCAGAATCAATTTTGCTTCAAATACCTTTCTCTTGTTTTTTGCCTTGGCTGGCAAAGGGCAAAAATTTTGTCAGCACAGAGGGTGGACAGCAAAGGTAAAAGTGATGAAGAAGCAAACTCCACAGTCCCTGAAAGGCCACGTTACCACTGTGTTGCTCTCTCCTAACAAACATCAGACAACTCTTATTTCCTTTTTCTACTGAAAAACAAGACCTGAATTGCAAATCATGTTTACAGGGTATAAATCAGATTTGGTACACCTCCACCACCTGAAAACTCACCCCAAATTCCCTCTGAGTTTGGGCATGGGATGGTGGGAATCCCCACTGAGGGATTCTGGCTGCTCCTTTTGACCTGCAACTCCAGAGACATCTCTGCAGAGGGAAGCTACAGGTAGCACTGAAAAATGAAGGGGTTTACCCTGGTAACCAATGAAAAACTCCTGATAAAAAGAAACACTTTGGAGTGGAACCTAGGGAATCCTAGGGCCTGTAAAAGCTTCTGTCTAAGGAAAGGAAGCTGATAAAAAAAAACAGAAAAGCAGTTGCCCTTGTAAATACACCAGTACTTTTTGAGCTCCTAAAGAGAAGTCTGGCTGGAAAGACATGAGAAGTGTTAAGATGGGACAGAACATATGTCAGGTCTCTTGGGGTCTATGCCTTGCTCTGCTATAGACTCACAGCATGATATTGGACAAGTCTGACATAGAAAAAATGGTGCCAAGCGTGAAGTGCCCAGGATATAACCATCTTCCTGTTTGAAAACTGCAGCGATATGCAGTGCTATAGTTTTCTGCACTCTGGGTTAGAGGACAGACAGGCGTGGTTATGGGGTTGTGGCACTACTTGAGAAGCTACAGCATCTGAGCAGAAAAAGAAAGATCTTGGAATAACAATGGAGACACATCACCTGGGCACCTCTGTCCTGGTGAATTTGCAATGTTTGTACAGGTGTCTGAAAACTGAAATAGAATTGTTTTCTTCAACCAGAATATGTAGAGAAAGGATAGATAGTACCTCAGTTTGGTGCAATATACAAACAAACTTTCCAGTTAGTCACACAAAGCCTAGGAAATACACTTTCTAACAGATTAGGAGTTTCATATTAAGGAGTCTGTCACTATAATGCTGCAGAGAAGACTCCTGAAAGGTTTCAAAAGCCAAACAAGAGCCGATTAGCACCAATATCAAAGCAGAGGGGCTCATTTAGTCCAATGCTGTTGATCTTAAATACAATCTCTGCTTAGACAGACAGAAACTTCAAAAAGAAAAATAACAATAAAAAGGAGAAAAAAACTCACTCAAAAGCAAATCACAACATGACAATTGTAAAGAAAATGGAAACATCTTATTTCAGTTCTTCCAAGAGACACAGGAGAAACACCGCCCATGATTTTGCATCTTTGAATGCACTTTGAATCAAAGTTTTTCATCAGCCAGCCAAACAAGCATCTTTGTAAAAGTCCAGATAAACAGAAATACCTCCAATCTGGTCAGCTATATTAACACCCAGTGGTTCACATAATAGCAATATTTACTAGATGGAATATTTGAAAAATGCATCTACCTTAACTCTATAGCTCTAGAAAATTCTCAGCAAGATGGATTTGACTTTCCTTTTACTGAGATCAAGCAAATATGAAACTGAGACTTTGAAGTTATAGGCTTATGGCCCACATGCTAGCCGAATTTCCAAGGCCGTGAGAAACTTTTCTTTACAAATTCATCCTCCATAGAACAGTCTTTTGAACACTAGTCCCGTGTAACTTTGAACTCGCATGTTTTTTGAATGTATTCATAGGCAATGTCTTGGCCATGTTTTCATGGTCAGAAATATTAGTATTTTTCCTTATGGAGGAAGGTACGAAAGACACAAGATCCATTCGTACTAGTCCAGAATAACATACTTGGTACGTATGTTTCCATATATATATTCCATATACCAAATGTTTCCAGTAGAGCTCCAATGTTATATATTGACTAGGCAATGGCCATTATTGCTGCTTTCTTTATTTTCCTTTGAAAAGTGACTGTACAACTACAGCACATACAAATATGGAGAAATTTGTGCATCAGGATGAGGAAATCATACATGTGTTCAGGCCACCTGAAAGTGCTGCCTGCAACAGGGATGGGACCCTTCAAAGAGGCCAGCTAGAAGTAGGAGGAGATATCAAGAGAGACAGTAGAGACCAAGGAGTCATCCAGGAATAAGCCCACTAAAGAAGCATTTGCTTCTGCGTATAACAAAGGTGTGCAGATGGGGAAATGGAAATAATTATTCAAAAATATTTTACAATGAAACAATAGCACTGCTTATTTGATCTCTGCCCATCAACCATGATGACAGATTCATCTGCTTGATGTTCTTTGGGGGCACAGTGTAATCTAGAAGACAATACACTAGGTGGGGATTTTGGAGATCTCCCTGCCCTTCCATCTCGGCATCCTTTTTTTTTGTTTTCAGTGTCTTAATTTCCCCCCAGGGTACTGGCTATTTTGACATACAGCTTTGAGATCTGCTAGTCAGAGATCCTTTTTCATAACCATGTAGAAGCCACTTCAGAACAACACAATCGAGATATCAGTTGTGCTTTCCTCACACTTTTTCAATAATCTATCTTTTCCTCTCTTCTGAAGGATGAGCTACTATAAAGCAAAGAAGACCAGTTAGATTCAATCCTTGCTTGCTGTGGCCATTCTGACAAAACAGACTGCCACCTAGAGTGAATTATCCAGACATTTGGAAAAGAAATGTATGCAAAAAGATGTACCAGTGGAGGAGAAGATGACGTTGTGACCCAGGCAATTATTGGCTGGAAAACAGCAACTTACATTGTACATAGCAAAGTCTTGAAGAAGTATTAGGTTGTGTGCTCTGAGTCAAGAAAATACTCAAGTACAGGACTGAATGCTCTATTGAATTGAAAATATGTATTTTTTTGAATCAGCATCAGCTGGAGACAAATTTGAATTCACTTTCTTGATGTTAAAGGCTGAAGTAAAGTCCTGCTTCAATGCAGCGGGGCACCAATGGCATCAAAGCTGAATGTGATCCTTCAACACTATATGTTATCTGTAGCACAGATGTTGCTTTTGAGCAAGTTTAGAGGAACCCCAAGCAGTTGCGTTAGGGGTAGTTGAATTGCTGAGGGCAAAAAGTTGACCTTGCATATAACACCTATTTTCTGAGTCCCACTCAGCTGAATCACTGCAAGTCCACTAAAGCAAAGAGATTTAAACTGTTTGGGCAACCCTGGTGGAATAGAAAGAGCCGCATTTCAGGATTAGAAATTATTCATTTTTTGAATGTCTTTCCGATTTCCAGAGGTTAAACCTCAAATCATCTGTACATACAAAACACACATAAAAAAAAACTTTCAAACAAAAGCCTGCGAAGTTTTGCAGCCAAGTGTTTTTGAATTAGCAGATGATTGTTTTGCAACCAGAAAGCAGAGCATCAGAATAATAAATTAATAGCTACAGCTACAGGAGAGGAAATGGGAAAAGTGTCTAACTGCCTCTGTATGGTATGTGCATACATCTATGCTTATAAATCTCATCAATGCTTATAAATATCTAAAGGGTGGGCGTCCAGAGGATAGGGCAGGCTCTTTTCAGCAGTGCCCAGTGACAGGACAAGGGGCAACAGGCACAAGCTGGAACACAGGAAGTTCCACCTGAACATTAGAAAAAACGTCTTTACTTTGAAGGTGACAGAGCATTGGATCAGGCTGCCCTGAGAGGCTGCGGAGTCTCTTTCCCTGGAGATATTCAAAACCTGCCTGGACACGATCTTGTGCAACCTGCTCTAGGTGACCCTGCTTTGGCAGAGGGGTCAGACTAGATGATATCCAGAGGTCCCTTCCAACCCCCACCATTCTGTGATTCTGTGATAGCTTTGAGCAGCTAAGGATAAAAGGACAATTATTTCTTCTCTGTCCTTTTTAACAACACTGCCATGTCCAGTACATACATACCCACAGACCTACTAATATATGTGCAAGTGAATGTTTCATTCATTTATTTTAGGGGGACCCATCTTTAACTTATAGAGTGTTCGTGCTTTCCACATGAATTCAACACCACTTGCCTGGACTAAATATAGTGTCATTAAATATTATTTTTCCATTGTCCTTAGAATTCCCAACAACTTTGCCCATAATATTGTTGCATTTATGAAAATTTACAATGAAAATTTATGGGTAGGAATCCCCAGGATCCTGCTAAATAAGGAGATACATTTTAATTAAAGACTTCAAATTGATCTCTGAAATACTCAAGCCATTTTTCTTTTCTTTTGTGTTAAAATTTTCAATAAAGAAATATTATCCTTCAATAAAAACTGCTTCACTCTGGGGCTCATATTACTCTGTCAGTCATTCTTCAGAGACAAAGCAAAATGTTCAGCTTCTTACATGACATTTGGAAATGGAAAATGGGCATCTTTCAACTCAAAGGGAGCCAAAAATATACGTAAATGTGGAAATCTATGTTACTATAGTGTGTATGCAGTTCCAGTTTGAAAGAACAGAAGTGCAATGAAGGGAGCTACATGTGAAAAGCCCTTTATCCTGAGGTGTTGACTAAAGGTAAAAAGAAAATAAAAATATTAATAATCATTAAAAATGAAGACACCTTGCTCAAATGGAGGCTCCTATTTGTTTCTCAGATGACACAGAAGAGACCAATCCAGTATTATTGCCTAAAACAAGAATTCGCATTCTTATCTAGGCAGGCAACTGGCATTTGACTAGTTCAAGTTGAAGCTAAACTTAAGAAGTGCTTCTGGCAAAAAAGCCATTAAGATTTGTTAACTCCGACAGTTGTACAGATGCCTACAGGCACTTCTGCATAACCAAGCTTTAATGGAGATGTTCATGATATTTCCTGAGCGTTTACTGTGTAAGTTACACACTGAGTCAGGAGAGGGATGAGAGGGGTTTCTATAACCCTACGGTTATGTGTTGATGATCTTGCAGTTATAGACTGAAAAAAATGCATACGATTCAGTTTAATGACCCTCTTGGTTTAATAATGTAGCATATCATCATTTGTAGACATGAAACATCTGTTACAATCACATATCATAGATTTTGTAGTGGTAAAGAAATAAGAAAACAGATGGGTTCCCTAGTGCCAATGGTGTTAGTGTTTATTTAGAAACCACATATTGAATCACAGGCAATCTTTTCTTTTTGTTCCCCTCCCTCCAGGAGCAGGGAGAGCACTGCTAATTTCATCAACAGCATGAAGCCTTTTTCAAAGGGAGGATGACTGGATTCTAGACACTCCCTTGGATTTGGACGTCACCAAAAAAAAGCTAATTTCCAGGAAAGAGAGAGGTTTTATTTCATGGAGTTTGAAGGCTGTGCCTACTGTGAAAACCTTAGTTTTACAGCAGTTTAGACCTTTACATACCCAAGTTAATCTGACTACCAAGGTACCAGTAGGCATGACAACACAGGCTGCACGGTGGTCCAGATTTCTGACTCCACATCAAGGAGCCCCAAAGGGTCTGTAGGGTGTCTGCTTGTGTGCTGGTGGTGTGACTCGGTGTTCATCAACTCCCAAGCTAGATGGTATACAAGTTCAGGTACACCTATGTGCAAAGCAAAATTGTCTCTAAGATCAAGATTGCTATTTCAGCTAGCTATTATCACTGATCTTTATGATGCTTGCCAGAATTATTTGGTTTTATTTATTTATAAAGTTTATTTTTCCTGGAAAAGTCAGTTCTTCCTCAAGCTTTGACAGTCTTGCTTTCCCAGAAGATCTTCACCTTCTACTCCACCAGTCTCTACCTGAATTTACCAACTGCTAAATAGTTAAAATCTTCCTTGTGCACACTTCCGTAGCATGTCAGAAATTTAAGATTTGAATGCCATGATCACTGAGTTACCATATCAAGTGAGATCAGATCCCTAATATTTTATCGGCTATCCAAAGAAACTTGTATTTCACTTCCTGATGTGGCAGGAATTTGAAGAGAAAGTGCCTCAAGATGACTGAAATTATGTTGCCACCATGCAGACTAACTTGGGAATTGTATGTGGAGACAGCGTTTACCTTTGCATCTCTCAGCCCCAAAAGCAAAAATGGATTTACTACCTCTATTTAAAAGTAATCTTATCTCTCACTGTTCACCCTTTTCGGGTTTTTAGTTCCATCAGAATTGCTGTTAGTTATCAAATTCTTGGCTGCATCTCACACTTGTAATTAAATTTGAGGTTCCTCTTGTCCAGAAACCAGCAGAGAATAGTTAAATGGGGCTTCTATAGTGACTGATGCAAAACAGCTGTATTCATGATGAAATACAATTAAAAATTCAATATATCTTATCTGCTCCAGCCAGCGATTTAGCTGGAACAAGTCAGTTGCTACTGTCGAGTGTGTCCTTGTAAACAGGTATTCAGAAAAGTAACTCTGTCTGTGCTGAATTGTGTTGCTTTTCTTAAAAAAGACCAAAAAAAGAGAGAAGGGATCAAGGTCCAAGATGTATAACTTGATGTATTTTAATTCTACATAATAAAACTGGGGTTTTTTTGCAGTCTGTGAAGCTAAACTGATTTATGCCACTTGAATTTCTGTCCCACAAACTGTTCAGGCAACAATCAAACATTTGTTTCCAAGTCAGACAAAGGCTGTCAAGTTATGTGCACTCATATACAATATATATGTCGGGCTTAGAGAACAGAAATCAACACAAATCAAAGCAGCAACTACAAAAAAATTACAATGTGCTTTTTCAGTCAACATACAATAGTCCATTCCTCTCAGCAAACAGGGGAAGATGGTTGATTATATGGCAGGAATTAATCATACCACAAGTATGTATCTTTTTTAGTCCATGGTATCCGACAGTGGCTAAATAGATTTCTAAGCCTTCATCAAAGACAGTACGAACAGAAATTCCTATGGGGAGCTTGGAAACACTAGAAGAAAAGAATAAAATATGTTTCTATTTCCCACTGAATCAACCCACATGCTTTCTCTCTCCTTTATCTGTACTTTTTTATTGGCTACCTTAAGGGGACTTTTGCCATTCTTGGGAAATGAGGAAGGAATCATCTTCAAAATGCAGGACTAACCTTTTCTATAAATGTGGTGGGTGATGATAGATATATGAAACTGCTTTACAATCTCTATTGGAGCATTTAGAAAAATAACAATGACACTGAGTTGGAGCTATCTGCATAAAGGTTACGCATCTAGCTGAAGGAAGTCTTGTATGTACCATCATACAGAGTCAGTGGAGTGACTAGCACCACCAGCAAGAGACTGATTCCACCCTACAATAGGTACTTAAATGGGAGAAATGGCCCTCTGGAGGTACCTGTGTTTTGCTGTGGATAACAGTGCAGCCTAAGCAACTTCTAGCTAAGTGAAATGAAACTCACGCATACTGTGTAGAAACCAGCGTTAAAAAATTCCCTGTATATGCCTACAATACACAATTTCATTATTTATTGCAGCCAAGGGATAGTTATCAAATATCCATGGGAAATGAGAGCCTCTAAGGTGAGGGAGCTACAGGACTTGGACCCAAAATGGGAGAGATAAAAGGTAAGCACTGGCAGTTGGCTGATCAGTGCTCTTCTCCTTTCTCTCACTAGGTACTGGGGCAGGCAGTTTTCCTCAGTTGAAAATCCTTTGTAGTCCACCCTAGCATTCCTACTCCACTTACACATACTCCCATGTTATGGCCAGTGAAGGCACCTTGGGACTTGGGATATGAATTCTCAACTTGAGACTGTTTGGTGCCTCAGCACACAGGCAAGCAAGGAAAAACATTACCCAGCAGTCCTTTGGTACGGGCTGATCTTAGTGAGAAATAGGTAGCTTTGATTTTAAGCATCTGGGGTGAGAAGAGGAAGCCTCAGCTCAGCTTTTGTAATCCATAACAAAGGCAACAAAATATTACCTGCTTTAGTAGTAAAGATGGGTCCAGCCTATAATGTACCAGTATTTTTCAGCTATTATCACCTCCTTCTGGATTGTGAGTTACAGACTTGAATAAAAGTCAGAGCCTATTTGATTGCTGTGGCTCCTTCCACATCCATCTCCTAGATTTCCGTGCTGAAGTGGTGTTGTCCTCACTGTGCATTTACAAAAAAGAACAATATTCCCTTTCACAGACCTTCTCTGTTAAGTCCATGCAGATAAATTAGCTGATGTTGTAAAGAAATGGTGTCATTAGGTTCACAATTTTGCTTCTAACAAGCCGAGTGTTTATAAATCCCTGTTAAAGCTTTCCTGAGATGTCTGCATGGGGAAGGGGAAGAAGAAAGGGGAAAAAGGAGATGGGGCACCTGGGAGGGCAACTGGAAGATGAGCTGGTGGCGACACCCACTCTTACCATTCCCTTATCTTCTGCCTGGGGTAAAACCTTAGGTAACGCATCAGTTCCTGCTGTTCCATATCACTAAAACTAGACACAGTGTGCGTCTTCCTTAATAGTTCACCTAGGCTGAACCTAAAGATGAGTTCCATGTGGCTCATTCTGTTTGCTGTTAAATCTCTTCACTTTGAACATGAATAAAGTCAGCCATCGAAGTTTTTATCAGAAGATGGGCTTGCAGCTGGTAACACCCTCCCTGTTCTGTGTTTCTATTACTAAAACCCATCAACCAGGATTTATATTACAGTCATAACATTTGTTTCAGTACACTTATATTTGTTACAGTAGGTTTCAGGCAGACAGCACATGAATTAGCTGTTTCCAGTGATACCTACAGATGTACAAAATACAGACACCACACAGAAAGAAACAGATACAAATCTAAACATGACTTCTTTTTCCCATTAAAACTATTCACAGGAGAGGAAGATGGGTAGACTCCAGTACTGAAATAGCACCACCTCCACGCAGCTTTGTTTAAGCCCCACTTACTGCACTAGTATCACTTGTTATAAACACTCCTTATTACTGTTGATGAATTTTCTCCAAGTTGTTTTTTATTTTTGAACCCTGATTCAGAAAAATAAAGTTTCCAGAAACAGTCTGACTTTAGAAAATGTTCCATTTAAAAAAAAACAAAAACAACCAAACAAACCGAAGTGATAGTCAAGTTTCAGATTTTATTATAGCCAGTACCCATCAATAATTTGTAAGATTCTTTCTTTTTCTTCCATCATGTTTAATTTTATTCTGAAGGACAAGGGTAGAAGAGAGAAAAGGCTTTCTAATTCGTGTAAGCCAGGTGACAATTCATCTTTTTGCTTATGACAATGGTTATATCCTGACCTGGTACTGGACTGGACCACAAAAGTGGCATGTTCATATTTTTTTATAAATCTATTTAAAAGAAATATTTCAGTTCAATAAAAAGTTTTGTTCTAATTATTTCAGTGTGAAATTATTTTTCCAACTTATTGCATTACAAAAATGCAAGTAATTACAAAATCAAAATAGCTTTGGACAGAAGAATCCCTAGAAATTCTCATTTCTGAAATGTAAAAACAGCAAGTTGTAACTTCATAACCTTCCTTGAAAGCCTGGTGTCAAATGGCTTTTTGCTTTGAAAAATTTGGTTTTCACTGAATTGAGATTTTTCAAGGAAAGAAAATATTGTCTATATTATTCTTTCCCAGCTCTCAAAGGAGACGGCAATGTATCTGTTGAGCCCTGGATGAATGTCCGTGACTCTTTTCCTATTAAAGCCACAGAAGCCACATTTCAGAGTAAGGAATGTGAGGATCTCCTTTTATTCTGCTCTAATTGTCTACAATATACATAGGGCAGAAAGCATCACTCCTTGGTTTACTTCGTGTCTGTGAACAATGACATGTACCGACTATATAATTTAACTTATGCAAAACAATCTGCAGCAGATCGGGAGGAAAAAGAATACCGCTGTCTCCCATCTGATAATGCAAGGTGACTTACACGTACCCAGGGAATAAAGGCAAATTTTAGAGATGATACAGGAGAACCTCCCAGTGGTTCTTTGTGTGCTCCAGAGACAATTCAGCAATACCCAAAATGCATTTCCCAGGGATCAAAGCAATGCCAAAATATAAATATAATGATCTCACCAAATAATAATATTGAGCATGAATGTTCATGAGCCCAGTGGTCCTCTCTTAACTATGTGTGCAAAAATAAAAAAATAATTCCACTGAGAGTATATTCTCAAGTTATACTTGTGTTAATAAAAACCTATACTAGCAGAGTGGCTTTTGACTGGAAAATTTTTTGCCTTTACTAATATCTAATTGATTTTGTCAGCTGTGGCTAGTGGATTGGATGCAAATAATCTAATGCTACAGGGAAGCTCCTTGATCAGGCCTTAAAACAAATGAATCATTCCTTGAGGGATGCAGGAAAAAATCCCTTGAAATTTGCCTTTGTCCTGGAAAGCTGCGTCACTAGCAGCAACTATGTCTCAGTTCCAACAATTACTTCAAATTGCAACAAAGGAGAAGAATAAAGTTAAACATATAAAATGAGATCCTTTCAGCCTAGATGCATCTTTTGTTTCTGGGAGAAGTGAAGAAATCAGAACTATTTGATTATTCACCTCAAAGTTTGAGTGGCACCTACCTGGTGCATGGCTACAGCTCGCAGAAACAGGAGATGACTTTTGAGCAGTGAAAGTTGGTAAAAAACAAACAAGCAAAGAGCAACAACAACAACCAAAAAAACATGCAGAAAAAACCAAACCCTCCTGTGACAGATAACAGGCTGCAGCTAAACCCTGCTAAGCTCATTTTCAGTTTTGCTTCACAGACCTTGATTCAGATTATAGCACTTCAGGGACCTTAGGAGGTATTGATTGTGGAAGTTTTTGGAAGCAACTAAGTTTGTCTGGGGCTCTTGAGAGGAAGAGAACTGAGTCAATACAGGGTCCTCGCTACAGTAATGGAGTAAAGCACATTGAATTAGCATGAGTAGCTGTTGCCTTGTTGCAGCCAGTAACTAACTGCATGACAAGGAAAGATTTATAGTAAATAAAAGAAAGCATTAGAAGAAAGATCTGATGATGCAGGTTATCAAAAATATGCTGAATTCTTGGTAGGGATGTGACTGTGCCAGTTGCAGAGTGGTGAGGCCTAGTTTCTTTTTGACTCTGTCTTTGAAGCCATCTTAAAGTCTGTGCAGACTTTAAGGGGGGGGTCCAAACCCCTCGGCTTTCTGGTGAGAACAGGGGTTTTCCAAACCAGAAAATTTCCATAATTTTTTTCACATCCACTGTAACAAAGAAATCAGCTTCCTTCATTGTTCAGAAAGTTATATTTTTCAGAGAACGAGGATATGCAAAGTACAGAAAATTAGGACATAAACGTTTGCTTCTGATTCTTTCAGATTTTGGCAGTAGTTACATCAGTTGTTAATTGATGACGGGGAATCAGAACTTGGTGTCTAATACAGTCTTCTGCCTCTTACATCAGACCTTTGGAAACTTAAGTTCTGGGCCCATACCTGGCTTCTGAAGTTTAGGCATTAGTGAAGTAAATATATCTCTAGACAGAGACATGATCCTGGAGAAAGGAGCTATGAGACATTCCTAGTTAGCTCCCAGGTCTCTGTAACTCCTTAACACATCTTCATAGCTTGCCTCCATAAAGCTGCCAAAGCATTACTCTCAGTAGCTTCACTCTTTGATCCTACACTTTGTGCACCCTTGGTGCATTGAGTATCTCTGACTAGATGCTTTAAAAGTGAGGCAACACTCATGTTTGGTAACTCTCAGGAAGAATGTCCACTAATGGTCATGGTGGCCAAGCGCAGCCCGCAGAAGAACGTTGTCTCATGAGTTTGTGTATGGTCTCTTTCTACTTAATGCAACTTGAAAATCTACATGTGTTAGATTAATACTTTAAAATTACATTTGGAGATGCCTCAGTGAATTCTAGCAGAAAAAATGCAAATAAATGTAGATTTCTGTTATTATCAGCTTCATCAACGCAAACAAGCAGCAGCCGGGCCATTATTAGACTTTGATAAGAGTGCATATTGAATGATTTCCCAAAGGGATTTGGTAAAACTCATCTCATTCCATTTCCTTTTATATAATATCAATTGTTTCATACAGGAACACCTGCACACTGTGTTGTCTAACCTCTTTATTTATTTATTTTATTTCTTGAAGGGGAAAAATGCAAGAACCATTCTTCTTGAGTTCTATATTGTAATTTCAAAATGTGAGAAAGAGACTTGAATAAAGGTATTCAGACAGAAGCTGAGGAAAGTAGTGTTGCAAATGCATAATCATGCATTAATAAAATAATGGCTCTGAAAAGAGAACGTTTTACTTCCAGAGATAAAGAGAAGGCTGAAAGGAAAGAGAAGCAGGAAAAGGAAAGTGCCTGAAGACATGAATTTCTTTCCTGAGAGCCAATAAAATGAGGAGATCTGGTATGAAGAAATAACTTCCATGGCTTATAATACTGCAGTAACATTTGTCAAGTAATCAAAGTTGATTTTCTTTCCATTCAAAGTCACCACCAGAAATTTTTTTTTGTAATACCTATATACATATGAATCTTATAACTCTCTTTCAGTGCTGAAAAAACTTGTCTTGAATAATACTGTAAAAGGTCACCCATGAAAAAAAATAGTCCCTAGAAACAATTGTATCCCTGTCTGTAAAAGGAATTCTGTGTGCATTTTATGATTGCTATTAAGAAACTTCTCAGCTTTGTAGAAAATATCCCTGCCAAAGAATCTATTATCACAATGAGTGTTTATCTCCACAAAGGATTTGGGAGGAATTCCAGGGGACTATTTACTGTGAGTTACCAATCCAGTCCAACCATCTGATACTGATTTACTTTTATACTTCTCTGTAACCCTGGCAGACTCATAGTCGAGTTGGTTGGTGGGACTTCTAGCAAACAGTACTTGGCTGGTGGGGTTTCTAGCAAACAGTACTTGGACTGTGTAAAATTACTAACAATAATTGGCAATATAACCATTTCCTGTTGCACTTAATGGGAAAGGTGCAAACATTTGCAAAGTCCTTGCTCTATTAGATGCAGAAAATTAGAGAAGAAACTTGTGACTGCAGAACAGAGAGCTGGAAAGACATCACAGAACCCAAGACTCTTCTGCATCTTAACTAAGAGGTAATTTATTCCCATTCAGAAATTTACTAAAGCTTCACCTTAAAGTCGACTGATTGTATTACCTTCCTCTGATTCCCAGTCTCCCTCACCAAAATCTGCTCCAGAGCAGTAACACAGTACTGTCCAGTAACATAGAAAAGGTTCCTCTAATTTTGAGTTCTGTCCAGTAACACAGAAAAAGTTCCTCTAATTTTGAGTTACTCAAAACAGATTTATACCCATCTGTTTAGGACCACATCTTTAGTGGAAATATTTCTTCTTTTTCTGAGAAAGAGGTGATCTGTAAATGCTCTTGGTACTGCCAGAGAACATAACAATGGGAAATGGTCACAAACTGCAGCTGGAGAGGTTTAGGTTGGACATTACGAAAGTACTTCCCTGAGTGTACTGGCAATGACCATCAGAGGTGTGGCATCCCCATCCTAAAAGTTTTTTAAGACTTGTTTGTACAGAGCCATGGTTGACCTGAGCTGCTGATGGTGCCACTACTGACTTAAGCTGGGGCTGGACAAGAGGACCCCCAGCGATGCCTTCCAACAAATGAGTCTATGATTGTTCCCAGGTGTTCATCTCAGAGGAATTATTCTACCTCCTCTTGGACTTTGTTCCACCAGATGAAGCAAAGCAAACTTAGTCTCTTCACTGTCTTTATAACCTCCTCTCTTATAACTGCTTCTGCACTCATCTGCTCATTCCCATCTCCCTTCTGTATCTGTAGTCCAGTGTGAATGAGGTTTCTAGGATACAGCTGACTTTAGTCCACGTGGTTTGTCCAATGTCTTTTCCTAAGATAGATATTAAATACTTCCCTGTGTTTCTCCTGGACGAATCTCCCTTTATATACCCAAAGTAATATTTATCTTTTTCTTAGTCACATCAGCCCAGTGGCTCTTGGTCATCCTATTGTTGACTCATTTGCCTAAATATTACTTTTCCTCTGTCATTTCTTAATGAGGATTTGAGAATAAATATGACATATTCTATAATGAACGTTGAGTATAGTTTCTGGGAACACATACTTGAACTTGAGTCATCTGATTTCAATTAACGCAGACTTTAATGTCATCTCATTCATACTACGTAATATACAGATTTTAGTTAATTTTGTCTAGTGCCTCTAATTCTGTGTCACAGCAAATTTCATTACCACAGTCTTTTTATGTTAAATTTCTGAAGAAATACCATTCTGATGCCAGTTCTAGGGAATTCTGCAAATAACTTCCCTTCAGCTAAATATTTCTCATTTTAGCACATGCTGTTGTAATCTCTTCTCTAATCATGACTTGCCTTGTAGTTATTCTACTAATAAAGATTTTCTGCAATGTAACTACTAGATTCCCATGCTGCACCATATCAAACACAGTTCTGAAGTCTGAATAGATTAAACTTACTGTGTTTCCTTTACCTGAAATATAAAGAATAATTCCTTATCAACAGATGAATTAAGCATTAATAAAAGACAGCAGTATCCCATACTGGGAAGTGAAACTAAAAGATCAGGTGTAGCTCTGCCTTTCCAATTCTGCACCATACTTTATTCTGGCTTACTGGACTTTACAAATGGACCTCTGCTTTTCTTTCCGGATTTGAAAAGGTGGGGTTTTTTTCATCTATCAGTAATGATTTTAATCCAACACACATCTGCTGAGATCCAGAATGAAACTAGGTAACAAACCTTTGATCAAGAAACCTGAAAGTGGAACCAGGTAATTCAGCCATGCATACTTTTGTTTCCCTTTTGATTTTCCTCTTTGGCTTTTTGATTTTCACCTGAGAAAGGGCTGGTATAAGTTGACCTAAACCATATTTTAAAAGACCAAAAAGCAGCACTGAAGAGATTCCATATCCAGACTTTCTAGATGTTAAACTGAGATTACTTGTGGAAATCAAGGATCTTCATCCTTACCAGCTTGGACATGATGTACCATGGGAAGGACTGTGCTCCCACAGTACAGAAACCAGAAGAGGCACTTCTGCCAGTAACTGTTGCAGGTTACAATGCTCAGAGAACGCTGCTGTTCTAGATACCATATAAAGAAATTTGGAGCTCAGTTCTTGCTCAGAAGGTCACTAAGAGATCAATTTTGTTGTCTAAGCATAGGAATCTGGTGCCCTTGGGTATCATGCCTGTTCTCCAGCTAATTGTCACTGCTCTTCTGTGAGTCCTGTGTCACATCTGCCAAACCTGTGTGTGTGCATTGGATAGCCCAGGACATCTCAAATGGCTCTACATGCATTCAATTTAGGACACTAAACTGAACCATTACTCTCCTTGTAAAGCACATGTCTTTTACAGATTTATGGGAGCATATGGTGTTTGTTTTACTGGTTGTTCAATGATCTTCACAGAGTGACAGTTCCTCTTAGGAAAGAGATGGAATTCAGTTGAGAATTAAGAACTTTATCCTACATATTAAGCGTGAGCTGATGTCTTACCTGCCGGAATAGTCAATAAAGAACTTGTCATAGGGGCTGGAGAGCTGTTCATTCAGCTCATCAGCCACTGTCTGCTTTAGGAAGACCCAAGTCTCCACTGACTGCAATAGCTATTTAAACAGCTGGCCCCAGTGTAGGCACCTAGATGTAGATATCTCTATTTAAACGCTTTCATCTGGAGTTGATTCCCACCCTAAATGCCTGTTGCCCACAAATGAAGTGCTGGATGCACTGAATAACCTGCGTATTTCTTTCCATTCGTGTGCATCTATTCGCTCCTCAACTGAGCATTTGAATAGTTCAATGCTTCTCTCCAGCCTGGTTTTAAGTCACTTGTTTGATGGAATGTCTGACTCGTGAGACTATTGCATCATGTAATGAATTTAGTTAGACCCATGCTCATGATACGTAACTGCCATTCTTTCTTTGATCAGTGTCAGTCCATTAAACCCATCTATCAGAGATCCCTATGCTCAGCTTTATGACTATTGTGAAATTATTAGAATATGATCATAACCAAATAGACATGTCAATTCCTTTGGGCAATGATACCATGGCCATTTTCTGGTCTGACACATCTTGCTTGTCAAAGCGATCCAGCAAGACTTTTTAGGAAAGGAAATTAACTACAATATTGTATTGTACTGTGAATTCATTCATTTGTGGTGCTTTCGCTGATCACCTGTATTGCTCAGCTGCAGCTGACTAAATGAGACTTTTTAGTGATGCAGCATTCTTAAAGTCATTTGGCCCATTCTTCATTATGTGCTTTTTAAAATTGTTATAGTAGATTAACTAACTAATGGTGGCTAGGCAGGAGCATTCATCCTGGGTAGGTTATTTCAGAAGCTGAGTTTTTGCTTTTGCTATTGGGAGCAGCTGGTTCTGTTCATGGCTGGCAAGAGAGGACAGGGCTATTGGTACCATCCAGATTAGGAATGCCAGTGTGGCGATGTTTTTGTATTTACAAAACCAATGTAACGACCTCAGAAAATTTAAGGGCTCTGTGGTATATAATGGCATGAAAACATCCCGCAGGCCTTAAAATTGATGGTTTGGGGACTTCTGAATCAGAGCTACCCTGGAAAATAGTCAATAGCTTCTGAAATTGATGAGGTGGTTCAATAAGCAATAACGAAAATAGCTTTTGTACATTAGAAACTATTACCAAAAATATTTTTGAAGGATTTAAAGTTCAGAGAACAAACATGTTTGTTTTCTGGGGATATTCTGGAGTATTTTTACTTCTCCTCCCCCTTCGCTTCCCTCCCTTCCATCTGCCAAATAAAAGGGAAATGCAGAAGTAAAAGGAGAAGTTTAGAGTAATATTAAAATTTAGGCATATAAAGAGTATCTCAACTTCAGAAAGTTAACTTTTTTCTCCATAAAGCAGAACACACTTTACAGAGAAAGGAGAAAAAAAAAATAAATAAAAAAAAAACATACAAAATTGAACTAAGCCAAACCCAAAACATTTTAATGAGAAATTTCAATTTTTTTTCTATTTACAGTATCAGCTAACAGTGGTGACAATGTCTCTGTTAAAAGAGGATAAGGATGAAATTAAGTACCTATATGGAGTATAAACAATATTGGAGCATGTAAGAAGCATTATAGTTAATGCTGGTTGCGTACTGATTTCCACTGGCATGTAATTTAGGTCTAATTTCCCATGGAATAATAATTTTTAGTCCTTTAAATCTACAGATAAGTTATAAAACACTGAAGGATTAGGCTAAGTCATTCTTGAAACAGAGATCTCCTTTTGAAGTCTTTCACAAAGTACTTTACTTTTTCTCCTCCTCTTAGACAGTGAGGAATACTTTCTCATCCGAGAAGATGAAGGTTTTTGAAGCATGAGAGAGAGTATCTATGTATCAGTCTTTCTGTCTGTCTATCTATCTATCCATCCATCCATCCATCTATGTAAGTCTCTGTCACGCTCACACTTGGGTGTGAAGCAAGGGGAGGGCGGCTGGCATACAGATGCTAAGCATGCAGTGCGTGGAGACATCTTCGTTCTCTCAGCAAAACCCCAGTCATAAGAAGAGATCATATGGATTGATGGGGCAAATGGAAGTCCACCATCACTGGGAACAGAGTGATATTGCTAACAAAGTAGCATTCAGGCACAGGGTTTCATTTAAGAATTTAAAGCTAAAACAATCTAAGCTGCATTCAGACATGGTTTTCTGAATTCCTCCCTCCCTGGAACAGCAGCGGGGTTCAGGACAGTATGACCTACTCAGTTGTGTATTTGTCTTTTAGAAGTATGAAGCCTGCAAAAAGGGAGAAAAGTGTCTTAAAGAAAGTAAAGAATTTTAACTGTTAATAGACAAGGTACATATGTTTGAAGCTTGCCATCTCCCTAGATTGCAAGGAACAAAACTGCATGAAATATGGTGGCCTCCCAGGAGCTGGATCTTGATGCTTATTTATAAGGAGTTCCCACAAACCACTTTAACAGTATTTTAATTTAATGTACTTAGTGCTTTCATACTTATTGTAAGCAAAGAGAGGTTTCATGACCCAGCTGACTGTGCATTGGGATCCATATTACTGACGCTTAGAATATAGGAAACTTGACGCTTTTCTTCAGAGGGCAGCCCTGCTAGGCACACATATAACCGATACACAAATTGGCCTCCTGAATCTCCCATGTAAGCTGATAGGAATAGCCCACTTCTTCCAGTAGAGTCCTTTAAATGGAGTAGAAAATAAAATCTTTGTACAAAACTGAATTTTTTGGTTCTTTTCTCATTTTGCTTGCACAGCAACGCCACTTGGCCTGGAAGAGGGGAGTAGGCTCTCACTTTATCTGCCCTGGAAGTAGCCGATTGCTGTGCAACATCCCTGTCCTGGCAGAGTTTAGCAGGCCACAGCTCCTGGGGGAGAGAGTAACAGCATGAAGTTCAAGTGCCTGTGTTATGGAAGAGCCCAAACTGAAGACCTTAGTGTTCCCCTTGACTGTGAGATCTGCAGCAAACAAAGAACTTCCACAAAGAACCTACTCTTGATCTAGAGGCGTATTTATCTAGTGTGTCTGTTGTGAGATGTCTGACTATTACTAGAGACAGGTTATTCCAGAAGAAAGAGCTCCTCCCAGACACATGCTGTGGTGAACAGATACAGCTTGGATCTACAAAGTGAGATTACTCCACCTGAAGCTTCTGTATGTGCACTCCTGGCACCCCCTTAATTTACCAACTGTCTTCAGCAAATCATGAAATTGAATAGCAAATAATCCACTGAGACAACAGGCCATGCCACACTCCTATTGCTCGTCTATGTGACGCTGCAAAGACAGTAGCCTCATCCTCACCACCACCACTGGTTGCTGGGGTCACTGAAAGATCCATTTTACCACCTTGTTTCTAGATGCACCCTTCCCATCTTATGAAAATTCAGATGCACGTATGCCCTGTGTTAGTGTCAGAAAACATCATCTTCTTGGTATATGGAAAGCTGTGACTGCTTTTAACTCCTTCAGCCCACTTTAAAGAGCTGTCAGATTGGGGTCCATCACAGGACTGTACCAGTGGACTGTGGAAACTTGCGGTGATGAGCTAATTCAGCTTTGCCAAACACTGCAATTGCTTAGAACCAAGGTTTGTCAGTCTGCCATCACCTTCACAGGTATGAAGCCCAGGCCTCGGCTATGGAGAAAGTGTAACTATTTGTAGCCACAGGCTTCTAGGAAGAATGGAGACATCCTGCAGAGTCACTGTCAAATGGAGAAATGGATTTCCACAGTGCGGTGATAGAGATGTACAGCAAATTTCAGCAATCTAATTAGTTTCTTGATCAGAGGAAGCCAACTCTTCAAGGCAAATGAAAAGGTCATTGCAAATCCCAGAGAAGTATTCATGTCTTATGTCATATTTGCTGACAGATATTTAAATATAACCACTCACTTTTCCTGCAGACATTGTCAGCAGATGCCAGACAGCTGACAAGCAGCAATGAATCTGTATCACTGCCCTGACATATCAACATTGAGGAAGCTGATAAAACTACTAAGTGTTCTTTTTGTGCTGCTGTGAGATCGGTCTGGGTCGGCATACACACACAAGTCTTAGTGATGCCCAGAGGACACAGTGGCTTGGCTGAAGATGGTTTAGCCCATTGAACAATATAAGCAGGGGAAAGGAAGGGTGTTCTTCCACTGGAGCGCTGTAAGAGGATGTAGAAGACTAGGGGTCTTCCAGAGACTTTCTGTACGACCTTAGTAAAGTCTTTTAATATGTTTCAGGACTGCAACCTAACCACATATTGACTGCAAGACTGACTTCAGTTAGATGCGGATGAGGTAGGTTTACGCTCTTTCAGTTCTCTGTCTGTAAAATGGGGACAAAGGCACTTCCTCTCCCCAGCCTTTCATTATCATTTCTTTTAACTGTAAAAGCTTCAAGGTAAGGATAGGTCTGGATCAATTATGATGTGAATGGACAAATTCCATGATTGGAGAAGTAACAATTTTTGCTGCATGTGTAAGCTATATAACTGGATTCCAGTATTAATCAATATTTTTATAGGAAGACTAGAAAAAGTTCTAGCTTCCTCCCAGTGTGGTATCTCATTCCTTCAAAGAACCTGACCCTCTTCCATGGTCAGGAGTATTCTGTATCCCTGTTATATGGTGTCATGTTTCCAGCACACTTTCCAACCTAACAGTGAAAAGGACACGTGTTGATAGGCCACATGGACACTTCTCAGAAAATGGAAAATGTATATTGAGTCTTCTTAGAAATGTTTGTTTATACAGGCTGTGAACAAGAGATTTCTTGCTGGGAAAAGACTTCAGCAATGAAGTTATGAGCTTGGAGAGAGTAGGGGATTTTACTTAAATAGACTTGTATAGTGCAGACAGGTCTTTGTCTGCACTCAGAGACCTGGTGAATCAAATCTCATGCTTCAAAGTATTAGATGATTAATGCATAAATCAGAAAGGAAAGAGTCTCACTGTTCATTCACTAATTGGGTAGAAATGTGGATATGAAAGTATAAGTTATTTTCCTCTGATTGGGAAAGTGATGGAAGCAGGATGCATAGCATATCCTGTATTCCTGAAGGAATACAAAGCTGATATTGCATTAATGGCATGCATGTGTTAAAATCATAAATACGTTAACATGATAGATGCTTTTACATGCTTAAGTGTATCACCCACAGATCATCTCTCTCAAAAACAAAGGTAAGGTTTTACTTTACATTGAGTTCCATGCCCCTCTAGCATGTAAACGTGCAAAATGGATGTGTGAAATATTTTTAGATGTTCAAGAAAAAAGAAAAAGAAAGAAAGAATGACATGAAGTAAAAGCAAAGTCAAAGAACACAAATGTTTCCTAGGAAGCAGTGAGAATTTTTTTTCCGTTTGCTTCTCCAACTCCTGCATATACAGACGATATACGAAGTGCTCAGCGGGAAGGGCTGCCTATTAGTATTTGTACCCTCTTGAATACCCTTCAGAGAATAAAGCTTGTAAGTCTGACCCATTTTAGGCTCCAAGTACGCCAACAAATTTAATTAATTTAATTAGGGAAGTATGGAGATGGCAGCCCCTCCTTCCCTTCAGCATCGTGCAATCTGATGGCTATGCATAAGTCACATAGTGCGTTTGTGTTATTCACATTGCGTCTGTCTCAGCTTCTGATAGCGGTTCATAAGGATGAATTGCCACTTGCAGTGTTTTGCAAGGTGCATCTGGTGAAAAAAAAAATTGTTGCTTGGGCCAAATTGGGAGCTGAAGAGAACAACATGTTCAGTGCTGTTCCTTGCGTAACATTTATGTCTGTGTGTGTGACATATAAACTATATTCTATCTGTACACGCTGCCCATCCATAGGCATGGACAATAGCTTTTGTAGCCTTTACAAATGTTCAAGGAGAAGGAAATGTTTTTGTATGGAAATTGAAGTTCAGATTCATCACACCAAACTGGGATGGCTGACTTACAAATCTGAAAGGTAGGAATATCAAGAGGGATCTTAATTTTTTTTAAGATGTGATGCTTCTCCCATTTTTTCTCTCTTTCCTTCACCAAATTTCCTACTGTATCATTACACAAACTCTAACTCCTTGTGAATAAATTCAGCTTAAGAAATTGGCAGAACTCTAAGCTGGGGACAGGGAAATAAGATTTTTCTGAAATCATTTTTCACCTGTTCAGTGCCTAACTCTGATTCACAGCACAGTCACCCAAATGCTTGTAGAGCTGTAGGGACAAGGACCATGCGTGGTGCAGGAGTGAGAAGTCAGAGTTGGGAGAAAGGTGGGAACTGCCTTTTCCAGTGGAAGTGCTGCCTTCTCGCGGCTTGAACTGACGTGGTAGGTTGAGCATCAGCCAGATCAGCTTAGATCCTGCACGGCATAAGATGGCGTGTCATGAGTGGTGATACTTTTTCTCTTCTAACACTTTAGAGATATGAAAAAAAGACAGGAAGATTTTAGAGCCTAACACCAAGATGTCCACCCTGGACAGATGATCTGTTTGAAGTGTCTACACTGTGGAAAAACTTGGCTTGACGGGAAATGTGTCATTTTATAGGTTAGCTTCTCCCCATCCTCCATTTCTGATCAAAGCCTAACCAGCAAAAGGCGTTGTAATCTGGTTTTGATATTCAGTCTCTTGCTTGTATGCTGTAACATATTTTCTTCCTCTGACTTTATTATAAAGTACAGCACATCTGTGTGCTCCTTTTTGGAGTAGGCGTGATTGTTTCATCACTCTCTGTATATGGCAACTGAAGGATGTAACTATTGTGTGACTTATTCAGGATGTGAATGTCTCCAGAAAGCCCCCCGAACACCCTTGAGTGTCCTAGGTATTTGCTTCTGCCACAGAAGTGCACTTGCTCTGAATCAACTACGCAAGGAAGTCAGTCTCTTTTTATTAATAAACCTGTAGAAAAACTGAAAGAGGGGATATCTGTTCCTAAGTCATCTTCCTTGGATATAAATTAACATTCTGAACTCCACAGGAAGAGAAATCATGTCCATTTATGATTTCTCATCCTGGTATTTCTCACCTGAAAACTAGCACAATCTAAATTATGGTACTAATGCATTATGACAGAGCTGCTTATTTTTAAAACCAAATAAATAAATAAAAAAATTAAACCTTCAATTATCAGTTGAATTTCAACTATTATGGCCATTTTTGCTGATCTTTTGTTCGTTTTAGAGGATTGTGCTACTTAGGAAGCAGCATGCAGTTCTGTGTTTCGATGGCAGTTTGTTACTTTTGACGATTACTTTCAAATTAGGCTTCCTTGTGCCTACTGCAGGGTAATGATGGTGTGTGCTTTATACCAGAGGGGATACAGTCAAATGTATTCCTATTTACAGGACTAGAGCTGGTATACTCAGGATATAGAAATTAATATCCAGTCCTTTCACTAGCAAGAAAGATAATATAGGGACTGAGATCCCGGATCTGACCTCAGTATTAAGTATATCTATTGACTTTAATGGATGAAGAGCTGGAATGAGCTCACCATGTACCTGAAATACTGCTATGGTACTGAATTACAGGGGATCTCACCCTGACAAGAAGAACAAGTTGCCGCTCAGAACATTACACTGGGTATGATCAACGTGCTTGGGAGTAGAGGAAAATTGCCATTCAGTTCAATTCAGTCCTCCTAAATCAAGCAAAGATTTGATTCCAAAGGTCATTGTCAGTAGTTTAAAGAGGGAAAGCAGATGTAACAATGGGATGGATAAATTTCATAGCCATTATTGTTGCAGGAAAAGTGTTTAATTTAGTTTCCAGCTAAATAAATTCACATATCTCTTAGCCTTATTTTCTAACAATGGACTCAGGTTTTAGAGAACAGTTTCCCATCTTCTCAGTGAAAATGATACCTCTACAAATAACTGACTTTCAGATTGAGAAGATGAATAAAATTGAAGAAAAGAAAGATTTATTTTTGCTGGTCAACTAGAAACACTATTTCTGTGCGAGTTTTTAAATTTACCTTGAATGAAAAGGTTATATATATACATGCATACTTTCATACAGAGTTGGGCTAAGTGCTTTCTTAGACCGGAGATAAGGTTTTCAGCTCTTTTTCTTTTTTTGATATTAAAATCAAAGGAAACAAAATGAAAGTATAATGTTAAAAAATGACAGTCTAAACAGAAAAAATAAAAGAAAATGCTGTTACGTGATCACTGAGATGTCTTGACTTCTTTAAATGTCCCTTTTAAAGTATTTACTTTTTTAACAAAGCAATTCACTGTAGTTAATATGAATCTGGTAACCTCTAATTTTTACTTCAATTTGAATTTTCAGGTAAAAAATAGAATTATTCTAAAAATGGCATCCACTTAGACTACCGTAACCTTACTAGTCCTAGGGACGTTTCTCACATGCACTTTAATTCTAAAAGGTTCTCCCTTGTTTTTTGAGCAAAAGCTGCAAAAGCAGGTGACTCACTCACTACCCCTGTCCTAGGCTCGCTTAGGAAATTGTTTCTGTTCCTTTAACGTTTACTTGCCCTCAGCAATGTCCAGCAGTACCTTCCGACATACATCCATATGCATGGACCTGCAGCAAGAAGCAAGAAGCAAGGCAAAAGCCTGACTTCATACAGTGTAGAGCTCTCTTTTCATTCCCATTTATGGTGCACTTATCTCCGTGGGCATCTAAGTGCAGCTCCAGTTCATTTGTTAATCAATGAATGTCCAAACACTTGTAAGCCTATAAAATGTAATGCGTTTCCCTCTCTTTTAATGGAACCATGGCTGTAATGTCACGGTCCCATGGTTTCTTCTCCTAGTGCTAGTCCTTAAAACTTTTCAGCTAAAAGAGATTATTTACTCTTCATAGGTACTTAAGATGTATGTTTTGTGTGAAACAATATTTTCAGTGTATATTTCCACAGTCAAATTGGCAAAAGAAGGTCATGGTGGCCAGAAGAGAAGCAGCATTTCTCTGCTTTTGGGATTCTCTTCTGAAATGATGCACATCATGGGCAATTGCTTGTTATGCACAAGCTGAGTCCTACAGTCCTGACTGATCAAAGAACAACTAATACCACTGGACCCTGTATAGTTGCTTCAGTAGCCTCCACAGCCCAGATTTTTAGAGCTATTTAGCTATGTAATGCTGCAGGTAGATGCTTAGAGATTTTCTAAAGTACCTAAGCAGATTAGGTCCTCAATGCCTGGCTGCTGCAGCAGGTCCAGGATTTCACTCAACACCTTCCAGGTGAAACTATGCCAGATGTGGGAATGTGGGATTTTTCAAAATAGAAATGTTGTACTTTGAACATCATTGCCAAGCCGTTTCCAACTTCCCACGCATACTGTGCTGGTTTGAGAGCGTAGGCATTTCCTTCTGCTGCAGTGTAGGTTATGAACACCACAGCTTCCCCAGGCAGCCTTTTTCAGGTGGAAGAAAGGGATTTAGCAGGTAAAAGAACATGTGGCATTTAAACTATATAAAAAAATGGGGAGAAGGATTTTTTGGTTGTTTTTCTTTAAATATCTGTATTTTGCTTTGTTCATGGGTCAGAATTGAATCTATTGAATCTGAGGTTAATCTAAAGTGATATTTGTTTTAGTTTTAAGTCAGGAATGCAAAACAAAATCTTTCTATGCAGAGCAGCCCACTGTGTTTCAGTTTGAGTCCTGGTGGATTAAATACATTTTAAAATAGAATCTAAGTATATTTCAAAGCTCACCAGAATTCTGAATGTAGGAACTGCCATGAATTTTTTTCCCCTGAAAACGTAAAAAAACCCCGAAGCAAGTTAACAGTCTGAAGGCTATTTTTGCCTGATTCTTTTTGGCAGAAACTGTGGCAGGAATATTCTTCCAGGAAGCTGTGTAACACAACATGCAAACATTTTGGATAGGAGCTGAAGAAACATTTTGTGGATCTCAAGCTGCAGAGGGAGTTCAGGTGCTCATTTAAAGATTATTGGCAACTTGAGGGCCCAGATTTCTCCTTACCTGATGAAGCCTAATTACTTTATAACAGAGCAATGGGCTAAATTAGCCCCTGGAGCCTCTGTACCAATCTCTCTTCATTACCTCTACAAGGAGTGTAAGGTGAATATACTCAACAGTCTCCTGGGAATTAAGTAGAATTTTCATAAGTGAATCATATTGCTGCATCTTCCCTTTTATTTCTTCCTTTATATTGCTTGTATATATACATGCTGAAGACACCGTGTTTGTCTGGTTTGGAGAAAAGAAAGCCGAGAGGTGCTCTCATTGCTCTCTACAGCTCCCTGTGGAAGGGAAGTGGAGAGGGAGGTACCGTGACAGGATGCGTGGGAGTGATTCAAAGCTGCACCAGGGGAGGTTTAGACTTGACATTCGGAAACTCTTCTTTACCGAGAAGATAGTAAAACAGTGTAACAGGCTTCCTAGAGAGGTGGTCGATGTCCCATGTCTGTCAGTGTTTAAGAGGCATTTGGACAATGCCCTTAATAACATGCTTTAACTTTTGGTCAGCCCTGAGTTGGTCAGGCAGCTGGACTAGAGGATCATTCTAGATCCTTCCCACTGATCCAGTTGGATCCTTCCAACTGAAATATTCTATTCTATTCTATTCACGTATGCGTCTCCATACATATGTATACATATATTGCATAATCCAGCCTGTGACCAGCACTACAGAGCTTTCGAGATAGAGTGATGGTCTTCCTACTTGTCCCTGGAACTCCGAGCTGCTCTGCACAGCTAACTTTGCCTGGTTTATGGAGATATATTTGATTTATTTTCACCTGATTCATGCACCTTTCATTGAAACATGATGTTTCTGGTCAAACGCCATACATAAATTTTTCAATGTGATCAAAATTCATTGAGAGTGGATTCTCTTGCTCCCTCTGTCCTTATGCTAACTATTCCAGGACTAGAGATACTGCAGATTTTCAAAGGGGAGTGAAAACTTGCAGCCAAGGGATTTGTGAGAACAGGACTTGTTCTGCAGATGGGGAATCTGCACAGAAAATCAGCATGACACAATCAAAAAAAGAACAGTGACCTTCATGGCAGGTATCTTTTCAAGCCTTTTTTCTTGAGGAAAGTCCTGTGCACTAACCTTATATATGGCTTGTGTCACTAGGCTGGTATTCTGAGTATTAAAGGTGACAGGAGAAAGAATACTTGTCCTTATAAAGATTTTTGTGCCTTTGGTAACAGCTTCAGCTGTGATGTCTCTGAAGACCTCTCTTTGTGACGATTTTGTCATTTTGAGTGGGCAAAGAAAGGAGGAACCCTTTAGTGAGATTTGGCTGTGTTCAAATCAGTGCTACACTTGTCAGATACCTTTTAGGATGCAAATCAACAATGGTTCTAGTTAAATCCAGTCCTGCTCTTTTTTTCTCTCTGCTTCTTGAAGTATATAAATCCTAAACTGCTTAAACCCCTCCAGACACAAGCATTTTCTCTCACTCACAAATACAGAGCAAAGTTTTGCTTAAAAAAAACAAAGCCAACAACAACACAATACACATTTTAATACTGAACAGAGTGGAAAGAAAAATCTGCTTGTCTACTTACTGAAAAAAAACAGAAAAGTATAGATTTAATGTGAAGCTAAAATATGTATACATGCACACACACACAGGTGTTTCTGTAAACATGAATGGGAGAAGAGGTCTGGCAAGAGAGATACAGTTACGATATTCAGATACAGATATGATATTTAAATTCAGATATACTCCTGAAGGTAAAGAAATGTCATCTTACAGGTGAGTAGCATGGAGTTAAAGAGGAACTGAAAGGGCCAGGGCTGCCCCTGCCGCCACTTCAGTGACGTGTAGTTTTGCTGTCTCCATCATCCACTGCCTACAGCCATGCCCTGTGGACTTACATGGAATTTAAGACACTCTCCTGAAATGTCTCATTTTGCTCCAGCATATACTTTCAGGCGAGTTACTAAGGCCAGTCATTGTTTCTTTCTCCACAGGTTCTTCCTCCATTTAAATGAATCAGGGCATGAACAGATCTATGCCAGGAGTTATGGTCATAGCATCTGCGGAAAGAAATGCATGTCTGCTTTTGTTGACTGTTTGGTATCTTAGCACATACATCAGCCTGTGAGCTCCAGCAAAAAAGGAGGGGAAATTGTGGTAAACTGCTAGTGATATAGAAACCTCCAGAAAGGACAGGGAGGACTGCTGGAAAAGATAACATGCGAAACATCTGCAAGTTTTACCAGAAGCCTGGATCCTTTCTTCCCCTCCTCTTTTAAAACAAGGAGAATTACCTCACAGGTGTATTGTGAAGATAAATACTTTAAAAATTATGTGATACTCAGCTCTACTATTAGTGGGAGATACAGGAGTGCCTCAGAAACATCAATCCAACCAGCAACTCTGACTTCTGACAAGGAAGGATTTTCCCTTTCCAAAGGTCTGTATCCCAAGGCAATCACCAAGATTTTAAATAGCGTGTCTAGATAGAACCAGAATTATCCATTATTAATCATGGCAGAGCACAGGCAAACTAATGTTCACATACATCTTCCAGTGATTATCATTCATCCACACTTCTACCTTCAAGCCAACTCTTAATCCTGGTTGGTGTTGACTGAACATGGTAGGACATGACAGTGGAATACCATCTCTCCTGACAAAAATTGCTGCTGTCTCATGAACACTGAAGTTTTAGTTTACCTAACAACACTGAAAGAAAAGTTAGTGCTACCCATTGGAGTCATAAATGTCAGCAGTGGCAGCTCAGTGGGGAAAATAATCTCAGCCATTGCTGTTCATTCACTCATAATGAGAGCTACAGCCAATGCAACTGTAGTGCTGGGCAGAGTGAAACTCTCTGGTACCATTACATTTTATCTTCAGAAATAAAAACATGCCCGTTAGGCCTTCAAGAACTCGAAGACGACAGTAGGGAGATAAGCAAGGAGTAGGGATAGTTCATTTTTAATTGCTAAATCATTACCTGCTAGAACTCTAATGGCTGAGATGAAGGCTCTCCTATTGATTTCAGTATTCGTAGCCTCTTTTGGTTTTGGGGAGAGACTTCACATTGCTCTGATTTTTGCATAGATAACACAAAAGTGGAAGGGGCTAGATATTGGCAAGTAGAGGGCATTATAGCTTATACTCGAGAGTGAGGGGTTATTCAGAAAGTGGCTGTTAGTAGATAGAAGGCCACGTTTTGAAAGGAGTACCTGTACCTGACTTGAGCTTTCATTATTTCTCTCACTCTGCCTGTCAGCTTTATTAACCTGTTCTCTTGATTTCCAACCTTTTTTTTTTTTTTTCCTCAGAAAAGCTGAGATTCCTTGGGCGGACAGATACCAGAAGTGAGACACTTCCTTTATTTGTTCCCTTTGTGATGGGACACATCTGGTTTCCTTACAGACTAGGTACAGAGTTAGGGTC